>NC_049228.1:19037614-19354379 GCF_011100685.1 Canis lupus familiaris
AGCTCATTTTGGAAATAGCTGAAATTGGACATTTCATGAAAAATTTCTCCCTCCAGAAGAGTTTTATTTAGCATCATGAATATTATTTTTTGGTGTGATATGTAGGGAGTATTGATGTCCAGCAATGTTTGGTGTTTGTGGAACAGACATTTGAAACATCTTTATCTTATTCCCAGTGCTTAGCACAATGAGTAACACACACAGTAGGTGTGATAGTAACAACCATGTGAGAGTAAAAGAGATTTTGCCTTTTTTTTTAAAGACTTATTTATTTATTTATTCATGAGAAATAGAGAGAGAGCACAGCAGAGACATAGGCAGAAGGAGAAGCAGGCTCCATGCAGGGAGCCTGACATGGGACTCGATCCTGGTACTCCAGGATCACGCCCTGGCCCAGAGGCAGGCACTCAACCAATGAGCCACCCAGGCTTCCCAGATTTTGCCTTTTTGATGTTTTGCTTAGGTGGTTTTTGTTTTTGTTTTTGTTTTTGTTTTTATGAGAGACACAGAGAGAGGCAGAGATACAGGCAGAGGGAGAAGCAGGCTCCATGCAAGAAGCCCAACGGGACTTGATCCTGGGACTCCAGGATCACGCCGTGGGTGGAAGGGAGGCCCTCAACCACTGAGCCACTCAGGCATCCCTGCTTTGGTTTTTGATGTTGTTTTAAGATCTCAGTCCTAGTATAATAAAGTATTATATTAATTGCATCTCTTTGTTCCTGTCTCACTATCATCATTGGCCTGAACAAGACCCATCTTTACTTTTATTTATTAAAATACTCATTCATGTATTCATTCATATTTATGCCCATTTCTTGCTACTGTTTCCCCTCTCCTTTCATGGAAAACCTTCAAATGTGTTTGATATTATACCTTCTATGTCTACGTGTTCGTATAAAAATCCATTTTTCCATGTGTTTATGATTTAATATGCATAAATGGCCTTGCATTGTTAATCTCATTCTTTTTTTACTACACTTTTTCTCTGCACTGCTTTTGCTTTTGGAATTCTTTCTGTTTTTTAAGCAATAAATCATAGTATTATTTCTTAAATTTTCTGCTCATCTTGATGTCATTTATTTATGTTGTCAAAATAACCGGTGTAATTTGTTGGTAGATACCCTAAAATTAAATTTCTACTTTACTTTGCTATAAGCAGTAAGATAAAACCTTGAAGATGTAATATTAAGGGACGCCTGGGTGGCTCAGTTGTTGAGTACCAGCCTTCGATCCGGGCATGATCCTGGAGTCCCGGGATTGAGTCCTGCATCGGGCTCCCAGCGTGGAGCCTGCTTCTATCTCTGCCTGTGTCTCTGCCTCTCTCTGTGTGTCTCTCATGAAAAAATAAATAAAATATTTTTTAAAAAGATATAATATTAAATATAAGAATATTCAAATGTAGTGAACAAAAAGTACTATTAGGTCTTTCTTTATACATTGAGAAAACCACCTTAAGAATTACCACCTACATTTTACAAATAAAATGCACAATAATTCTGTCTGAATTCTAAGAAAGCTAAATAACTATCATTAACTAACTCAGTGCTTTAGCAGATTATAGTGGTCAGGTTTATATTAAAAATTTGGAATATGTATTACTGATCATATCACATCTCACTTTTAATGTATTTACTATTATAGTTCCTCCGAGTGTCATTGGTCCTAACCCTGAAAATCTCACTGTTGTGGTGAACAATTTCATCTCTTTAACCTGTGAGGTCTCTGGTTTTCCACCTCCGGATCTCAGCTGGCTTAAGAATGAACAGCCTATCAAGCTAAATACAAATGCTCTTATTGTGCCTGGTAAGGAGGAACTTACTACTTTTAAAAGATGGGCAAAACTTTCTCACTTTTTTTCAATACCAATGGCATCAGCTTATCTCTCTTTCCAAACTTTGGTCTTGCTATTATTTGTTCACACTGAATGCCTCTTTCTATCCAGCTGGGGCCATTTAGGATAAGATTGTATAGATTTATTTTAGTGGGAATGTACAACGACAAAGTCTACTTTCAAGAAATTACAACTTTTAGAGACAAACTGTTTAGTAATTCCTTGGGGGGTGATAGGCTAACAAATAGTGCTTTCACTGGATAAAGTCACTGCTTCTTTTTAATCAATCCTAAAGCTCCTTGAGGATAGATAGACAGACAATCACTTCTACACTGTGGGAGATTTAAACTCAGAAAATAGTTGTTAATGTATTTTAACTATAGTACAATTGCTATTTGCTCACTTGAACCTGTATCAAACAATTCTACTATCTATGTTTGGTTACTAGAGAGAAAAATTTTATGAATTTCTTCCTTTGTAAAGAAGTAGAATAAATACTGAGATCAAAGGAAAAGGATCAAAGATGCTCAGTCTAATTCAGTTCTTTCATTTTGAATGAGAAATTTTTTTACTATAAGAGATAGGATGCATTTTGCTGTTTATCTTACTGATAAATAGTTATTAAAACAACCCCTATGTCACTCTTCAATTTGCATTGTATTTGTCCACAGGTGGTCGAACTCTGCAAATAATTCGGGCAAAGGTATCTGATGGTGGTGAATACACTTGTATAGCTATCAACCAAGCTGGTGAAAGCAAGAAAAAAGTTTCCCTGACTGTTTATGGTTTGTCTCATAAAATTCTTTCATTTTTAAACTGGTATTAGATATTTTCTATCTGAGCATCTTAATGAAAAAAAAAAAAAAACAACAACCTTCTGTTCTTGTTTCCCTCTCTCAGTGCCCCCAAGCATTAAAGATCATGGCAGTGAATCTCTTTCTGTAGTTAATGTAAGAGAGGGGACCTCGGCATCACTGGAGTGTGAGTCAAATGCTGTCCCCCCTCCAGTCATCACCTGGTATAAGAATGGGCAGATGATAACGGAGTCTACTCACTTGGAGATTTTAGCAGATGGACAAATGCTGCACATCAAGAAAGCTGAGGTACATCTTTTATTCTTGTTTGTGTGTCATGACTCATTGGTGGGATTATAGAAGAAAGAATTGATAGTTGCATATTACCTTTACTACAGTGAGAAATGAGTTTTATTTAAAAACTCATCATCAATGCTATTGACCTTATTTTTATTTTTATTTAAAAAAAAAAAGCAAGACTTTAGAAGGCAATTAGAATGGGGCATTGGAGCATAAAGATGACTGATGATTTAATCTACACCAGAATAGTGTGATTGGTCATCTGTAATTTAATGGAGCACATACAATAGTATCTTTTTCTTTTAGGTATCTGACACAGGCCAGTATGTATGTAGAGCTATAAATGTAGCAGGACGGGATGATAAAAATTTCCACCTCAATGTATATGGTGAGCATCTGCCTCTAATACAACTCTTTTTCCCCAGATATGCAAATAAAAAGTGTCCTGAATTAGCTTAACGAGGACACATGATTTTCTTCTGTCTTTTCACAGTGCCACCCAGTATCGAAGGACCTGAAAATAAAGTGGTTGTTGAGACAATCAGCAATCCTGTGACCTTAACATGTGATGCCACTGGAATCCCGCCTCCCATGATAGCATGGTTAAAGAACCACAAGCCCATAGGTAATACAGTTGTGCATTTTTCATCTTTGTTTTCTTTTGCTCTTAATTTACCAGATTAATAAACTAGCACATTTTCAGTACTATGCTTATAGCTGTATTTAGTCCAGAAAGCCTAACTAACTGGAATATAAACTTATAGGATAAACACATAAAATAGTTATTCATTACAGACTTCTCCCATTTCCTTTAACAAAGATGGCTCTCATTTAAAATAAAAGTACAAAGGAGGAACTTTTAAGAAATCTACTTATTGCAAAAATAAGATATTTGGGGTGCCTTGGTGGCTCAGTTGGTTGAACAGCTGACTCCTGATTTCAGCTCAGGGCATGATCTCAGAGTCATGGGATCGAGCCCCACATCCAGCTCCACACTCAGTGAGGAGTCTGCTTGAGGATTCTCTCTCCTTCTTCCTCTGCCCTTCTCCCCACTCATATTCTCTCTCTCAAATAAATAAACCTCAAAAAATATTATATATTATGGTGAATTATAGAGATATTAAAAATAAAAGATTCTTTATGTTTTGTTTTGCTTTGTTTTCACCACCAGAAAATTCTGACTCACTTGAGGTACATATTTTGTCTGGAGGTAGCAAACTTCAAATTGCCCGGTCTCAGCATTCAGATAGTGGAAACTATACATGCATTGCATCAAATATGGAGGGAAAAGCACAGAAAAATTACATTCTTTCAATTCAAGGTAAGTGGAGTCTGGGGGCACCTGGCTGGCTAAGCTAGTAGAGCATGCGAATCGATTTCAGGATTATGAATTCAGTCCCACATTGGGCATAGAGCTTACTATAAAAATTTTTTTAAAAAACCAGCAAAGTATGTGAGGTGCACTCTGAACTATCTTCAGTTTCTTTATTATATTCTATCTGTAGTATAAAATAAGGCTTCCTCGGTTACAGTTGATTCAAAATACCTTTGTTTTGTATTTTTCAGATTTTTTTCCAATTTTGTTGAGCTATAAACACTAAGTTATATAGCCTAATGATGTGACTTACAAAATACCTTTAGATACACAAAAAATATTCTCCATTTTCTGTCCTATATTTATCAGATTTGTATTTTCATGAAAATGGCCATAACTGTGGAAAAAAGAATAATAGAAATTTCATAATCTGTCTTTTTCATGCTGACTGAAATGAATATTTTCCAATAGTATATATTCTATTGAATTGCTTATTTGTTTTAATCTGGTATAATTTATTTTGAGCCACACCTATAAATCTGTTCTTGTTTATGTAGATAAGATGTAACTTGGGACACCTGGGTGGCTCAGCGGTTGAGCATCTGCCTTCAGCCCATGGTGTGATCCTGGAGTCCTGGGATCAAGTCCCACATCAGGCTCCCTGCATGGAACCTGCTTCTCTCTCTGCCCATGTCTCTGCCTCTCTCTCTTTCTCTCTCTATGTCTCCCATGAATAAATAAATCAATAAAATCTTTACAAAAAAATAAGATGTAAATAATGAAAAGATTGTATGTTCTAACTACAAGTCAGGAATTGGGTAAATTTCAACTAAGCATGATTCTTATACTATTCTGGGGTGAGAATAAGGAGCATTGGTTCATCCAACACTTAATTAACTTAATTAACACCTCCTATGTTCCAGCATAATATTGAGCACTGGAGAGAGAACTTGCATACTTTTGATTTTTAATAAACCTCTGGTTATTACTTCATGCCTCATGTTTATTTTTTTTAAGATTTTATTTATTTATTCATGAGAGACACAAAGAGAGAGAGAGAGGCAGAGACACAGGCAGAAGGAGAAGCAGGCTCCACGCATGGGACTTTATCCTGGGTCCCCAGGATCACACCCCAGGATCACACCTGCAGGTGGCGCTAAACTGCTGTGCCACCGGGGCTGCCCTATGCCTAATGTTTACATTGAAATGGAAGTCTAACTAGAAACTAAGTTGAATTCTAGCTTTTTATAATTTTATTAGTTACTAGGAAAAGAATTTCTCATAAATTATAGAAGCAATTATGAATATGCATTATCTACCTGTTTTGTATTCTGCTAAAACTTCAAAAATATTATTTTTTTTAGTTTTATGAGATATAATTGACATATAACATTGTGTAAGTTTAAGGTGCACAATGTAATGATTTGATAAATGTATATATTGTAAAATAAAATTAAAATCTGTCACCTAAAATTAAAATTAAAGAGAAACTAAAATGTTTATAAGTATTGGTGGTTTCTCTGATATGTGATGCTTTGAGATATCAAAAGCAAAGAGGGAAAAATATTCAGAGATTCAGTGTCAGAAATTATGTTTAACTTTCAATGCATTAATAATAATAAGTACTAATCATGGGGAATGTGGTATGACCAAACATTTTACCAGACAATATATGTTATCATGTCTCAGGACTACAAATATGTGTACAGGGCCTAGTCCAGTGCTTGTCATATATTAGATACTCATTATAGGATGTCTCATTAAAACTCTCTTTGATTCAACTAATTAGTAACTCTCAATTCTGCAGATTTGGTACAATTATTATCTACTGGATGACTAAAATGAGATTTGGAGAGGTTGTAAAGTGATGTACTGTTAAATATTTAATGACTGACCCTCCAGACAAAAACGTCCTGATTTGTTGCCAATCATTTGCCAGTTTCTATGGTGTAAATAACCCCATTATGGCCCACTTCAAGTTCCCAAGATGATGTTAATGAACATGGAGAGGGAAGATGTATAAAATTGGCTCTTAAAAGCTGGTATAAACTACTTCCCCCACACTACCATAATTACTTAGAAGAGGAATTCAAATGTGTTTCTGCTTGATGCCATTTTCAATGTTTTTATTACACATTATTTCTCAGTCAGATCATTAAAGTGAAAAACAAAGATGGCTAGAAAGAGTATAAAAATGATTGGATCTTGAAATGTACAACAAACCTCTCCATTATTCAGAATAAATAATATTTTAATTGCATTATGAAGAAAGAAATAACCAACTTAGATACTTTTCTCAGACATTGGTGCCAAGGTTTTGTAAAACATTCTCCTGAACTGTACTAATTCTAAACTATGTTGAGGATTTCATCTAGAAATGATTCATTTGAACAGAAAGGGCACCCATGAGGTAGATTTATCACTAACATGCATGACTAAATAATTGTATCAACTTACAAATACAACAGGAATATTGAAGCTATCCCTCTACCTAGTCTTCATTTGAAAGTAATTTATGAGGATAATAATAGTTGGATCTTGAGCCATAAGCTAAGAAAAATATGAAATAAAAAATGGCATATTTGTTCTATGATTCTGTTGTATTTGTTAGAATTTATAATCTTGTACCTTGTTAATGAAAATCTTAATCATTTCCCCGAAGTTCCTCCAAGTATCGCTGGCGCTGAAATTCCAAGTGAAGTGAGTGTTCTTCAGGGGGAAAACGTTGAGCTGGCATGCAATGCAAATGGCATTCCCACCCCACTTATTCAGTGGCTTAGAGATGGAAAGCCCATAAATACTAGTGAAACAGAAAGAATCCGGTATGTTTTAAAAGAATCTTTGCATCATTAATTGTAAGGTATTCTACAATGCTTTCTGCTTCAAATTTCACGTGAATTATACTAAATTCAGTCTCATGGACACTTGGCTATCATTGTATTCAGAAAGAAGAAAGATAAAATTTTAAAGAGTTGGACACAGAAATTCTCCTTAGACAATTGCTCAAAAGTATGTTTCTGTGTGTGTGTGTGTGTGTGTGTGTGCGTGCGCGTGTGTGTGTGTTCTTTCCTTATCCATCATCAATGTGTGAATGAATGCTTGGCTCATTTTGAAAAAATACAATATCATCATAACCAAGTTCATTCCTTGTAGTAATTTGTCCGAATACCATTTTCTACCAATACTTGTTTCCTATGCAACAAACTATATAGAGATGGAATAATAAGATAGTAAGGGCTTCCTGCCACTTTCAACAAGAAATGCCTTTGGAAGAACAATCCAAAATTTTACTCTTCATGAATCACTTCATCACAAAGCCCCATTGTATACACATATCAGAGTAATTATAATTATTTGAAGAACAATATATGTATAAGTAGGCATTAATTAACGGTATTGCAAACTTTATAATTTTAAACCAATATTTTAAATTCAGGCTTTGGACTGTTTTCTAGTCAATGAATTGAATATACATAATTTAAAGAAATATAAGTAAATGTTATTTTCTTCGAAGTCACTTTATATTAAAATTTGATATTTGTTCCCATTAGAAGCTTGGGAAATTGCCAAATAATATTTTACAAATACATTTTTAAGTTTTATTTCTTTGGTATGGACAATAATTCTTTGGTATCTCAATAATCAATAAATATTTAATTATTTTTATTAAATCAGCTGGTATCAATCCTATTGCAAGCAAAGTACTGATAGATGATGGGACCTAAAGATCTTATATGATAATATTTATTCCTAGGAATATATGATCTGTTGCATTTCTCTTACAATAAGATTCCAAATGCACTTTTTCTTATATCTAGCTTACTGATTATTTGTTCACGGCTCTACAATATGTATAGTTTGCAAGTGGAGCAATTTGCCAATCAAATAAAGAAATTTTTCAGAGTCAACTTACTACTTTCCTTTGGTTATGGCAACTTGCTTTTTTGTTTATTCAAATGACTAACCCTGTGAAATTTTTAAAATTCATATTTTGAAAATAAAAAAATACAATAGACTCAGATAATAAAATTGTAATTTTTCTTTTTTGTAATTTTCAATAATCATATTTAATAGCATAACATGGTAGAAATGGAGTGGTTACTTTTGACATTGGAAGATTCTAATAAAACCACTATTGTAGGAATAACAGTAGAAAGCCTTTTAATCTCTTTCTAAAACAGGAAATTTTGTTTGGTAATTAATAGCTCATGAAGGGAATCAGTAATGCAATAATCTTAACTTAGATATCTTTGATCATCTAACTATAGTTATCTACTATTATATAACAAAGGAAAAGCTCTAGTAATTTGTGGAAAATTTTTTGCAAAATATACCCTATAATAGTTGTCACAGTTTAAGTAAGTTATCCTATTCTCATTAAAAATATTACTAAACCATGTATAGGTTAGTTTTTTATTTTATTTTATTTTCTGATAGTTTTTTAATATGTAATCTCTTTTAGTTTTTCATTATAACATTCCTCAAATTTCATATCAGAATTTTTAAATAATCTTCATTTAATCCAAGCCTTATATTGGTAACTAAGGAAAAGTATCCTAACTTTGAGAAAAACACATC
Organism: Canis lupus familiaris; assembly: GCF_011100685.1. NCBI lineage: Eukaryota > Metazoa > Chordata > Mammalia > Carnivora > Canidae > Canis > Canis lupus. The sequence continues at coordinate 19,046,433 of NC_049228.1, forward strand.
TTTGATATGGATAGAGAAATTCACAACCTGATTTCATTAATTTTCCATTTTTCTCATAAGGAAGTGGTAGATATAAGACATGGATTTGATCTGGTTCTGTAGAATTTTAGTTGGTTGCCTGAAATCTCCATCAGTTTTACTAGCTCTGACTTTAACAGACCTCCCTGTACTTAGTGAAAAAGATATGAACCATTATATAGCTAAGATGAAGATGCATTTTATGGTAATATTTCTTTAAAGAACATAATAACCCAGAGTGGGTTTTCTAGCATCTTAGCTTCACATGAATCATATCGGTGCCTTTATTATGACGTTTTCTATAGGGTGACTGCAGATGGCAGTACATTAACCATTTATGGAGCTCTCCCATCCAATATGGGGAAATACACTTGTGTTGCTACTAACTCTGCTGGAGAAGAAGACCGAATTTTTAACTTGAATGTCTATGGTAAATATGAAATTTCATTCTCTTTTGACTCGGCTACTTTAGGAATCTATCAGTAGAAATAAAGGTCCTGCAGTAGGTGCCTGAAGTACTTAGTTTTAAAATCTGATGTCACTGCTGTTTCCTTTTGGGATAAAAAGCAGCAGTATGAGCAATTATAGTTGAAATGATCTGATCTAGTAATACATCCTCCTCCTTTCTCTCTCATTTTCTGCATGACATAGTTCCACCTGCAATTAGGGGTAATAAAAAAGAAGCAGAGAAATTAATGGCTTTGGTTGATACTTCAATAAATATTGAATGCAGAGCCACAGGGACACCTCCACCACAGATAAACTGGCTAAAGAATGGACTTCCTCTGCCTCTCTCCTCCCATATCCGGTTGCTGTCAGGAGGACAGGTTATCAGGTCAGTTTTTATTATGTGTGATTTGCTAGACAGATAAAGGCATTGTGATTGTAGGCTCTAACTTCATGAAAATGGTGTTTAAGAAATGTTTTTTCCTAAATTTTTACTATTGGTTGTTTATTTTTCCCTTTCAGTATCTTTTTAGAAGAGGGAGGATAACAACTATAAAATTGACATGATTTTTTTTGTTCTTGTTTAAATGCTCATGTTTTAGTAAATTTGCATAAAATAGGTCTTTAATAGATAGACATATCTATTACATATGTATTTCCAAGAACTACTATTTTAGATAAAACTTTTTGTGGCAAAATGATAGGAAGATGCATTCTACAATAATGTGATTTTCATGTTAGCATCATTCTTTGAGTGTACATTAGAAAAATACTCACTTTTAGAAAGGGAATATAAGGGAAGGGAGAAGAAATGTGTGGGAAATATCAGAAAGGGAGACAGAACATAAAAACTCCTAACTCTGGGAAACGAACTAGGGGTGGTGGAAGGGGAGGAGGGCAGGGGGTGGGGGTGAATGGGTGACGGGCACTGAGGGGGGCACTTGACGGGATGAGCACTGGGTGTTATTCTGTATGTTGGTAAATTGAACACCAATAAAAAATAAATTTATTATTAAAAACAAATAAATAAATAAAATAAATAAATAAATAAATAAATAAATAAATAAATAAATTTGTGATCCTAAAAAAAAAAGAAAGAAAAATATTTACTTTTAAATTATATTTTTAATGGTTTACTATCAATGCCTAATCAGCTTTGTGAAACAAATTGCATTTGAGGCATCTGTGTTTTGTGATGGATAGTTACAAGCTTCACAAATTTCCCACATAAGTAATAATCTGTGTATAAATCAGAAATATTTTCTTTGTATGTGTTGAATGGGATTAAATTATGAAGTATCAGGTCAAATTATTTTTCAGGATTGTGAGAGCTCAGGTGTCTGATGTTGCCATGTACACTTGTGTGGCCTCCAACAGAGCTGGGGTGGATAATAAACATTACAGTCTTCAAGTTTTTGGTATGTCATAGAAATGACCCTTGTACTTTATTTACTATGTGTCCAGTATTAAGAAACAGGCTTATATTTAGATGTTGACATAACAGGAAAATATTGGTAAAATAAGATCTTGCTAACTAAGAATGAATGTGTTTTCTCCCAAGGGGTCCATATGTTTTGGAACATATTATCTATTTTTCAAAATACTCTTCAAACCTGGAATTTTGCCTTAAGTCAAATCTAAATTTTTAAAAATAGCATTCCAATCCAGATGCAAAGACCAGTCTTTTCATACAAAGAGAAAGTTCAGAGTGTTTTCTAATAATATTAATGGCTCATTTAGAGTATTTAAAATATGAATGAATATCTGCATGTGTGTGTGTGTGTGTGTGTGTGTGTGTAGACAACTGTGAAAACATTCCATTTCTAAAATACTAAGGTTTACTGGTCCAAATTCCTAAATCCCCAAGAACATCTCAGAACAGTTAAGTAACTATTTACTATAGACTACAAGTGAATTTTGTGGGATTACATAAAACTTAGTCTAGAAATTGGTATTATTTTAGGTATTTCACATACAGCAGTTGAAAGGATACTTCTGAAAGTAGAATGTGCATTGTAACAAATAAAGAGACAACCTAAGAAGTTAAAAAATGGCCAAAACTTAAAGTACATTTAAATTTTGTGTTTGTATGTCCTACAAGAAAACAATCCTGAGGTTTCATTGCTAATATTTTGGAAGATTAATTATTAGCCTATCTAATACCTGCTTTTATAAAAAGCCAGCAATTATTCTTATGCTATTATAAATCTATATTTTAGTAGATCATAGAAACACTACAGAACTAACTGAACAATTTAAAAAAATTTCAAAATAAAAAAATAAAAATAAAATTTTAATCTAAATTGGTCTCAAATTACAACAGATGTATAAATTTTACCTGTTTTGTTTTCTATATAGTGCCACCAAATCTGGACAATTCTATGGGAACAGAGGAGATCACAATTGTCAAGGGTAGTTCTACCTCCATGAGGTGCTTTACAGATGGAACCCCAACTCCCAGGATGTCCTGGCTTAAAGATGGGCAGCCTCTGGGTCTTAATACCCGTCTGACAATAAGCACTCAAGGAATGGTTCTTCAGCTCCTCAATGCAGAGACTGAAGATTCGGGAAGGTACATCTGCATTGCCTCAAATGAAGCTGGAGAAGTCAACAAACACTTTATCCTGAAGGTCTTGGGTATGTAAATATTCAATAATTGGGAAACAAGTGCCAATAAAGATTTAGTAAATAAGTGTAATTCTTAGAATCACTTGCTAAGGGGACAAAATCTATAAAAACTTTGTTGTATTTCATATCTCTGTTTTTTAATTTACATAGTTTTATTCTTATCTGAAACATGTTAAATTTAAATTAGTTTGCTTCTTACCTAAAAGATGAAAACTTCTACTTCTAAAACATTACTCATTAACAAGTCATACAACCAATTGATAAGTAGATTTTTTAAGTTTTTTCAAGAATTAAAACTCTTGATAAGTAGCAATTTAATGGAAAACCACGATATTTATACTATTTTATGTTATTTCAGTCTTTTCACATGATCCAATCTATAGATGATAGTTATAATAGTCATTTCAAATAGTCTAGTTCCATTTACTCTTGTGTGCATTAAAACAAATATTTGAAATATGTATCTCAGTGTTCTACCTGCAAACAGATACTATAAAGCTAAAACACATCTTTTACTTGAAGTAAAAAAAAATTGACTTTGGGAGAGAAATGATGAATGAGGTGAATGATTTCAATAATTAATTTTTTTATAGTTTTGTTTGTTTTTTCACTACAATGAAAACCTCAGGCTCCTCAGAACAAAATGTACCTCACGATGAGCAATAATTTTGACAAGAGGCTAGGTATGTTTTAGGATCCGCTGTAATCTTTCTCATAATACCTATACCAATTTAATCATTTGTATAACCTTATTTTTTTTTGAGATTTTATTTATTTATTCATGAGAGACACAGAAAGAGAGGAGACAGAGGCAGAGGGAGGAGTAGCAGGCTGCATGCAAGGAGCCCAATGTGGGACTTGATCCTGGGAATCCCAGATCAAGCCCTGAGCCAAAGGCAGGCGCTCAATCGCTAAGCCACCCAGGAGTTCCCATTTATGTAACTTTGAAAGTCTGCTTCATCCTTAAGTTAAGCTCTGTGACGGGCTGTACTCACATTACTTATTGCTATATTCCCAGGATTCAGCACGGCATTTGACAAATGATGTTTATTCGATGGATTGAATTGGTTGGAATTAGATACTTGCTCGCTGAAGTTTTAACTGTAGAGGGAGGCAAAATACTATGTAAACAGCGAAGAGACAGTGATGTACATGAGTGTTCCTGAGAATGAAGGGTTGTAGCTGAGGCAGTACTCCAGGGTACTTAGAAACAAAAGACAGAAAAAAAGTGTGTTTTGGTAAGGAAGGACAGATTAACAAACTCCAGTATGCCAATTTACAGAGTATTGGGAACAACAAGAGATGACATGTATATGATCTTGTATTCACATACTAAGTATTAATTACTGGCTACACATTATGTGCCAGACATGTTTCTAGACATCATATAACAAATAATTGCTGAATACCTGCTATATATGTGACATGACCTGGGCCAACATGTGGCAGTGGGAAAGGGAGAAGAGCATGCTTCCCTAGGAATTCAAGAACCCAGCAGCAGAATCACAGCCTAGTGCATTTCTGGATGTAGAAACCTGAGGATGAAAATAACTATGATATGTGTTAGCATAGTGTTAGCAAAGAACAATCTTCCTAGCTGCAGGGAAGGTCTTGGCATATTTTCTGAAATATGATTTTCTGAAAGCAGATTTGAAAATTGGCTCAGCAGAAAGATGAGAAGTTTCAGCATTTCAGCATCTGTTGAAAGCTAATTCCATTAAAACCTGAAAAACTCTGCACTTGGACCAATGCTACACTCCAAATGTGAAAGTAACCATCCTAACCTGGGAAGTGCTATTCATAGCTTAATGTTATCCACATGGTGGAAGGTGTCATGATGTATTAGTGATTGCGAAAAGTCCAATGTAACTATAGAATATTAAAAATAAGTAAAAAGCTCATACAAAATAAAGCTAAGAGATTTTAATAGGGTCCAGGCTATGAAGAGCTTTGTTGACCGCATTAAAAATTTGGTTTTTATCCTAGAACAATGGGAAACCATTAAAAGTTCTAGTAAGTGGAATGCTGCGAGTAGAATTACACTTTGAAAAGACCACTCTAACTACAAAGTGGAGAGCTACTTGCGAAAGGACAAGAGGAGATTCTGAGAGACTCATGTATTATCAGGAATTGTGTTTGGCTGTAAACAGCAGAATCTAAGTTTGGCAGCTTGACCAAATAACTTTTGTTTTTCTTGCTAAGTGAGATGTTTGGAGTAGGCAGTGGTTGCATTGGTGAACTAGTTCAGATATTTACAGTTCTCTTGACCTTCACATCATTGTGGGTCAGTAATCATGCATTGTCTGATCACCCCCAGCATCACTAGATGTAACAACAGAGCAGAAAAAAGAGGAAGGGTAAAGAGTTGCCCTCTAGGGACTTTACTAGAAGTTCCACAAAACCACTTCCATTTATAACTCATTGATCGAAATCTTCACATACCATTCCATCTTCCATCTACACAGAGACTAGGAAATGTAGTTTTTAGCATAATGACAGCCCCAACAAGATTGGGGTCTGAAAGAAACAAACAGATAATATTGATGGGTGCCTAAAGGCAGGAAATAGATGATGTTAGTCTAAGTAAATAGTATTGTAACTCAGATTAGTAATGGAGGTGAAAGGAAAAAATGTGTTTAGAAATAATTGCAAAAAAAAAGAAGAAATAATTGCAGGTAGAAGTATTAGGACTTACATGATGATTTGGATACAGGACAGTGATGAAGGAAATATCAAGGATGACTCTGGCTTATGCGACTGAATGCTTGGTAGATCCATCACATAAATGTAAGAAATGGTGGAAAAGGACCAGTTTTGAGGAATAAAAAAACAGTTTCAGTCTGAATACATGTTGAAATTGAAACTGAAGTAATGTTGAAATTGAAGTAATGTCCAAATATTCCACGGGAGGGCAGCTTGGGTGGCTCAGCGATATAGCGCCACCTTTGGCCCAGGGCCTGATCCTGGATACCTGGGATCCAGTCCCATGTAGGGCTCCCTGCATGGAGCCTGCTTCTCCCTCTGTCTGTGTCTCTGCCTCTCTCTCTCCCTCTCTCTCTCTCTCATTCTCTGTCTCTCTCTCTCTGCCTCTCATGAATACATAAATAAAATCTTAAAAAAAAAATATTCCACTGGAGATGTTAATTTGATAATTGGATTTATAGATCTCAAGATTAGAAGAGAGATATAAGCCAAAAACATAAGTTCTAGAGTCATTAGAGTTTGTACATCTCCTACCCTGTCCGAAGTATAAGACATATGGATAACACACAGAATAAAATACTTCGTAGTCACTTAATATCTGTAAGACTTGATGACTGGGGGTTTGAGTCAGGTGGGAACATGCTCTTTCTATTATTGCTGCTGCTATTGTTTTAAATCTAGTGACTACAAGCTTTGAGGATAAAGGCCTAATTAATCTTTGTATCCACAGTGACTAAAACATGGTAAGTAACCAGTAAGTGAAAGGAATAAAGAATTGACTGGACCTGGGTGGTCCAGTTGGTTAAGTGTCTGCTTTCGGCTCAGGTCATTATCTCAGGGTCTGGGATCGAGTCCCTTGTTGGGCTACCAGCTCAGCAGGGAGTCTACTTCTCCCACTGCCTCTGCTCCTCCCTTGCTTGTGCACATGCTCGCTCTCTCTCTCTCTTTCTCAAATAAATAAATAAATAAAATATTTAAAGGGAAAAAAAGAAAAGAATTAAGTGTAGACAAATGGTGAATCAGATAAGTGCTTTTGAGTGATAAGACAACATACTTTTGAAATTAAAATAAGGGAGAAAAATTTATTGTTAGTGTTGAGAGAATCAAGAAAGGACTTATGGTTTTTACAAATGAGTTTAATGATATTAATGTGACCTTGATAGTATTTGAACATGCTCAGTTAGGAGATGGGACTATAGGAATTGTTCCTGTAGAAGGAATAGCATTAGTAAAGTCATAGAGCAAGAAAAGACTGGCATGTTGAGCAAAAGAAGTGGTCTAATTTGAAGCCTAGGTTACATGTAAATATATTAAAGATACATAATGTTATAAAGATAAATAAAGACCATATTGCAGAAGGTTCGGAAGCCATGATGAAGAGTTTTTATTTCATTCAATAAACAACATGGAAACACTGAAATCCTTTAAGCAAGAAATCTTGGGTCACTCAAAAATGCACATAAGAAAATGGATTTTGACAGCAATACATAAGATGGATGAAAGTAAAAAAAAGGTCATGTGGGTCAGTAGTTAAGAAACTCTGACTCCTTAATTATAATCTGAAAAGGAGTATAGATTTAATATATTGTCTTTCTGTAGAAAGAAAAAATGACCATAGGTGGAAATTTTTTTTTTTAGTAAACAGGTTTTAATAATAATACCAACAGCTATAGTAGACATTGTAGTAGCAATGACTTTTTAAAAATCTTTAATTATCTGCTATGAATCTCTGTTCCAAACAATGTGCCTGATTTAAAAAAAAAAAAAAAAAAAAGAAGAAAAGAAAAAAGTCTAATCCTTGGAGCTGTCCAACAGCTATTTTGGCTGCCTTGTGAAATAGTAAGCTGGAAATGTTCATAGAAAACTTGAATGATCGTTGTATGGAAAGACTATTTTTAAGGGATTCTTAAACTTGAGAGTAGTTGGACTAAGGAACCTTAATGTTTCTTCCAAGTGTTTAGACTCTTTAACATCCTCTTGAGAAAGGTAATTTAGAAGTATAAATAACAAAAAAGGAAATTATTTCTGCCCAGACATAACAAATGTGTTTTATGCAGAAATAGTCTCCAAATGTAACTATTTTTTTCTTCTGCTTAGTCATTGTTTCCTCTTAAAGTTCTACGTGGAAAAGATGATAGCAAAATTCCACAGCATTTGCCTATTGCTTTTATAGAAATGATAGATGTTTAGAAGGTACAAAAACATGCTTCTATGTGGAAATAGCTCTCTTTAAAAAAGGATTCAAGATAAGTTTAATTTTAGTTGTTCTCCAATCTTTGCAGTTAGGTGAGACTGCTCTAATTATCTGAATCCCACTTGCTAAGCTATAATTGCCTTGGACCAGATTGCCATTTACTTCATGATCTATTATAGACATGAGTCGTCCCTTTTAAAATAGTGCCAGTGACAAATGGTAATAACGTCTAGGAATTATTATTTTGGTATCTTTGTTTTAATCCATTTGTATTATATGAACATAAATTTGAAATGAATTTTCTTTAAAATTTTTCTAATCAGCAGTACTTTATCAAACAGCAAGTTTATTTTGTTGTTGTCTTTAATTCCCTTTAAATAGAACCACCTCATATAAATGGATCTGAAGAACCTGTAGAGATATCAGTGATTGTTAATAATCCACTTGAACTTACCTGCTTGGCTTCTGGAATCCCAACTCCTAAAATTACCTGGATGAAGGATGGACGCCCCCTCCCACAGACAGATCAGATACAGACTCTTGGAGGTGGAGAGGTCCTTCGACTATCTAGTGCTCAGGTAAGTGTCAAAATTTTTAAAAAATGATTTTATCCTGGGTTACACTTCTTACTTGCTAATAATGGTGAAATGGAGAAATTATGTTTTTGAATCCAAATGTACTACAGATCCCTTTCTGTAACTTTAACAAAGGTAGATCGGTTCTAGGGTATGCATGCCTGGGTAGACACAGAGTATAACTAAAAAGGAGCAGTAGAAATATATTAAACCTAGAAGAAAGCAAGATACTTTAATTTGTGCAAGATTTTTACAGTGCTGTGAGTAATTCCTAAGCTCTTAATCTGTGCCCTGTAGCCCTTTACAGAACTGGCAAAAAGCAATTCCACATACATATGAGGCTTCAAAGAACAATTTTGATCTCCAAAATGAACTAGCAGACATAAAAATCTGAAGAGACACAACTTTTCAAACAATCAATTCAGTAAAATTGTTCTTTTAGTTTGTGTTTAAGGAAACTCATCAGAAACATAAACATATTAAAGAGAAGTATATCTGGGATGTCTTATTATAACAATCTTCTGTTTTACTAACAGAATCTGTAGTAATATTCCAGATATTCTCCATCTGATCCCTAATACCTCATCTGTAACTTTGGGATAAAAATAGTAATAATACCTAACTCCTACATTTGAGGATTTAAATATTTTTTTTTATTTATTTATTTATTTATTTATTTATTTATTTATTTATTTATTTATTATAGTCACAGAGAGAGAGAGAGAGAGGCAGAGACATAGGCAGAGAGAGAAGCAGGCTCCATGCACCGGGAGCCTGATGGGGGACTCGATCCCGAGTCTCCAGGATCCCGCCCTGGGCCAAAGGCAGGCACCAAACCACTGCGCCACCCAGGGATCCCCCCCATTTGAGGATTTAAATTAAGATCATCTAACATGATATGCTTAGACTAGTGCCACAGGCATGGAGTAATGTTGAATAGAGCTAGAATGTTTTTTCCTGCTGCTATTGTTGTGATAATCATCATCCCTTTAAACATGGACATAACAAATTATTTAATTATATTCTGTATGCATTTTCATTGAGGAAAGAGGAAGGAAAGGGAGCTGGAAAAAGAGAGCTAAGGACTATGAATTGTCTGCTGTGTCCATCCTGTGTTTAGCTCTGGGTTCGATCATATGGGTGACTGATGACAACTCTGTGAGGCAGTCTTTATCTCCATTCTACACAACCAGATAGAGGCACAGAGAGATCGAGTACTTGCCTGCCAAATACCATTGTTCAGTGATAGAGCCGAGTCTCAATCCTACATCTTCTTCAAAATCCTAACCAGCAGAACTCAGCACATTCCTTGTTTCTTTTTTTTTTTTTTATTGGTGTTCAATTTACTAACATACAGAATAATACCCAGTGCCCGTCACCCATTCACTCCCACCCCCCGCCCTCCTCCCCTTCTACCACCCCTAGTTCGTTTCCCAGAGTTAGCAGTCTTTACGTTCTGTCTCCCTTTCTGATATTTCCCACACATTTCTTCTCCCTTCCCTTATTTTCCCTTTCACTATTATTTATATTCCCCAAATGAATGAGAACATATAATGTTGACATATCAGATAAAGGGCTAGTTTCCAAGATCTATAAAGAACTTATTAAACTCAACACCAAAGAAACAAACAATCCAATCATGAAATGGGCAAAAGACATGAACAGAAATCTCACAGAGGAAGACATAGACATGGCCAACATGCACATTCCTTGTTTCTAATATCAAGGAGAACATGCCTTCATTCTTCTCCTTTCTCCTCATCAAATATTGCAATAACTCAGAGAAAACGCAAGTTAAGCTGTCAAACCACTTACTGAATGAAAACCCTTGAATGTTATAATTTCAACAGATAAAAATGGAGCCAAAGAATTCTGTAACATAAGGAGACAGGAAACTATGTGGAATAGAATTAAAAGTCAAAAGAATAATGATAAATAAAATGTAAAGGGAAGATTAAGGCCACATCACGGGTCTTAAAAGGAAACATATAGTTGGGTTTAACAACAGGAGACAAAGATCCCATCGAGTATTAGATGGTGACCCCCCCCCATATGCTAGCTATTGTGGAGAATACAAACATAATACATAAAACATGTCTCAACCTTTGAGAAGTTTCCAGTTGTCTGGGGAATATAAAACTACACGTATGATAAAATTAGGGGGCAAAAAAACAGTAAGAAGACCATTTAAGACATTTTAGAAGTAGAAAATTAAAATTATCAATCCCAAGACTGATCTTGGCTCCTCTGCTCCTATGTGTTTTAAGAGCATTTTATACCTTATAATATTATATTTCACTTATTACATTGTATTTCACTTATTTGAACTTCGTCTTTTTGTGTATGTATCTGTAACATACAGTGATGTCTGACACATAAGAGAAGCTTTGCAAATTCCAAATTGTGTGGTAGAGACAGGCATTCCTAATACATCTTCCATCAAACACTAGCTCTGTGAGTTACTCTAATGGGGGAAATTCTGTGACCAATTAAAATTGGAAAACTTTATATACTATACCTTCCTCTCCTTTGTAAGCTGTAGTGCATGTCAGCAATTCTGCAAAATACTACTCTAGAGAAATCTGATTACCTATAACTTTTTTGACACCCTATAACCCTATAAACAGAACACAGTTTAGAAAATACAGCTACAAATGGTGACTGTAGGCATCCAGAAGAGCACAAATTGTCAGGAAATATTTATTGAAGGAGGCAATATTTAAGAGTAGAAGTGAGTGATGGTTCAAGTTTCGTTAAGTCAAAACAAGCGAAGGGGGCAATACTAATTGGGAATAAAGTGAGTTGATAGAGAAAAGTTGATTTTTAAAGGCTTTAGACATATGATGTGAAATGCAAAAATTATTCTGTAGGCAGCAGTATATCATTTTAAATTCTTAATTGAAGGACTATGCGAGTGTCATTTTTCTTAAAGTTGTATGTATTTTTGCAAACATACTAGTCTTAAATTTTTTCAAAGGAGTTTTTGCAGGCAACTAAAAATTTTTCCATAACCTATAAAGTCAGTTTTTAATATAAGAATTTAAAAATTCACAATATTCTAGGAATGTTCATGTAGTAAAATAAATGAAAACAGGATTTTTCTGCTTTTCCAAAATGCATTTTTCACAGAAGTAAGATCATCTGTTTTCCAGAGTATAATTTATGTGTACATAAGCATGGGCTGTGTCTACATGTCTACACAATGTCAAACATATGAAAGAAGACTAACACTTTTAGTGGAAACTATGCACAGGGTTTTTAAAGAAATGTTTCTGGTTTTAGTCAGATAATAGTAGATTATGCTGTCAGTGTGACACTATTTACAGCCAAATTATATAATATAGCTCTTACTTCACCATGTTTACCAAAGGATTCAAAATGTGGTATTAATGTACTTTATTTAAATACCCTGGTATTTTATTTCATTTGTTTGCGTAATAAATTGTATTTCATTTTCTTGAGAAAGGTCCCAGTGGAACTTTTAAGTCTACCATGGAAGTCCATAAATACTTATTTGCTCAATAAACATGGTGTGTCTAGCGTTTCACCTCTGGTGCTAGGATCTATATATCTCTGCTTCTTCTGAGATCATTGATCTCAAAAGGTTTGCATGTTAAGTATATTTAAAATACTGAAAATACTGAACCCTCTTAAAACATTGTTTTGCATAGAGATGCTCATTATTATCACTATTGTTAAAAAACCATTTATTAAATTTTAATTGTTGTGCTATCTTAATATCTTGTTTTATGTGAAACTTTATATTCATTCTAGTGAATACTTATTCTCATCACTAAAACTGACGTGTTAACGCTGTATTTTTCACTTATTTGGATTTTGCAGGTGGAGGATACAGGAAGATATACATGTCTGGCATCCAGTACTGCAGGAGATGATGATAAAGAATATTTAGTGAGAGTGCATGGTAAATTTGGCAAAATCTCCTGCAATCTATCATATGCTAATACCTAATTAGAAGCTGTAATTTATGGAACATGGGGCAACTCCATAGCACATCATAAGATACATTCATATATATAAGGAAATATGTATTTGACAAATCTGATTCTTATATTTGGCTGACCAAGTGCTTTTTTGGAAATACTCATTGGACTTTTTGACTTACTCATTTTGTTCCTGTACAATTTATAGTTCTTTATTTAAAATCATACAATATAGGGATCCCTGGGTGGCGCAGCGGTTTGGCGCCTGCCTTTGGCCCAGGGCGCGATCCTGGAGACCCGGGATCGAATCCCACATCGGGCTCCCAGTGCATGGAGCCTGCTTCTCCCTCTGCCTATGTCTCTGCCTCTCTCTCTTTCTCTCTCTGTGACTATCATAAATAAATTTAAAAAAAATTTTTTAAATAAATAAAATAAAATCATACAATATAAATTACTATAAAGAAGAAAATATAAGTCATCCAGTATCATTACACAAAGGCTCTTTTGCATACAAATGTTTTTTCACAGAAATGTATCATACAACATATACTATCAAACTTGTTTTTCAACTCTTAGTGGTTTGATGAACATGCTTTCATGTCAAAAAACATGTTTTTATATTTTTTAGTGATGGCTAGTATTCCTTTTTTTGAATACACCATCATTTATTTAATCTATTCCCTATTTTGGATATTTAAGCTGTCTTTGTATTTTCACCAGTATAAGCAATACTGTTATAGACCTCTTTGTACATAAATATTGGTCTGTTCTCTTAATTCTTTTGTTTCGGTAAATTTCTGTAAGTACACTTGCTTGAATACACATACACACGTACGCATTTAAGGATCTGAAATTTATAGCCAAGTTAACTTCTAGAAAAGGTGGGCCCATTAGACTCAACCCAATATTATTTCAATTCAGAGATAGGAATTACTCTTAATGGGAAGGAACATTAAAAAACCAAACAGAAGATACTTATTTCATTGTCATAGCTTAGATGACTAGGCAGTGCAAATTGTCTGAATTTAGATGTCCCCCTCTCCCCACCAGACCTAACACAAATTAGACCTGCCATTAAATGACATGTAAATTCTGTATTAAAAGAAAGTCGCATTAAAAAATACATTTCTAAATATTACGAAAGTATATACATTTCTGTATATTATGGACAGACCCTGATTTAGTTTTCAAATCTGATGTTCAGAGAAAATTATTGGCAAGTGTGGAACCTGAACAAGAAATCTTTTCTTTGACCCTTGGTTTCTTTACCTGTTAAATGATTATAATAAAGTGATTATATTACTTATCCTTTCATTCATTTTTAAAAAGTCACTACCTATAATCATTTGTACCACAAATTGAACATGTAATGTTTTAAGTTTATGCCTTTTATTTTATATAACAGAAGCAACATTTGTTGAAAATCTAAGATAATTCAGGTCATTTTTATATCTTGCTTCTTGAAAGCCTCTGACATGTTTGTTCTCATACCTAGCGCCCCCGAATATTGCTGGAATGGATGAGTCCCAGGATTTCACCGTGTTACGGAACAGACAAGTGACATTGGAATGCAAATCAGATGCAGTGCCCCCACCTGTAATCACTTGGCTTAAAAATGGAGAACGGTTACAGGTAAGTCTTGCTAAGTTCCACACACCCATTTTGAGAAAAAAAATCAGCTGTAGAATCTTTACCAAAGAGGGTAGACAAAACCAAACAATAACAGGCTACTGTTATTCAACATTGAAGGAGTGGACATAGGGTCTTTTAATCACCCTTCTTTTCTCTTCTCTTCTTGGGCAGTTATTAACTAGTTATGGGTCAAAAGACAGGTATTTTCATTCAGACACTGTAATTTGGCCCAAGTATGTATCTCCTGGAGTCTGTGGATTAAAATGATTTGAAATACTCAGCTATTTCTTTAATTGAGGGAGAAGAAATCATCAGAAGAACTGATCTGTCCTGCCAAGTTTCGTGGGCAAATTCATACTAAATTTTTCTGGAATAAACTGGGACTCAGCTGAGGAGGGACCCCCAGGAACTAAGTGATACCCTTGGATACCAGGAATATAGGACTGGCTCTCTAAAGCTTCCCATGGTCATGTGATATCTATGTGCTGTCACAGAGTGTCACAGCCCAGGATCCTAAATAGCCTTTTAGGGTTGGCTCAAAGCCTTGATTTTGAATGCTTGGATTGTTCTTATCCTACTAGTTACTTATGCCTTTTTTCCCCTTTTGATCTTCCTCATCCTATTAATATAACCTACTGTGTTACACTGTGCCTAATTATAAAGGGAGATTAAATCCCCTAACACCTGAAGCAGAAGGACTTCTACCATCACCAAACCATACCAAAGGACCAAAACCAGACTGGATTCTAACAGTTAGTTACATGCTAAATTATGGTTATCACTTAAACTTCCTGTGCCTCAGTTTTTCTATTTATTGTACCCTTGTATAATGGTAGGTGCTAACCCCACTTAGCTCACAAAATCTTTCATATTCTGACTTTTTCTCCATTGTTTTATTTCCCATGTTTCACTCAAAACTATTAGGTGTTCAGGGGTGCCTAGGTGGTATAGTCAGTTAAGTATTTGGCTCATGGCCATGATCTCAGGGCCATAGGACTAAACCCCACAATGGGCTCCACATTCAGTGTGGAATCTGCTTGAGATTCTCTCTCCCTCTCTCCCTCCCTAATCACTGCTTGCATACATATGCACTCTCCCTCTCTCTTAAAAATAAAAATAAAAACTAATAGGTGTTCAGATAAAGACTGAGTGAATGTTGATGATAGAGAAGCTTAGACTAATCCCTGCTATGACCATGTGATGTTAGTACTGGGACAGGGTGAGTTCAACAGTTATTAAAAAATAGATGAGTTCAGTTTGAGATATTTTGAATGTGAATTACCAATATATTATCCAAGTGGAGATTTTAAAAAGACCTAAGAAATATGGGCCCCTATTTCATCAAAAATGTCTTCAACTTGATAGTCCTCCCTGGTATGACCATAGGTTTGTATGAAGTTGACCAGGAAGCATA
Source organism: Canis lupus familiaris (assembly GCF_011100685.1). NCBI lineage: Eukaryota > Metazoa > Chordata > Mammalia > Carnivora > Canidae > Canis > Canis lupus. The sequence goes on from NC_049228.1 coordinate 19,061,988, forward strand.
AAGTGTAAGATAACCTGTAAATGAGAATAGAGCATAAGGCAACACTAATAATTATCATGTGAGCAATGGAAAAAGAAAAGAAGACCAGAACTGAGAAGGAGGACTCAAAGAGATAGAATTAAGAATAGGAGACACTGGTGTACTAAAAGCCAAGAAAAAGAGAAGGTGTGGTTAACAGAGTCCGTTAAGATATAAATTAAGTTGTGCCTTGGTTTTGACAGTACAAAGAAGTGGTTCAAGATCAGAACAATGGTTCTTCAATAGAGTGATCAAAGGAAAAGATAGGTTACAGTAGTTGGGGGAGTTAAGAGAGAAGAGGGAATGGAAATAATTATGAACTATTCTTGAAATGTAAAAGAGATTTTCTATGTTTAATTTACTGAAAGAAAGAGACTAAAGAGATACTGTAGCGAGAAAGAGAAGTTTATAGGATAACGTGTGTTCGACAGAGAAGGAATGTGCCCTTGGTCACAGGTGAAGAGGTTGGCCTTGGACAGAATGGCTAACCTTTTCTACAGAGATGGAAAAATAGGAAAGTTGTATTCACATGTAAGATGGGAGGAAAAGAGAACTGCAGGAACGGGGCTTTGGTTTTCTGCATGGAGTAGGAAACAAGAACATCAGCTGAGAATAAGATTCTATCTGAAGGAGGAGGTCAGATTTGGAAGACTCACTGGTGGCCAATGAGAAGAGAACCAGAGAAAATGTTAGTGAGACTTGATGAGTTAGCAGAACTCAAAGGTGAAACAAAAACCTTTAAAAAATCAACTCTGAAATTTTTTATTAGCCTAAAACCCTGCTATACCCATATAAAAAGGGTACACATACATGTTTTATAGAACTTAACCTATATGTTTAAGAAATCACTTATTATCGTCAGAGGCAATAAAATTCTATCACTAAGAGCCCCTATGGCAACGAAAGGCCTAGACATGGACACCAGGGTGGCTCAGTTAGTTAAACATCTGCTTGCAGCTCAGGTCATGATCCCAGGATCCCGGGATCCAGCTCCAGGATGGACTCTCTGCTCAGAAGGGAAGTCTGCTTCTCCCTCTGCCTCTCCTGCTTGTGCTCTTTTTCCCTCAAATAAATAAACAAAGAAAAGAAAAGGAAAGAAAGGCCTAGAGAAAATACATGATCTCATAAAATGAATAGAGCTGGACTGCATATTTTAGTATGACCAACTTTTTTCATTAGAAATATACAGTTGGCCCTTGAATAGCAGGGAGGTTAGAGGCACTGATCCCCATCACACACAGTCGGAAATCGGCATATAACTTTGGACTCTCCCAGAATTTTACTAATGATCTATTGTTGACCCAATGCTTTACCAATAACATAGTTGATCAACATATATTTTGTATATTATATATACTATATATTCTATTTTTACAATAAAGTAAGCTAGAAAAAATAAAACATCATTATCAAAATCATAAGGAAGAGAAAATACATTTACAGTACTGCATTGTATGTATTGAAAGAAATCCACACGTAAATGGACCCCTGCAGTTTGAACATCAACTGTGCATCTATCTGGGACAGAGCCCATATGGCAGAAAAATCTTATTTAGGTTCTCCCTGAAGTAGTTCTTTCTTTGGTTCAACCAGAAAATATCAGTCTTCTATGCTACCTGGCATTTCTTAATGATTATGAACATCATGAATCTTAATTTATACAAGACTAATTGTTTACATCTATTTTCCGTAATGAACTTAATAGCAAAGATTAGGTTTCATGGTCTCTATATTTTCATAATTCTTGATTATGTGCCTGGGCACAAAATAAATGCTTAACAAATATGTGTAGACTAAAATCATTTATTTGATTATTTTTAAACTGTTAAAGGATCATTATTTCCTATAAGCAAAGTCAATTTATTAGTCATGGAGCTTTCAGTTGTAAGTGACAGAACTCAAACTCAAAGCAGCTTAAATTTTTTTAAAGGCATTTATTACCTACAGTGATTAGTGAATTTAGGTTTTAGGTATTACTAGAGGTTCTCCTCATGTAATCAAGCATCGATGTTGTTTTTTTCTCTGACTCTCAACTCTGCTTGCTTTGTTTTATATTCAGAGCTGTCCATACATGGTGATAAGACTTCCACCAGACTATGTCATCGTCACTTACCTGATACCAATAAAAAGAGCATGTCTTATTCCCCAACACTTATAACAGTGTCCTGCAGAGGGCTCTCAGGGGCCCAGCTTGAGTTACCTGCTCATTCTTGAGTATCTGGATCATTGTGGCTTGGAGAACTGGGAATATTTGATTGTGCCTTTGCCTTAAGTACACTCCCAGAAATAGTTCCCTAGGGGTTTTGATCCCAGGATAATGCTAGGGGTTGCAGACAAAGCATAGTGGAAGACAGGCAAGCCACAGCTTGCTATACTTACTTTTTGATGTTAAAAAGTATTTTATTCTATTTTCCTAACATCTTAATCGTAAATTTTACTTGCTGAATCCAGGCAACACCTCGAGTACGAATCCTATCTGGAGGGAGATACTTGCAAGTTAATAATGCAGATCTAAATGATACAGCCAATTATACTTGTGTAGCCAGCAACATTGCAGGAAAGACTACAAGGGAATTTATTCTCACTGTAAATGGTAAGAAAAATTAATAATCGTTTCACAATTTAAGAATTTAGTCAAGGGCATTCAAATAAATGATAACATTTTTGTTTCTTGTGGGCACACTCAGTGAATTTTGGTAGTTATCTTATTTTTTGAAAAAGACAACAGGTAGTATTTGTATTATGGCTATATTCAAACCATATTTCAAAAAAAAGTAAAGATACATTATCTTAGAGGATAATATATGTCCAGTTGTTATCAGTATATCCTGACAATTTGTGTCATTCAGATAAGAGCCATTGAGAAAGTCACACTAAATCTCTGGATGACAAGTGCTTCACTATTTAGTTCACCTTTATTGATGTTGATGTTTGAGTATATATTACTAGACCAAGACTGACACAGGACTATGATTCTCTTAAATCTAAAATCTGAACATTAAAATTTGCCAATATTTGGAAAGATAATACAGTCTTTTCCCCAAAACAGTCTCTTTGGTTTTTTAATATATGAAACTTTACAGGATATTGGGCGACCCGCACAACTAATATCTCTAATACTAAAATTAAAATTCAAGTTTTCTATTCCCATATGAACTCAATGCTTAATAAAATACATGCTCTGAGACTTGCATGATTAATCACAGATGTGCTTTTCATTAGAACAGCCCACTTTCTGTTCTTTATTTAAAGTGAAGTTGTTCCAGTGTTAACATTCTCAGACCATTATTTGGCCAAAGAGAAATAAGAAATATCATCTTTAATTTGCATCAGACCAGAGCTGATTTTTATTCAAGCGTCTCTCCTACAAAGCCAAATTTCACACACCATATCAAGGATTTAAAACCTCCTTCCCCCCACCTGTGCTTTATTTTTAAACACTAAGGATCTTGAATAAGACCTTAGGAATTAAACCCCAATTCTGTTTATACTAACCTGAATTAGCTGTAGGCAAAGCTACACAGTTGACTCAAAGCTAACCTTGTTATTACCTCTTCAGAGTCTTAGCTCAGGCTATGTTGTTAATATGAATGAAGTTTTCCACATGCATCTCTTGTGCAGTTCCTCCAAACATAAAGAGTGGCCCCCAGAGTGTTGTCATTCACTTAAATATGTCAGCTGTATTGGAATGCCTTGCTGAGGGTGTGCCAGCCCCACGGATAACGTGGAGAAAGGATGGAGCTGTTCTATCTGCAAGTCATGCAAGGTAACAGTTCTAGAAAAGGATGAAAAATACTGTAATAACTGAAATAGAAATTCCTAAATCTTTTTTTTCCAGTGTATAATTTTAGTCTTGTTACATTTAATATTAGTTTCTTCATCTTAATATGAGAACCAAACTAATGCTATTTTTAAAGCATAATCCTAAGGCTCATAGCCAGAGCATAATGATTGTAATTCACCCAAGATCATAAGTCTATCTGCTATGCACCTTTGTGGGATACCCCTTTTTTCCACCAAGGGTATTGCAAATTTCTAAAACAGGAAAAAGACTAAAAATGGATTTAACTAAGTCTTTTAAAAATACTTTCAGTCAGGGGATCCCTGGGTGGCGCAGCGGTTTAGCGCCTGCCTTTGGCCCAGGGCGTGATCCTGGAGACCCGGGATCGAATCCCACGTCGGGCTCCCGGTGCATGGAGCCTGCTTCTCCCTCTGCCTGTGTCTCTGCCTCTCTCTCTCCCTCACTGTGTGCCTATCATAAATAAATAAAATTTAAAAAAAAATACTTTCAGTCAGAGGAAATAGGTGGGCGTATGGGGTAACTGGCTGATGGACATTAAGGAAGGCACATGATGTAATGAGCACTGGATGTTATATGCAACTGATGAATAACTGCACTCTACTTCTGAAACTAATGATACACTATATGTTAATTAATTGAATGTAAATAAAATAATAAAAAAATAAAACTCTGGTTTTAAAACTTAAAAAAAAATACTTTCAGTCAAAATGCAAATAATCAGAAAAGGTTGATTCCAGGAACTTTGCCTGTGATCTTTCTTGTAGATACTCCATCTTGGAAAATGGATTCCTTCATATCCAGTCAGCACATGTCACAGATACTGGGCGATATTTGTGTATGGCTACCAATGCTGCTGGAACAGACCGCAGGCGAATAGATTTACAGGTCCACGGTAAATATACTTGTATGAACAGCATCTAATCTTTGGGTTAAATGTCCTTTGATAGCTGAAACCCGTGAGATCATATAGATCTCCAGGGCAATGTAAAGGTACCACACTCTTGTAAATGGTCAAGACCCATGTTTCTCCTCATTGTGGCTAGCAGCATCACAGCACTAAATTCACAGAGCCTTATTGTGTTTGCAACTACGGAGCAAGTTACCAGTGATTAATTTCACTCTGGCAGAAATATTACAGATGGCATACTATCTGCTGAATGTCTTTCCCTCTTATTTGCTGACTTTGTTTTAGTTCCTCCATCCATTGCTCTGGGTCCTACCAACATAACTGTAACAGTAAATGTTCAAACTACTCTGGCTTGTGAGGCTGCTGGGATACCAAAACCATCGATCAAATGGAAGAAAAATGGGCATCTTCTTAATGTGGATCAAAATCAGAATTCATACAGGTAAGGAATAATTTAACTGAAAATCCTACCTATTATTTAAAAACATGATTTTTTAAAAAATTATTTCCTATCAGTGGGGACAGTGTGTGTGTGTGTATATATATATATATATATATATATATATATATATATATATATATATATATATAAAGTATGGAGAATTAGCTAGTATCTAGAGAGTATATATTTTTCCTAATGTGGAATTAGTTTCTCAACCTAAAAGCTTTTTATGAATTATTGCTTCAACTTTTCTGTTGATAAGCTGATGGTCAGAGATACAAGATATCTACCTTGTAGATACAAGGTTAGATTCCTATTCTGCTTTATTTTTTTCAGCACCTTTTGGAATTTTATAAAAACAAAGAATGAAAATATTTGATATAAGGGAAGAATACTTTGTAAAAATAATACCATCTTTAGCTGTAGAATAAAAATGAAATTCTGAACCTTGAAATAACTTAGGTATTTTGGTAGCATGTGTGAGGAGGAAAAACATCATTTCCTCTAATTTTTTGCATTCCTCTGGCTTTACTTCCAGTAGTTCATAATATGACAACATATGTTTTTTAAAAACTAACCTTTTAATCACTAGGAATTTCTGATGTTTAAATGAGTATCATTTCTTGTATCTCAATTAAGTTAACAGGTATCTTGTCAAAGGAATTGCCATAAATACTAAAAACAAATATTCTTGTAAATGTACTTTGACAATAATCAATTCTTATACATCAGGAAATAGGAAACTAGAAGTTTTTCCCTTGAAATTCTGATTTTGCTCTCTCTTTCTCAACATTTTAATCTTTGGGTACTGAGAGTCTAATGACTTGAAGGTATACATTATGTAGAAAATGTTCATTACCATTGAATTAAAAAGCATGTCAAATGTATTCCCGTTGAATTAAATCATTTTTGTTCTACTAGTGCACACTTTGAAGTAAGAAATAGTTATTGAGATTTACTTTGAATAACATATGTATATTTACTAAATCTCTTGAACAATTGAAGTGTCCAGATAACTTTAGTTTCGAATTGGTTAAAAGTTAGGGAAAAGACTTATACACGTAAGGAAACATGTGAAGTAAGGCAATATGTAGGACAGATGGATTTGTAATTATTTGTCTGTCAATGGAAATAATCAAATACCGATCTGCAAAGTTATTCTGAAATTTAGAGATCATTTATGTGAAGCAGTTGAGATGGTGCCAGAATGTATTCAATGCTCAGTAAACACTGGCTATCATCAATATGCTCATTTTACTGTATTTCACTTTTAAGACAGCAAGGTTGATCATGATATAAGCAATCAGAAAACGCAAGATTCCCTCATCAAACAATTCTTCTACCCAGCTGTTTCCTGTAAATCTCAGTTGAAGCTCTATTAATCCATTGCCCATATTTAAAAAAAAAAGTCTGACACATGAACTATCAGAAAGATTCCTTATTTTAACACAAGGAAAGAATTCCATTTTCCTCAATTCAGAATATGGTACCGTATTGAGCCAACATTTATGGAAACTGATATATGATACATCATTGCTTTGAAATCTTTCTTCTAGGCTCCTTTCTTCAGGTTCACTAGTAATTATTTCACCTTCTGTGGATGACACTGCAACCTATGAGTGCACCGTGACAAATGATGCCGGAGAGGATCAGAGGACTGTGGATCTCACTGTCCAAGGTACAACTGGCTTAGTATGTAGATTGGTAGCTCTTATAATGATACATTTCATTATTCCACTAATCCACAGGAGAGTTTCCTTCTCCATTTACTATGATGAGGCTTGGAAATCTGAAAGGGTTGGAAATGTGTACTTTCTTACTATTGTTATTATTGTTGTAGTTCCACCTTCCATAGCTGATGAGCCTACGGACCTCCTAGTAACCAAACATGCCCCAACAATAATTACCTGCACTGCTTCAGGAGTTCCATTTCCCTCAATTCACTGGACAAAAAATGGGATAAGACTACTTCCCAGGGGAGATGGTTATAGAATTCTTTCCTCAGGTAAGACCAAGCTCAGGTAATTACACATCTATGATTAGATTAATTATTAATGGATGGCCTTACCTGGCCTTTTGTTGCACCAAAATAAAATACATTTTCATTCCTAGACCTACACATCTGGAAAAAAAAGTACAGTTAGAGTAGGAAGGGGAACTAGACTAAGGGAGAGGGAAAAAATCTGGAAGCAATGATAATGGAATGTAATAAGCATGATCACTGGAATTTTATGTGCATATTTACTAACCTTGAGGTTTCACAAATTCACTGGTTGCCTTTGAGTGAACCACACTCTTTCCATTGGCCAAAAAGAACCTCCATTCATTCAACAAACATATAATTCCTAAAATAAGTTATATACTCCACTGAGTTTCTGAGGATATAAAATTAGGAGGATTCTTGTTCTCAAGGTTTTTATAACTGAGCAGGTAAGGCTAGGTGATAAGTGCTAAGATGGATAATTTTTGAGAGTGGTAGTAGCCATCATTTATAAAATTTATGTATTGAAAGAGAAAAAAATAATTCACCTAAATGAAAAAGGTAGTTCACTTGGAAAAGTACACTAAAGATAAACTAAAGTAGTAACTAACATCCTCGTGGGGCTTTATGCATCTGTGCATATTATTTTAAGGGAGTTTGTTTATTTTTTCGATAGAAGGGAAATAATGGAAGATTGTTCACAGGGTAGAACTTAGTTTTCCAAGCCAAGTATTTTGGCTGTCTCAAAATGTGTATAGATTTTGATTGGTAGCAATTAAAAGCATAAACTAGAAATTACCCTTCAGCACAAGGTATTGTATTAAGAGAACAGGTTGGAACTTTCTCAAAATATTAAACAAGAGTTACCATGTGACCCAGCAGCTCCATTCCTAGGCATCTAACCGGAAAAATGAAAACATATGTCCACATGAAGACTTGTATGGAAATGTTCATACAGCATTATTCACAATATTGCTGTAAACAATCCAAATGTCCATCAACAGATAAAAGAATAAACAAAATGTGGATAATCCACACAATCAAATTCTCTATCAATAAAATGGAACAAAAATATTGGCACATGCTACAACAGACGAAACTCAAAACCTGTGCTCACGGTGAAAGAAGTCAAACACAAAGAACATCTGTATGATTGCATCTGCATGCAATGTTCAGCAAATGTAAATATATGGAGAATAAGAAGAAATTAGTGTTTGTGAGGGGCTAGGGCTGATGAGAATGAGAAGTGACTATAAATGGAATAGATTTCTTTTTAAAGGGATAATAGAAATGTTCTCAAGATTAGATTGTGATAGTTGCACAACTCTATAAATATACTAAAAATTATTAAATTGTACATTTAAGTGGGTGAATCTTATGGCATGTAAATTTTGCCTAAAGAAAGCTATTAATAATGATTAAAAGGCACTGTGTTAGGCCCTTCAGGGTGTACAAGTATGAGTATAAGCCAAGCACCACTGTGCTATGAGGATGAAAAAACAAAATCAGAGAGACCTAGTTTATCAAACCAGGAAAATGGTTGCAGAAAAATGGACACACTGTGCATAAAACTTTTTTCCTTTTTAGGAGCAATTGAAATATTTGCGACTCAGTTAAACCATGCTGGAAGATATACGTGTATCGCCAGGAATGCAGCTGGTTCTGCACATCGACATGTGACCCTTTATGTCCAGGGTATGAAAGGTTACTTAATTCATTAAAAGTTTGTTTTTTCTTCAAGTCATGTTTATTCTTGAAAGAATGTACTGTCTAGAGCTACGAACCACAGTAATATCTTGGGGATATGAAAGACTAATAGGTATTATCCAATAAAAAAAATGAAAAATCACACAAAACAATCCCTAAATTATTTTTTTTTCTTGAACTTCTATAATCTGTTGTTGCTTCTAGTCTTCTAATGGGGTTCTTCTAATGGAAACTTCCTACAGTAGCAAGACTCAAAATATGTAATATGGCCAATATTCTCTTTTCCCTTGGACAATCAGATCACTAACAATTTGGAAATACAAATCTGGGCCTGTTTAACTTCATGGCTACTTTTAGACATTTCTGCCGCTAACTTTGCTTTTTCTGCCATTGCTTTTTCTGTTGGTTCTTATAGAGCCTCCAGTCATTCAGCCTCAGCCAAGTGAGCTAGACGTCATTGTAAACAATCCCATTTTATTACCTTGTGAAGCAACAGGGACACCGAGTCCTTTCATTACTTGGCAAAAAGAAGGCATCAATGTTATCACTTCAGGTACACTGTTTCTATCAAGAAAATTACAGCAAATCAGTGTTTTATGATTCATAAGTCAGTATGATTTTTTTAATGAAAGCTTTTAATAAAAATTCTTCTCACTGTGCTTTCATAACTGATGTAGGCAAAAGTCATGCAGTTCTTCCTAATGGTGGCTTGCAGATCTCCAGAGCTGTCAGAGAAGATGCTGGCACTTACATGTGTGTGGCTCAGAATCCAGCTGGCACAGCCTTAGGCAAAATCAAATTAAATGTTCAAGGTACCTAAATAATAAATTTCTATGTCTTCATTGCAAAGATGCTCATGACAATGTATATCAAAATTCATCTATCTAAAATAACAATGCTGCCATAGTTCTCAACATTCTTAGTTTACATTATATAACGTGTTTTCCTATTACCCTTATGAAGAAGAAAATGTAATGTTTGGGGGGGGTTGTTCATTGTTTAAATAAGAAAACTGAGGCATCTCGTTTTATTTTGGATTTCTATGAACTTCATATGGTACTGTTTCATTGTAGTACATATTTAAGGCAATTTTTATTTTTATTTTATTTTATTTTTTAAGGCAATTTTTAAAACATCATCTTTATAATACCACATTGGATACAATATGAAACACTAGATTGTAATGTCAACTTAAAAAACAAATCATACATTTTTAAAAATCATAAATAAAAAATCATAAAACAAAGAAAATGTAGTAGTTAACAAACTTGATGGGAAAAATTATTCTGTAGATAAAGGAAGGTCTTTTCATATTTGACTATTATTTTCTTGACATAATATTGATATCTTGCGTGCATTGTTTTTGTGAATGAAAAAGTGACCTGGAAGTAGGTTCTGAGTTTCTGAATTTCCATTAGCTGATGTTGAATTTCCTTATAGTGTGATTTTCCTATGGTAAATTACTAAGGTAAGGCTTACTTAACTGCACGTTATAAATCTAGTTTCTTTATATTTTTAACATTTTCTCAACAAATATTTATTGGAATAATAAGTGGAAATACATTGAACATTACAGACATGATCCTTCCCTTATGGTATCCAGAAAGAAAAAAACTAAATTACCAAATAAATTAAATAATTCCAAATTCTGACACATGCTAAGCAGGAAAAAAAAGGCTGAGATGGAGAATAATGGGGGAAATGTGGGGACCACTTTACATTAGTGGTTAAAGTAGGCTTTAAGAAGTAGGCTTCTGGGACACCTAGGTGACTCAATGGTTGAGCATCTGCCTTTGGCTCAGGTCATGATCCTGGGGTCCAGGGATCGAGTCCCACATCAGGCTCCCTGCAGGAAGCCTGCTTCTCCCTCTGCCTATGTCTCTGCCTCCCTCTGTGTATCTCTCATGAGTAAATAAATACAACAATTAAAAAGAAGGAGAAGAAGAAGAGGAAAACGAAGACGGCTTCTCTGAAGGGTACCATTTAGAAGGAGGTGGAGGAGGAGAAGGAGAAGGGGAAGGGGAAGGGGAAAGAGATGACTTCTCTGAAAGGGTACCATTTAGGCTGAGACCTGAATGCTGAGCTAGGATGAGCCATACAAAGGTGGCAGACTATCCAACGGAGAGAGGACATCATGAGCCATGACCCCACGACAGGAAAGAGTAAGAAAAGAAGCATGCCAGTGTGGTAGAGAGTGGTGGAAAAGGAGAAGGTTGGCAAAATGTGAAGAAAGTCAGAAAAGAAGGTGGATCAATGCATGGAGGGTCAGAAGGACCACGCAAAGGTTATATTTTCTTCTCTATGCAGTGGGAAGCCCTTTAAGGGTTCAACCAAGATGCTTATTTGGGTTTAGGAAGATCTCTTTTGCTGCTCTGTAGGTGTTGGTTTAGAGAAGGGGCAAGACTAGAGCTGGAGGAATTATTCAGGTCCTCTTGGCAAGATGCTACAGCCTGGCTAGGAGTGAGAGTGGCTGTGTAAGTTGCAGGGGTAAATGGAAAAAAACGTGATGGATTTAAGATACTTCTGGAGGTGTAACTGCCAGGATGACTGATGAATCAGATTTGGGAGGTCAGGAAAAGAGAGGAATTAATGATGTTTCCTGGGCTTTGGGCTTGAGCTAATGAGTAGGTAATAGTGCCATGGGGGAACGCAAGGGGAGGAACTGGCTTTGGAGGAAGGAAAACATGATTTCTGATAGATCCTATGAGATACGGGAACATATTAGAAATCCTAGTGGAGATATCAAATTGAGTTGACTATTGATGGATTCAGAGCTCAAGGGAGAAGTATAGTGTAAGATATAAATTTGGAAGTTATCAGTGTATTTCAGTCCACAAGACTGGGTCAGAATTTGGACAGAAAAAAAAAGCTAAGGACAAAGACCCAGAACTCTGCATTGTTTAAAAGTCTGAGAAAAGAGAGGATGCTGAAATACAAAGGAGCCGGCAGAGATGTTAGAGGAAAGCCAGATGAAGGCTAGGAGAGGAGAGTGTTTCAAGAAAAAGGGAGTGGACAATTTGTTTAATGCCGGTGAGAGGTCAGTTAGATAAGGACCCATAAATATTCATTGGCCTTGGCAACATGGAAGTCATGGAAAGAACAATTACATATAGGAGGGGTTTTTCCTTCAACAATTGATTAAAATCATTGACATGAGCAATTATGGGACAAAGAAACACATTAAATGATTAATAGCATTTCAACATTTCAAAAACACCCAGAGATAACCTCATGCTTTAGAGGTATGAAAATTCTGAACCAAATCTCCCTCCTTGCAGATACCATATATGTAATGGAAAGCACAAACCGAAGCAAATGATGTTGGCTGATACAAGTAATTCTAACATGGTTATTCATATTTTTTCACAACTGAGTGATTTTATTTTACTCAGCACTGTTAGTGTATTTTAAAATCTTGGGACACCTGGGTGGCTCAGCAGTTGAACATCTGCCTTTGGCTCAGAGCATGATCCTGGATTCCTGGGTTCGAGTCTTGCGCCGGGCTCCCTGCATTGGAGCCTGCTTCTCTTCCTTCTGCCTGTGTCTCTACCTCTGTGTGTGTGTGTGTGTGTGTGTGTGTGTGTGTGTGTCTCATGAATAAATAAATAAAATCTTTTAAAAATAAAATAAAATCTTGTCTCAGGGTTCCTGAGTGGCTCAGTCAGTTAAGCATTTGACTTCAGTTCAGGGTCCTGGGATGGAGCCCCATGCTGAGTGGGGGAGCCTGTTTCTCCCTCTTTTTGCTCTCTCCCTTTCTGTTCCTCAAATAAATGCATAAACTCTTTAAAAATAAATAAATAAAATAAAATTTGATCTCCATGTTATTGACCATTTCTCCATATGCTCTGTAGACATGACAGATAGTCTAGGTCCCCAGGACTTACTATGCACAGGCATTATTTGGATCAGTGGAGCTCTCAGGGATCTCACTTCTGATTCCATTTCTGAGTCAGTATGTGGTAACAATGAATATTGTTTGCCTTGTTCCTCTCTTAAGCTTTCTTGAATGGGTGGTAGTTTTTTGGTGGGTTTTGCCTGCACATGCTTAAAGGGATATTTTTACTGTCACTGTTGTCCTCTGTACCTTGTCACTGTCTCGGGACTTGCATTGACACGGATGGATCATCCTCTCCTTTCTTTCAGATGTGCTTGCGGTCAGTTGTTCCTTACTTATGTTTGTTCCCTCATAATCATTTAATATTTCTTTAAATCTCAGTAAAATATCCAATACCTAAGTGGTAATCAACCTACCGGAAACATTAGGAAGAGAACACCTTTATCATAAGCCCTTCCACAGCTTTTGGAAGAAGTGGGAAGCATTTTATATATATAATTCTTTTCCATGATCTATTCATTTATTTTTTCAGTCACTAAAACAATACGTTGTTAAATATGGCCACTGTATTGGAAACACTAAGCACTATAGGAAACGCTTGAGTAAAAGTATGTCTGAGCAGTTGAATAATTTCCAAACTATGAAAGGGACTTTCTGAAAGTTTAAGTAGCTGAAGTCAATCACATAATACAGTACATTAAAGAAAATGCCTCTGTTGGCACCATCTAAATTTTCTAGGCATGCAGTGCCTCAGGAATATACATTTATGTCCTCATTTAAAATTGATGATCATTTACATTTGTTAACTATGCAGAGAATAATTTTCCGAAAATGGCTCAAAGAATGTTCTTTTCTGGGACCCCTGGGTGGCTCAGCGGTTGACTGTATGCCTTTGGCTCAGGGCGTGATCCCAGGATCTGGGATCGAGTCCCACATCAGGCTCCTTCCATGAAGCCTGCTTCTCCCTCTGCCTAGGTCTCTGCCTCTCTCTCTCTCTCTTTCTGTCTCTCTCATAAATAAATAAAATCTTTTTAAATATTAAAATAAAAAGAATGTTCTTTTCCAATGAAAACAAAGTGTAGTAATCCTTTGGTGATAATATGGTAAAGTCAGGATTTTGTTTCTTTTTAGCATTACTTCACTTTGAAGTACCACTGTACTGTGTATATGGTACATTGGTACATTTATGCTTTGTAGGTGATGTTTAAACTTCGTATTTTTCAGTTCCTCCAGTCATTAGCCCCCATCCAAAAGAATATATCACTGCTGTGGATAAGCCCATCTCCTTACCATGTGAGGCAGATGGCCTCCCAGCACCTGACATTACCTGGCATAAAGATGGGCATGCAATTGTGGAATCAATCCGCCAGCGCATCCTCAGCTCTGGGGCTCTGCAAATAGCATTCGCTCAGCCTGGTGATGCTGGCCAGTACACGTGCATGGCAGCGAATGTGGCAGGATCAAGCAGCATGAGCACCAAGCTCACTGTCCATGGTAAGTTATTTAACATTAATTATTTCAGTTGGCTACATTTCCATGGCAAAGAGGAAAGACCACCAAGAAAACATATGATGAAAGTCAAAGCCATGTAAAACCAGCAATCCAAAGTGGTGTGTGTGTGTGTGTGTGTGTGTGCGTGTGGCGTGTAGGTATACTTACCCTTATTGTTGCTTGTAATGGAAGGCTCTGATTATTTGTGTGAGTGAAAGAAAGGATATGATTATGTGTGTGTGAGAAAAATATTAAGTGAGCCAAAATAATTCATGTGTTGCCAATAATCCCTCTATTAGTATTTATACTTTGGCTATAGATCCCATTTATGGGATCCCATTTATGGGATCCATTTGTGCTTTGTGACTATTCTGCTCACTGCTCAAGTTGCAAATGATCTTCACTCAAAACCAATCTCCATATGAGCAGCATTATAAATACAGTATGAACCTAATGAGAGTTAGAAATCTATTCATTATTTTAAGGTAGCAAAATATTTACAAGTATAGTTTTGTAATGGAAAAAACTTTTTTTCTTTGTATTCCGACAACTAACAAAATATCTAAGGATCAGCATTGAAATATTTTAGTTGTTAATGTATATTTTAAGAGTAAAGATAAATACCTATTATTATTGGTGTGAGGACACGATAAGTAAATTAAACTCTTTCCAACTACTCTTTTCAGAGGTAACTCTGGTAATGATGGGTCTCTGCTTCTTCCTTTTTTAAAAAATTTGTGAAAGCTGTTTTTTATCTTCCAGGTGTGTTTGAATTTCCTACAACTTCATAAAGTGATGATTTCAAGCAAACACACTTTTAATTAAATAAATAAATAATGGCCCAAATTTTAAATCACCATTTATGGTTTTTTAAAATACTTTTCCTGGTTATACCTCCTTGCAATTCATATAATTGAACTAATCAATACATATCAGTTCTTTAGCTTCAAATAAATAAAACTCTTTCTCAAATTTGTAGAAATTTACCAAAATTGGCCATCTACTAAGCAACAAAGCATCAACAAAGCAATTATTAATATGATTTAAAAATAAGGCCACATTTCCTGCCCACAATGCAATAAAGCTAGAAACATGTAATAAACTTTAAATACCAAAACCCCAACCCCAGGTAAAGTTAAAAATACCATTTTAGTTAGCAAGTAGGTCAAAGAATATGTTTCATTTTCATACTATTTAAGAAAGAATAAAAATAAGGACACTACATATATCAAAATGTGTGGTGTGTGGGCCACAGTTAAAATCAAATCTAAAACCATAAACTTAAATTTTTCATTTTGAAAAAGAATGAAGTAAATGTACAAATTTTACAACTTTGTCACCACTAGTAAAATTGAAATATTAACCCCACAGTTAAAGGAGGTGATAAAAATACAGTATAAATTAATGTAAAATGTATCAAATATTTACAACATGCCATTCAGCAAAATAGATTTTTGTATTTTCCCTATTATCTGTGTTTGTGTGTATAATCATTCATATAAGATTTACTTACTCATATAATCAAAAAAATAATTTTTGCTGAACGTTACTTTTGTCCTGTCACTTTTCAAAATGTCATCAAAATTGATCTGTTTCTCACTGATATGTTTGAATAATTCCAAAAGTCATAGTTTTTGGAGGGAAGTGTATTTTTTACTTTTTGAGCAAAGTATTCTTAACCCTTTCAAGCCCTTTATTTAGAAGTAAGTAGTTTAGTTCCAAATCCACTACTAAAATAGTTGATCTTTCTCTATTGCCTGAATTCTGATCCAAAAAAATTTGAGGCATAGGAAGTATTTGTAGAGAGTTCTGAAATTACTAAAAACTTCCTCTGTGGCAGTATAAAGAAAGTTGAATAAATGTCTTGCCTTGGTTTTACTTGCATTTGTTATAACACATGAAATACTACAATAAATTTTTTTCCATAGCATTTTGTGATATTCAATTTGGGGTGTGTATTTCACAGTGTGTAAACTGGTGACTTTTATTAGTTTGTTCTCATAATAGGTCTGTGATACAAATCCAGTGATTGTACAACCATAAAACATTTTTGGATTTTGTTCTAAGTTTGTCTGTTTTACCTCACTGCAAGAAGTATAAGAAACTTAAGCAAAAGAAAGTGAGGAATCCAAATAAAATCTGAAGATTTCTAATCTAGTTCTATGTCATTTGTTTAGAAACTGATTGTAAATGTATTCAGCAAGTCCAAATCCAGTAGAGTTCTTGCTATAGGCATCTTTCATGTAATACAGATCAGTATCTTAATACATTTTTATTTTATGCTGTTTCCAGCAAAATTATCCTCAAAAGAGTCTTTGTGTCAGTTTTCAGTGTGAATAAGGATATTATTGAACTCAACATCCTGAATGACTATTTTTTTGAAACTTTTCTTAGTGCCTCCTAGAATTCAAAGTACAGATGTACACTACACGGTCAGTGAGAATTCACAAGCTCTTCTTCCATGCATGGCTGATGGAATCCCCACACCAGTAATTAACTGGAAAAAAGACAATGTTCTTTTAGCCAACTTGTTAGGAAAATATACTATTGAACCCTATGGAGAACTTATTCTGGAAAATGTTGTGGTAAGTTGAATAGCTATGTTAAGCAAGATTGGTAGTAATTTACCTTTTTACTTTTAGTAACTTAGCCTGGAAATATATTCTTTAATAATGAAAGAAAAATACTCTTACAAATTCAGGCCAAAAAATGAATTTTACACGTTTTGCTTTATGGCCCAGATCTAAGAATAATATTTAACAGATAGTAGGAACTCATAAAATGGCCTCCTTCTAAAATTATTTTATTTTTGTGGAAATCTGTTTATCAGGAAAAATTCTAAGTGCCTCTGTTGCATGCTTGTAACCATGTATGGGGATGATTAGAAGAGTGGAGATACAAGAATGTTTGATGTGTTATTAAGCAAATATGAAGAGCAGTTTTTGTATTCTTTTCAGGATTTTGAATGACCTTTTCTAATTATTGACAAGGAAACTGAAGTCTTAGAGATATATCCAAGCTAAGGTTTTTGAATATTCTCCGGTGGTACTTATGCAGTCTACAGAATCGTAGCTATCAGAAGCATCTCAGTTTTCCAGTGGTAGCCCACTTGAGGAAGAATCTGTATGCATACTACATGACTTTTTTAAAAATTTACTGTGTTTTGTGTGCTTGGCACCAAATAAGAAACATTATTAAAATGTGAATCACTTTCAGAGCTTTTGTGTAGATGTTATTCCTATTCATTGCCCTTCAAAATACCAAAACTTCATTACAAAATCTTTGTGGAATTAAATTGGAAAAAGTTAAAGAGTAAAATTGATTACATTCACTTTATAGTATAATTTCAGCCATTAGCCAGACTCCTGGGATTATCAGGTCAATAACCCTAGTAATAGGCTGTGTGAGTAGGCCCTAACTCAACCACAAGTGCCAGCAAAAATTGTATTTATTCAAATCTAACTTTCCATTGGTTGTAAAATGTGCCATTATTTTATGTACCTCTAAGAAAGAAAAAAATATAGTTAAGTAAACTAGAGAAGATTGTCAGTTTCTAAGTTGTATTCCAGTTTCAGGGATATTAAAAGTTTAAAATATGAATTTTAGAATTGATAAAATAAGGATAAATTTGTTTAAGCTAGTAAATATCTTTAGTGGGATGACCCCCAGGCTCAGGAATGTTGAATTTGGGCCCTCAGTTACACTTATAGACCTGAAAGAATTAAATGAGAAAGAAAAGTTAGACTTTTAGTGCAACAATGACTCTGATTTTTAAAAAATAACAATAAAGTAGGTTATAAATATCACATGAAAGACACAAGTAATAAGTAGAAATCTATGTGTGAATAGTATGTACAATCCAGATTTCTTAAGTCCTTCACTTTCATAAAATCCTTGATGTTAAGCTTAAATTGTCATAACCTGAGAATTTAAGAACCCTGAGTGATACGGAGGTGGGGAGACTTTTGCAGAGAATGTGATTTATTCCTGTTTGCCCTTTAAAAAAAAAAAAAAGTAAGCAGCCAACTAAGTTTAGATTATATCTACTACTAGTGTTTGCAATTTTTATGCTGGATTTCCAATCAATTCTTTTAATGTTTCAATGCAAAAAAAAATATATTCTTAAACTTTTAAAAGAGAAGGAAAAGCCTGTGGTGGGACTTAATGCACTTAGAAGCATTCAATCATTAATTCAACAAATATTTATTGAATACCTTCCGTGTGTCCAGCACTGATTTATGCACTAGTAACACATAAGGGAACAAAAGACTCAAAGATCCATGCCTTCATGCAGTTTATTTCTAGAGGAGGGAGATAGACAATATAATAATAACAACAACAACAATAATAATAAACAATGTATACAACAAGTCAGAAGAAAGTAAGTGGTATGAAAAATTAAAAAAAAAACGGTAAAGGGGATCTGATTTGGAGGGATACCGGTTACATTTTTTAATAAGATAGTCAAGGTAAATCTCCTTTGAAAAGGGAACATTTGAGTAAAACTTAAAGGAAGTGAGTTAGCCAAGCAAATATATGGGGGAAGACCATACCAGGCAGGTAAAACTGGGATGTTCCTCTCTCAGATATCTAGAGGAAAGAACTTAAGGTGGGAACACACCTAATACATTGGAGGAAGAGGAGACCAGTAAAAGCAAAGAAAAAAAAGAACAAAAGAGAGAAAAGTGAGAGAAAAATGGAGGCCAAATCATGCAGTGTCTTGTAGATTATAACAATTTTGCTCTTTACTCTGAATAAAATCAGAATCCTTTGCAGGTTTTGAGCCTGGGAGCAGTGTTATCTGCCTTACATTTTTGCAATACTACGTTGACTATTAAAATGAGCAGAGGCAAAAGTAGAAGCAGAAAGACCTGTTGGGAAGATGGTTTGGAGTTCGAGGAGAGATTAGGGATGGGAAGTGGCTGGATTCTGCATTTCCTAGCTAGATTGCCCCTAGAGTGTGAAAAAGAAGAGAGTACAGATGACTTAGATGCCTGAGACAAAAGAGATTAACAACTGGAAGGACAAAATAGCCAATCAACTCAGATGGTAAAGGCCACAGATTAAACAAAACAGGAATGCTGAAAGGGAAATTGGGGGTTCAGTTTTGGACATGAGTTCAAGATGTCTTTGGGGCATACAAGCAAGAGGTGAAATGGGAAGTTCAGTGTAATTAGAGTTTGGAAGAAAGATCTGGGCTGCAGATACTGGTATGCATCGGCATATAGATAATATTTAAAGTCACGAGACTCGATGACATCACTAACCCTCTTGCATGCCAACATCAAGACGTTAATGTTGAAGGGAAGCCAGAAAAAAGAGATGGAAATGGAGCAACCAGTGAGGTAAGAAGGAAACTAGGAAAAGGGGTAGCCTGCAAGCCAAGGGAAGACATGGTTTCAAAGAGACAGGGGGGTGTCAAATGCTGCCATGCCTGTACATCTAATGAGATGAGTGCCAAGACTGGCGATTGCATTTAGCAAGTGAAACTTCAGAACTGCAGGTAGTAATACCCACACCCTTTCCCATTTCCTTTGATAATTTTGGTGGTCTTTGGTGCCACATTTCCAAGAGAGCCAGCTATGCTGTCAAGATGCTACCAACCTTTGAAATGATTTGTTCTTTATCTGTATATTGCAGAGCTGCAGTACACTTGATGTTTAATAAACTTTAGGACTTTTGTAAAGTTTTTTGTTTTCTGAGATCTTATTATTATAAAATGCTATAGTTCTGTAGGGCTTTTGTTTCAATTCCTATACATTTTAAATTATGTTATTGCAAAAGCTAGCCAAATGGTTCAGACTAAAAGATGGAAATTTAAACTGTCTTTAAATAAGAATGCTCCTTTGGGAACTAAGCTATGCAACTTTATGTATTTTGTGTAATATGATGTAAGATTATGTAATTTTAAATATTATGATTTCTTTTTTTTATTTAAGCTGGAGGATGCTGGCACCTATACCTGTGTTGCTAACAATGCTGCAGGTGAAGATACACACATGGTCAGCCTGACCGTACATGTTCTCCCCACTTTTACTGAACTTCCTGGAGATGTGTCATTAAATAAAGGAGAACAGCTACGATTAAGTTGTAAAGCCACTGGGATTCCATTGCCCAAGTTAACATGGACCTTCAATAACAATATTATCCCAGGTTGGTAATTTAATTCTTACGTAAATAAATATACCCATAAAGAACTCTAAACCAATCTCCATTTCCTTTAGCTCTGGGAATTGTTTGAAAAGTCACATGAAGAGATGGAGCATCTAGGTGGCTCAGTCAGTTGAGTGTCGGACTCTTGGTTTTAGCTTAGGTCATGATCTTAGGGTTGTGGGATCAAGCCCTGTATCAGACTCCACACCCAGCAGGGAGTTGGCTTAAGATATTCTCTCTCTTCTTCTCCCTCCTCTTCTGCCCTTCCCCTTGCTCTCTCTCTCTCTCTCTCTCTCAAATAAATAAAATCTAAAAAAAAAAAAAAGAAGAAAAGTGAAGTTGCATGAAGTTGATTACTTTAAGTTCTGTAAAATATGTACCTTTGCCTAGATTTTACCCTATGCCCACTATATATGTTCTTTTTTTTTTTCATTCTTTTGAAGAGTAAGTTAATCACAGGACCACATATGATATGATATTAGTAGACTTTTTTACCAAAAAATAATCTCCCTCTCCCAGGAGAAGATGATATTGTATGCACAGTTACGTAAACATCTCCTCCATGGACCTCCTTTATCACTAATAACTAGATTAAAGTGACTACTGTTGGAGTCCTAAAGATTCACCTAATTTTACAGAGGAGAGCTCTGCTTCTCACTGTATGAATTAACTCATATCTATTAACCTCTCTTATAATGTAAATCAATTATAGAGAAACATTTTAGTCACTGTGTGTACTACATATTGAAGTAATGCCTGGAACCCAGAAGCACTCATTTCTGGGAGAACAAGTATCTCTTTATTTGTTAGACTTTGTTATTAGCACAAATATGTTATCAGTTAATAAGTTGTCATATCCCAAAATTGAATTCTGAAATACTGCACTATTAGCATTTAATAAATATGTCTTCCCTAGAAAAGAATAAGCTTAAATCTTTCTATTATAAAGATCTATATTAATGACTGAAATTCATCAACTGTATTACCTTAATATTAATATTATACCTCAGTAAGGAAAAATAAAGTCTAAAAAAATCTAATCAGTACTGTTTTCTGATGGTGTAATAACTAATTCAGCTATTTAAATTTTTAAAGCTTGATTTTGCACTTAATATTCAACAGTATGAAATCTTTTGAAATAATTCAAATGGAGGAAAGCAAGCAAAGTAAAAATACCTAACATAATTAGGTGTTTGCTGATCTAATCAGAATCTTATTGAGTATAAGTTGCTTGAGGATTAGCATGTTTACCTTAAATTCTATTCCAAATATTATAACTACCTTTATAAATATTTATATCATCACCATTTATGGAGAAGTTAAATTATTACAAATTTAATCATGTTGTCATTATTACCTAGCTAGCATATGTTTTCATGATTTCCCCTCTGACCTGCCAAGTCAGTTGAATTACAACTGAAAAGGTTTTTATGTTTTTGAGGTAAATTGTGGTGGTGAAATAAATGAAATGGAAAATGTCAGATGTCTGAATGAAAGATTTTTGAAACCCAGAGAGACCACGAGCCAGATTTAGGCAACACTTTGAGATGAAAGGTGTACTTTAAATCTAAAATAATTTTAAAAGATGTTTGTTTTCATCTTCTTTTCCTGTTCCTTCTGCTGTTTTTCATTCTTCAAACAAGTCTCTAGAGACAGCAAATAGCTTAGGGGAAGAAATCTGTGAAAAAGGCTCTCTTCTCCAATGTCATGATGAGATCTCTAGTTTAGCTGCTGACCAACTCATAAATCCAACCTGCAAAATATTGAGCTGTTGTGATTATTTTCCTAAGTTACTGAGAGGCATTTGTGTCGTTTCCTGACTTGTTTCTTTCAGCCCACTTTGACAGTGTTAATGGACACAGTGAACTTGTTATTGAAAGAGTGTCAAAAGAGGATTCAGGTACTTATGTGTGCACTGCAGAGAACAGCGTTGGTTTTGTGAAGGCAATTGGATTTGTTTATGTGAAAGGTAGGTAAACATGCTCTATCTTTATCATTTATTCATAATGAATAGTTTGCATTTTGCTTCCTTATTATGTAGTTATACACTATAACTTCAGTTTATTAATCCATCTAGTCCTGTTTCACACATGCGCAAATTCATAAGATAAAAAATTATCAACAGTCAACTCAAAAAAAGGTAAGCAAAGAAATCATTTGGTACAAAACAGAATCATCTGCTTAGATTATTGAAACTAACCAAATTATCTGGTTGATTTTTTTTTATTTTTTTTCATTTTTTTTTAAATTTTATTTATTTATGATAGGCACACAGTGAGAGAGAGAGAGAGGCAGAGACATAGGCAGAGGGAGAAGCAGGCTCCATGCACTGGGAGCCCGACGTGGGATTCGATCCCGGGTCTCCAGGATCGCGCCCTGGGCCAAAGGCAGGCGCCAAACCGCTGCGCCACCCAGGGATCCCTAACCAAATTATCTGGTTGATTAGCATGAGCAGTTGATTCTGAAAATCCATGGGGTTCAAAAGTGGCTTTTCCCTTCCTCACTAAAATTATCTTTCTAAATAGGTCAAAATCACAAGGAAATTATCAGAGCTTCCTTTTACTTATAATTATCCATTGTTATTTCCCAGAACCTCCAGTCTTCAAAGGTGATTACCCTTCTAACTGGATTGAACCACTTGGTGGTAATGCAATCTTGAATTGTGAGGTGAAAGGAGATCCTGCCCCAACCATTCAATGGAGCAGAAAGGGGATGGATATTGAAATTAACCACAGAATCCGTCAACTGGTCAATGGTTCCCTGGCCATTTATGGCACTGTAGTAAGTTACACTGAAATTTTTGGTGGGCACTTTAATTGCCACAATTAATGCCTCTCTATAGGTGCCATGAATGGGAAAAGTTTCTGTTGCATTTCTAATTAAATCATAAAATCTGAATCAATGGGTTTTTATAAACAACTGACACAGTGTTCAAACTGATTATTTTTAGCTTTTTCAAAGAAACACAAGCAACAAAATAATGTTGCTGCTTTGTTCCCAATGATTGATCCTATTATTATTTAGCATCATTAGATAACTTCCTCAAATCTGTATTAGATCAAAGAAATTAAAGAATTATAAACACAGTTACAGATAAATTATAAGGTTAGGTTTCATCACTGAGCTGATAACCCTAATAAGGCTTTCCAAAAGCTTCAGCAATTCAGAAAATGAGTGTTGCTTTAAGTTATTCTAATTTTGGAGTCAAGTGAATGAGATATTTTATCTAAAAATTTCTCAACTAGACTACAGATGGATAATTTTTAATGCATTGTTGAATTAATTGAAATAATAATTAAAATATAATATTTAATCACCTGATCCAATGAACCACTCTTAGTCTTTCTCCTGGGTTTTATTTCAGCATTGGATGTTCCTTGTCCTTTCAATTTTGCAATGATTTCTATCTTTAACTGCTACAACACTAGTGAAATTTAGATTTCTTCATTACCACCTTCTCCCTTTCCTCTACACAAGTTTTACTACTTCTAAAGTCCTTGGTACTTCTTCTAATACCACTAATGTTAATACTAATTTTTTTCACCATAAAATTTCGGATTCTTAAATATTTACCTCCAACTCTGAAACTCTTCCAAGTTCCATTTACAGTTTCTTATTGAAAATTTCTATCTGGGTAATACATTGACACCCCCAATCAAACATCTGTCTTCCTTCTCCCACCCTGCTCTACTTCCTGCAGTTCAGTTCTCCTTTATTGACTTAATGTTTTTATTAACAAATTCTCATATTCACCAGACTTTTAGCAAAATCTGTGACTCTAATTAGTCATCAAATCTAAACTCATATATTATTTTTATACCACATATGTATAAATATGTATACATATAAATGTGACTTATATTCTGTGATTCATCATTAAGTTAGTTTTTCACTTTCTCACCTGAAGTGCACACTCCCTAGAGACCCCTCTTAATTTTTTTAGTAATCCCCATTAGAAAAGTCTCAATATTTGTTCCTTTGTCCTCATTATTTTAATGCTTTTTGAGGTATCTGGAAGAATAGACGTGCCTGAATGGCTCAGATGATTAAGTGTCTAACTCTTGATTTTGGCTCAGGTTGTGATCTCAGAGTTGGGAGATCAAGCCCAACATTGGGCTCCATGCTGAGCATGGAATCTGCCTAAGATTCTCTCTCTCTCTCTCTCTCTCTCTCTCTGCCTCTCCCTCTCTTTCCCTCTCTTTTTGGATTAAAAAAAAAAAAGATATCTGGAAGAATAGCATAGGCAGTTTTCTTTAGTGAGGTTATTTTCGGTAGATTACAAAAAATGTTATTTTTGCTTCAGTTTCCTAGCAATTATTATTCTCAGAAAACAATAATAGACTATTTTGGAAACATTTAGGCTGGCAATTTTTTCTTGTTTTTAAACCTACTTATGGTGTTAAATATATGTAGTTTTATCTATTTCTATGATAATCTCTTCTCAAAAATGGAATTTTATATTAACCTCATAGTGAAAAAATTTTT
The DNA here is from genome assembly GCF_011100685.1 of Canis lupus familiaris. Taxonomy (NCBI): domain Eukaryota; kingdom Metazoa; phylum Chordata; class Mammalia; order Carnivora; family Canidae; genus Canis; species Canis lupus. Next base: position 19,086,809 of record NC_049228.1, read on the forward strand.
TGCCCTGCTCTATAGGCACACATTTTAATAAGACACTGCTTATTTCCATAGAATGAAGATGCTGGTGATTATACATGTGTAGCTACCAATGACGCTGGGGTGGTGGAGCGCAGCATGAGTCTGACCCTGCAGAGTAAGCTGCTTATTAAACTCTATGTAAACACCCAATTTGAGGAATGTTGCCTAATAAAGAATGTCCATCTTCTTTAACTTTATAGCAAGTATATTATCAGCAGTCTTCAGAATTATGCAATTTAGTTTTCTGCTGCTGATAGAGCAATTTGTTATCAAGCAAAAGATTGATACAGTTTTGAATAGATATTTTTTCTATTTTATCTAACATATGCAGTTCACGATTGCAATTGCTTGGTGGCAGAGCTTTCTTTTGGTTTGAAAAATATTCAGTCAAATACCCTTCATGTAGTTCACCATGGATCTCATACTTTTACAAAAATGTCATTTTGTGGGACTTTAAACATATATATTAAAAGTAAAGACTAATATCAATGAATTTGAAAGTTCTCTAGGTTGATTGCTATCAATCTTCAGCGAAATAATTATGTATTCTGATAGTAGGACTATCATGCTCATTAAGAAGCCCCTCAGTGTAAGCCATTAAAAGGATAGTCTCCAGAACCACTTCAGGATTGACCTGAGGGTAGCATCATTGGGTTGAGAACTTAAGTGAATAAACTTCTTCTGTGAATAGGCTCAGTATTTAGTGAGATAAAATTATGTTTTCTTCATTCACTATCAAGAGATGCTGCAGACAAGTATTTACTAACAGTTATTTGCTAAATAAACTACTATTATCTAAGACTTTAACTTTTTAAAATCTTTTTCAGACCTTAGCATTTAATAATAGATACTTTGTAAAAATCCAAGACAGTGTTTTCCCCTAGCTCTATTGAGGTATACTAGGTAAATAAAACTGTGTGTATTTAAAATGTACAGTGTGGAAATTATGTATATATATATATATATATATATATATATATATATATATAATATACACACTGTGAAATGATTGCACCAATCAAGTTTATTAACACATCCATCACTTCACAGTTACCATTTTTTGGTTTTGATTGTTTTGGTAAGAACACTGAAGATCTACTCACTTTATAAATTCGAGGATACAGTGCAATGTTATTAACTATAGTCATCATGCTATACCTTAGAACCTTGGAACTTATTCATTTCTAAGTGAAAGTTTGTGTCCTTTGATCCACATCACTCATTTCCCCCAATCAACTCTGTTTCTGTGAATTCAACTCTTTTTTAAAGATTTCACATATAAATGATACCATATACTATTTATCTATGTCTGGTTTACCATAATGCCCTCCAGGTCCATTCATGCTGTTGCAAATGGCAGGATTTCCTTCTTTTTATTGCTGGATAATATTCCATTATATATCCATATATATATATATGGATAAAGAAAATGATTCTCATTTCTTCTCATTTTCTTTATCCATTCGTCCGTCACGAGAACTTAGGTTGTTTCCATATCTTGCTAAGATGATGTTTTATAAAGTACATCGCCTTGTAGGATGTTATTAGGAAAAAACTAGAGTTCCATGGTCAAACAAGTCTGAAAAAGAATCAATTAAACAAAGTTCATTCATTTATCAAATATATAAAAAGCATCTACTATATGCCAAGCCCTGCTTAGTTGCCAGGTTTCTTTATTGCAGATATTTCCTAAAATGTTAACATGTTAATTGTTAAAATTCAGCAAGAGAAGGGTATAATATGCTACATTTCCCAAATAAATGTTTTTTCCATGAAACCTTCCTCCCTGCTTTGTTGAGTAAATGTAGGTAGGGCATCACAATGATTAATCTCTCCTGGAAGAGTGTTCCACTGATCTGGTTTATGAAAGGCTTCATTAGATTAGCTTATTTACATGTGCCGACAAGAAGTTGATTTAAATAAGTGAGGCATATAAAAAAATACAAAATATAATTTGTTTAAAATTAAAGCACCAGAAGCAATGTTTTCATTTAGAGAAAGTACTCATATTTAACTGATCATTATGTGACTGATAGAATTAATTCAACCATGAAAGATATACATATGGAATTCTATTGTTGAGTTAATTTATAGCCTTATGGGCAATCGGAAATGTTCAAATACGGCATTGAAATTAAGATTCTGAGTTTTATTTGACATTTTCTTTGACCATAATAGCAGGAGCAGAAGAGCTCATTTAGTCATTATGTTATCATTTAGTGTTGAGTGATTAATCTGAGGCATTTAATTTATTCAGCAGCAGTTTATTGAACTCATAACATAATCTAAACACTGGGAGATAAATAAAAGCCCCAGTCCTGAAAGTTTCTAGAGTAAGGTTAACATAAACATCAAGTAAGAAGGTAATTGTGTAGGATGATATGGGCATATACATGAATAATGCATTAATGATACTCACTGAGACATTCAAACCTCATATGAAATAATTACTTTTGTAAAAGACAACATGTCAGTAATAACTCCACATAAAACGCTCGCATATTAATGTCACAATAAAACACATTTTACTTCCACTTTTGTTTTATGTTCTATTATTCTCCCTATACTTCTCCATCTAAAATGGAGCCGTCACCCTGAATTATGTGACATTTATTACCTCTCATTGAGCAAATCATTCAACCCCACTATATCACAACCTTCACCCTTCAAGAATATACAACCTCCTCTTTGCTCACCTATTCGAATGTGAAGTCTTCTGATTAAATAAATGTTTAAAACCTTGTATGCTGCTGCTCTCTGGGGGAAATCATCCTTTCAAAGCTAAATCTGTCTCCATGCTATTTCCTTCTCTCCGAGTAGCTTCCCTTCTCCTATACATAATCTTACCCATTTTTGAAAATCTAGTTCAAGCTTCTTCTTCCCCATGAAGTCTTTCATATTCTATATTTCTTGACACTGTAGGCCAGCATAAACTTTCTGCCAGCAGCTGTATACAGCTGCCTTTACACTTTTTCTGACTTACTTGAGCAGCTATAATCTACTATAATAATCTACTATAAAACTATTAACTTCTCCCTCTTTCTTGAAACCCCTTCCTATGATTGCCAGGGTACCATTCTCTCTTGATTTTCTTTCTACCTCATTCTTAATGATTCTTGAATATCTTCCTTTTCCTCTCTATTTTCAATGAATGCCTCTGTTGATCTATTAAGCCACTACTGTCTATGCTTCCATGTTACCACATATTTACCTATTCTGTACTAAATACTGTTCTTCCTATTCCATTACTAAATCCTATAACTACATTATAGCTAAGTAATTATAGTCACTCACCTGTCTTATCAGTGGACTGTGAAGTCCTTGAGACTATAATAAGTTATATCTGTTATCTCTGTACACTCAGCATCTAACACAATGCCTGGAAAATAGTAGGCTCGCAATACATGTTTATTGAATACATGAATTACGACCAGTAATGAAAGAAAAAGTGAATAATGACTCTTCATCAAAAAATGATGTAAGGGATACCATGTAAACACAGACAAAAACAATGATAACAACAATAGTACTAATAATATCATGTGCTTCCCCTGTAAAAGAGCTAGGCTTACATCATCTTAGTGGAGTATTAACAAGAATTTTCTGAAGGACACAAAGCTCAGAGAGGGCCTACAGAACAGAAGCAGAGTTTGAATCTAGAAAGTATGACTGCAGAGCATATACTATAGACTAATCTGCTTAGGGGGTTAAAATTTTGGACATTTAGTGAGTAAAACAGAGCTATGAAAAGTTTATCGATGACAATGGCAACCTTAGTAGTTGAGAAATAGTGTTCTATAAACAAATCCACCCATTTTTTTCCAAAATAATGTTACTATATAATATTGATAAAAAATGTTAATATAACTTAGTAAAAACTAAGAAATGCCATCTTCTTTTTTCTGTAGGTCCTCCCATTATCACCCTTGAGCCAGTAGAAACTGTTATTAATGCCGGTGGCAAAGTCATATTGAATTGTCAGGCAACTGGAGAGCCTTATCCAACCATTACATGGTCCCGTCAAGGGCACTCTATCCCCTGGGATGACCGAGTTAATGTGCTGTCCAACAACTCATTACATATTGCTGCTGCTCAGAAAGAAGATACGTCTGAATATGAATGTGTTGCTCGAAACCTGATGGGTTCTGTCCTTGTCAGAGTGCCAGTCACAGTCCAGGGTGAGTGTGATCAGAGGGATATTTACATAAAATAGCACCTGGAGGTAGTATTACCCTGGCTGGCTCAGTTGGAAGAGCATGCCACTCCATCTCAGGGCTGTGAGTTTAAGCCCCGCACTGAGTGTAGAGATCACAAAAATAAATAAACTTTAAAAATAAATAAATAGATAAATAGCACCTCGGGCAAACCAAATCATAAAAATTATTAGACATCTTAGTCCAAGTCTCCTTTATCTCTAAGATGCTTCTAGATTGTGGAGCTAGAACAAAAATCCCATAATTTACAGACTGGAGGGAATAAAACAATACAGATTAAAGCAGTAAAATACCATGCTAACAATTCAAAATCCTGGACTGATGTATTGATTCAAAACTAAGTCAAATTTATTATCAGAAATTGATGCATTTATTTTTCTTTAAAAAATGACATATCCAAAAGGTAAACAGTATTTGAACTTCTTGGTCTCTCACTCTTCTAGCAGCCATGTTCACATGAGTCAGGATCAGAGCTGGGAAGAAACTATAGCTAACTATTTGAAATTCTTCTTTCCTGTATAGATTTTAATTTTAACATAAAAGAGAGCATCCATAAGCAATTTCTCAGCAATTATAGATTCAGCTTTAGACCTGGTGCACAAATGAAAATCAATTTATGTTTTGTTGTTCACAAACACAAAGTCCAATGTTTTATTTGCAGTACATGGTGGATATTCCCAGTGGTCTTCATGGAGATCCTGCAGTGTCACCTGTGGAAAAGGCATCCAGAAGAGAAGTCGTCTGTGCAACAACCCCTTTCCAGCCAATGGTGGGAAACCTTGCCAAGGGTCAGATTCAGAAACCCGAAACTGTCAACGTAAGCTGTGTCCAGGTACACCTCTTTATTCAACAGATAGGCACATGTTCAATAGATACTCACTTCTGTTCCCTAACTACGGATTGCCTCAGTATTAATGCTTTAAATTGAAAAGTATCCAACAGTGTAATGTTTCACCTTTGTGTAGTGGATGGTGGCTGGTCAGAATGGAACCCTTGGGAAGAATGCACAAGGAGTTGTGGACGTGGCAACCGAACCAGGACCAGAACTTGCAATAATCCATCAGCTCAATATGGTGGGCGGCCATGTGAAGGAAATGCAGTAGAAATCATCATGTGCAACATTAGGCCTTGTCCAGGTGAGAATACACTGATTGGCAAAACTTGGCTATTTTTAAGTCCTAGAAAGGGGTTATAATTACTTTTTCTTCTTTGTTATAAAAAGATCTTGTGGCCTCTACCCTGGAATATATTCATTCTCTGTGTTCTTCTGTCTCATTGATAAAGTTATGAAAGGTATGACATTAATCAATGTTAAGGAAAATCCCTGATTTAATTGAACATCTTTATGTTACACAAACTGTGGTGTATTTTGAATCATGTAGAGAAAATAAAGTGTTTACAAATTTTAGAAGTAATAAGGATCTTAACATCTAGTGCAGCCATTCATTTTCAGGTAAGAAAAATGAAGTCTAGGGTATTTAAAGACTTTTCTAGAAACACACAATTAGTGAGGACTAAGATAATATAATAGCATCTATTCACTAAACACCTGTCATGTTCTAGGAACTATGTTAGGTGCTTTATGTACATGTGGTTTTTTACTTTGTAAAGCAACCCTACAACATAGGTATTTTAGGGCTTTTTTCAGATTAAAGTGACAGAAACCAAAATTAAATAAGCTTAAGCTGGGATGTCTGGATGGCTCAGCATTTGAACGTCTGTCTTTGGCTCAGGGCATGTTCCTGGGATCTGGGATCAAGTCCCACATCAGCCTCCTTGCAGGAAGCCTGTTTTCTCCCTCTGTCTGTTTCTGCCTCTCTCTCCCTGTGTATGTGTCTCTAATGAATAAATAAAATATTTTTTTAAAATAAGCTTAAATAGAAGATTCTACTATCAGGTATGATTGAATTCAAGGATTTGGCCAGTGTTTTTACTAGCATGTTTTCTATCTCTCATCTCTGCTTTCCTCACTTTGGCTTTATTGTCCATTAACCTCTTTCCATGCAGTGGAAAAAAAATTACTGCTGACAGCTACTGACTCACTTAGAATCTAACACCTCAGAAAAAAGGGTCTTGCCCTCTCTCTCTCAGAATTCCTACCAACCTCTGAAAAGGAGACCTCATTGATTTTTTGGGGGTCCCATGCTCACCTCTGAACTCAACTAAGTCCAGATACTTGAATAAGTGGCTTGAGCTACCTACCCGCAGTGTGTCAAGAGGGGCAGAGCTCCTTGTTAGCCGAGAGAAATCATATGGAATAGAAGAGTGTCTGGCCATTCATTAATTAATTCATGTATTAATTCATTTATCCAGTAAATATTTATTGAGCACCAACTCTGTGCTCAAAGTATTGTTTTAATTGCTCCAGTTAGAATGATAGATAATATCATTCAGACATTGATAAGCATACTGAACAAACTCAAAGAGTTGCAGTGATAGAGCATAACTAGATGAGACACCTTAGCTGAGATGGTTTGAAAAAAAGGGAAAGGGGATGCTGACAAACCAAAATGAAATAGCTATCCACTACATTGGATATCATATCCTATTGTATAATTGAGGAAACCAAGATTCAGAAAATATATGATAATTAATTCACTGACCGTTACATAGCTAATAAAAAGTGAATCAAGGATTTGAATCCAAGTCTATCTGATTGCTAAGCCTGTTTGCTTAGATCCTAGCTGTCTTGATTTGTAGTTCAGAACTTATATTACATTACAAAAGTAAAATACTGTTGTGAAATCTTAAACAAAAATAAACCAAAGACAAAAATATTCTTTTAATCTTAAAAAATTAGAAAGCTAATTATAATAGAATAATACATGAAATTTAAAAAGGCCAGAATACCTGATTAGAGCAATCTTTGTGCAGATTGTTAGTTATATCAATATAAGGAAAAGCAAAAATGATATCTATGGATGTCCTAAAATAAAAGCTTTTTTCTCTTCATATTGAGTAACTATTGGTTTACTGGTATTTTACTCAACTGTTCTACTGGCTATTTTTGAGACTTCCTCTAGTTATTCCCCAGTCCCTAAATTAATTGAACTTAACTATTGTTTTGGCAAAGTGTCAGTGGTATCCTGGAGCCAACAAATGAAAACATGTATCTCTTTCTGTTTGAAAGTTTAGTGACATCATATTGCTAGCTGGGCATAGACTATAGTGGAAGCGTTTATGCCATGATGCTACAAATCAGTTTATCTCCCTATTTTCTGAGAGGTGGTTGTTAAGTATTTTTCATCAGACCACTTTAAAATGGCAGGTAGCCTAAGATAGTCTTTCTCATCCAGGGGGTATGTCAGAATCTTAGAGATTGAAGGGCTTTTCTTTTTATATATTGTTGATATTTCATTGATGATTTTTTAATCTATGTTCATGAGAGTTTTTGATCCATAATTTTTCTTTTCTTGTAATGTCTTTGTCTGATTTTGCTATTAGGGAAATGCTGGCCTCATAGAATAAGTTAGAAAGTAATCTTTCTGCTTCTGTCTTCTCAGAGGGATGGTAAAGAATTGGTATAATGTCTTCCTTAAATGTTTAGGAAAATTCAGCAGTGAACCCATTTGAAATAGTGCTTTCCATTTGGTATGGTTATTAATTTTGATTCACTGTCTTTAAGAGATACAGGTTTATTCAGATGTCTACTTCTTGTGCAAGTTTTGGCAAATTGTGTCTTTCAAAGAATTGGTCCATTTCATCCAGGTTATCAAATTTAAGCATAGACTGTTTATAGTATTCCTTTATTACCCTTTTAATATTCACAGGATTCATAGCGATGTCCCCTCTTTCATGTCTGATACTAGTAATTTGTGTTCTCAGTCTCTCTTTTTTCTTCCTCTGGTTAGATCCTTATTGACTTTATTGATATTTTCAAAGAGGCAGCTTTTGATTTCATTGATGTTATCTATTGGCTTCCTTTTTTCAATTTCACTGATTTCTGTTCTAATTCTTTTTTTTTTTTTTTTCCTTCTGACTACTTTGGATTTAACTTTCTCTTCTTTTTCTGGTTTCCTGAGGTAGAAACTTAGGTAATTGATTTAGATCTTTCTTTTCTAATAAATGCACTGAGTGCTATAAATTTCCCTCCTAGCACTGCTTTTGCTGCATCCCACAAATTTTGAGAAGTTATGCTTTCATCTTTACTTAGTTCAAAATATTTTTAATTTCTTGAGATTTCTTTGATCTATGTATCATTTTGAAGTGTGTTGTTTAATCTCCACATAGATGAGGGTTTTCTAGTTATTTTTCTGTTATTATCTTAATTCCACTGTGGTCTGAGAGCAGATATTAAATTATGTCTATTCTTTTAAAATTTTAAAGATGTATTTTATGACCTAGGATGTGTTCTGTCTGGGTGAATGTTGCAGATGAACTTGTGAAGGTGTATTCTGCTGTAGTTTGATGGAATAGTCTGTAAATGTCAATTATATCCACTTGATCAATGGTGGTGTTGAGTTCAACAATTTCCTTACTGGTTTTCTTCCCGCTACATCTGTGCATTTGTGATAGAGGAGTATCAAAGTCTCTATCATAGTGAATTCATGTATTTTTTTGTAGTTCTATTAGCTTTTGCTTCACAGAGTTTTACTCTTTTTAGTAAGAATTTATTTTTAATACTGTCAAACTTATAGAAAACTTGCAGGAATAGTACAAAGAACTCCTGCATGCCCTCACTCAGATTCACCAATCATGTGTATTTAACTAAATCAAGGTCATTATCTTTCATAATCACAGTTCAATTATCAAAATCAAGAATTTGACTTTAATGCAATACTGTTACTAATCCCACTGCCTAATCCACAATCCACATTCACATCTTGTGACTTATCCCAGTAATGCTTTTATAAGTCCTTTTTTCCCATTCTAAATTCGATCTAGGAACACACTTGCATGTCTTTGTCATTTCTGTTTGGCTGCTCATAACTGGAACAATTCCTTAGTTTCTTTTGACTTTTCTGATCTTGATATTTTCTTAACTGTACAGGCCAATCATTTGCACAAGAGTTTTCAGTTTGGATTTGTCTGCTATTTCCTCACAATTAGCTTCAGGTTTTGCATTTTGGCAGAAACATGACAGAAATTATTTCATGTCCTTCTCAGTACATCATATCAGAAGGCACATAATATCAGTTTGTCCCAAACTGGTAATGCTAACTTTTTTCACTTGTTTAAAGTGGTGAATACCACTCTAGAGTTAGTATTTTTACCTTTGTAATTAGTAAGTATTTTGTAGGGAAACTTTCAGACTACATAAACATCTTGTTTCTTTCAATCTTTCACTCATTAGTTTTAGCATCTATTTAAGATTCTTGCTTAAATCAACTATTTCCATATTTTAACTACACCAGATCTTCTACATTTATTATTAGCTTCATATTGTAAGGAAGAACTTTCTCTTATCTTTTTAAATTTATATCAGTTAAGATTCAGGTATTATTTCATTCAATAGTTTATTACACACCACTACTATTATTTATTGTGATGTTCTGTTGTCCTAGATTTGGCTAGTGGAGAGCCCTTTAGGCTAGCTTCAGGGTCCTCTTGGCTTGTACCCATAATTCCTTGAATACTTTCTTACTTTCTGGTGCAAATTGATACTTTAGGCTTATATTATACTTTCCTTGCCACAGTTAGAAGAGTATTTTTTAACTGCCAGTCCTCCCCCTAAAAAAGATTGTTATCATCCAGAGTGGGCCATTCTGCTGCAATTTTAGAGTCATTGTCATAAAAATATATTTATAATATACCTAATATATGTATAATATATATACATATTATAATATATATATATACAGATATTTTAAAGAATGAGCATTTTTAAAAGTGTCTTTCTGGCAGTTCAGAATTTTGAGTGGAGAATGGTTTTACTTTGGAAAACAGTATAGATTGTCCTCAAAAAATTAAAAATAGAATTAGCATATGATCCAATAATTCCATTCCTGCGTATTTACCCAAGAAAAATGAAAACACTATTTCAAAAAGATATATGCACCTCTGTGTTTATTGCAGCATTATTTATAATAACCAAGATGTAGAAGCAACCTGTGCCCGTTAATAGATTAATGGATTAGGAAGATGTGTGTAAGTGTGTGTGTGTATTATGTGGCCATAAAAAGGGATGAGAGTCTGCCATTTGCAAAACATGAATGGTCCTAGAGGATAGTATGCTAAATGAAATAAGTCAGACTAAGAAAGATAAATACTGTATGGTTGCACTCATATGTGGAATCTGGGGGAAAAACGAATAAACAAAAAGTAGAATCAGACCTATAAATACAGAGAATAAATTGATGTCTGCCAGAAGGAAGGAGGTTGGGGGGATGAAAAAAAATAGCTGAAGGAGAGTTGGAGATACAGGCTTACAGTTTTAAAATAAAAGTCACAGAAATAAAAGGCACAACATAAGGAATATAGTCAGTAATATTGTAATAGTGTTGTATGGTGACAGAATGATAGCTGCCTTTGTGGTGAGCATAGCATAATATATAAATTTGTTGAATCACTATGATGTATGCCTAAAACTAATGTAACATTATATGTCAACCATACTGAAATAAAGTTTTGAAAAAGAATGGCTGTACTCGCTCATAGCTCACATATGTGTAGTACTTACTGTGTGTCCTGCTCTATTCCAAGCATTTTTCATCTATCAACTCATTATTCTTCACCCTAATCCTAATAAAATAGGTTCTTTTATTATCTGCATATTGTAGATGATAAAACAGCACACAGAAAGTAATTTGTCTAAGCTTGCACAGATAGTAAGGGTAAAGCAGTTATCAAACCCAGGGCATCTGGTCCAGAGTCCTTACTCCTAAGCACCGTGTTCTAGTGCTTTTCCAGAATCAGAACTGCAACTCAGTGTAGCAGTAAATTCATTTATTACATTTTGCATTTTTCTTACATACTAATTCCTCCATAGCTGTTTTCTTTTGTATTATTTATATACCACAATATTTTATTCTTTATCTGGCTTATATTATCATTCTAACTTTTTTCTTATCGTTTCTTTCATATAAAAGAAACATTTCACCTCTACCACATATATTATGTCACTAAAGTCAATTCTGGTAAAAATCTGCACTGATTTAAAAAAAATAAAAGGTCTTCAAGTAAATACCTCTATTTATATGTAATAGAAATTACTCAGATAATAAACATCACCCAATTGTAATCTTTTAAAAAAAATGCATCTGTCAACAGCCTCGAAAATATAACATACTAAAATAACTGGAATAGCAGACTTTTTCCAGCCACATAGTCCATACATCAGTAATCTTAATTAATAAAGAAATAGTTTTGAGTGATATCTGCCCTATATTTAAAGGCTTTCTTCTTTCTTTTTAGGTTTAGCCAAATACTTTTTAGTCCAAATTCTTGTCAGCTAAGATAAATTTGTCCAGCTGTGCTTGTCTGGATCTACAAAGTACAAAGATAGGTAATAAACTCAACTAGAAAATAGTTAACTGAAAGAAAATCTAAGATGTGGTTTAAATTATTATCTAAACAAAGCAGCCAAATAATAATTTCATTACTTGGTTTTCAACTAATTCTCTTAGTGTCTTATAGATCATGTTAAGAGAATACTTAGACACTGACCTTAAGGCCCTATTGTGGTTCATATCTTGGTTCAACTGGATGACCACAAAAACATAGTTGATGAGCCCCATGTCTATAAAGTACCCTTAAAACAAAAATATCACTTGATATTGACTTATACATGAGAGAAACCATAATGTTGACTTTTAGTCCATGCACCTGGTAGGAAACAAGGTTGCTTTGGTCTTGTGGTTTGATGGTGTAATATGTTAGTTACCAAAAGGAAGGCCTTAATATCACTCCGTGGAAACTACTGGTCAAATTTTTGGTGTTTAGGAAGCAGGTGAGTGTGTTATTCAGAACTTTTAATTCAGGAACATTATGTAATGGAGACAGTTTTTCAAAGAGTTACAACTGTGCAAATCATCATGTTGTTGAAAGATCCAAATGTCTTTTTAAACATGAAGCTGAATCAAGCTTAAAGAGGTGGTCTTGAGTCTAGAGTCCAAATTATCATTATGGAAACCTTTGTATTGTCTGTAATTGCACCTAGATCTGTGATACAGCCTTGGTTCTAAGCTTCTGGTTCCTTCCACTTTTCCCAGAGCATAAAGCACAAGGAAATGCTTATCTAGGATTTTTAAGCTTAGATTGTGTTTACATATGGTAGTTTGATTACATTCTATTTTAATAAAATAGTCCCTTTGGATAATTGTAAGCATTCATTTTGGCATTAGGTAGCTTTCTGAATTTCCCTGTGAACACTAATTCCCATGAAAATCTAACCAGGAGGAGAAAGGAAGAACATTATTTATGTTTCCTTTGGTTCAATTTCAATTAGTTTAGATTCCAGGCTAATTTAACTCATTACTGAGTTAATTTACTTGTATAATTTTATTTAACAAGCACGGTTCTGTGACTTGCAACTGTCTCTTGGGATATTTGTAGTTCATGGAGTATGGAGCACTTGGCAGCCTTGGAGTGCATGCAGTGAAAGTTGTGGTAAAGGTGCCCAGATAAGAACAAGATTGTGTAATAATCCACCACCATCATTTGATGGATCCTATTGTGATGGGGCAGAAACACAGATGCAAGTTTGTAATGAACGACATTGTCCAGGTAAAAGAAATACAGTGTTTATACCTTAATAAATTGACATCTATCTCTTATTTGGGTAGTATGTCAGTAAGAATCAATGTCGATAATCACCCAACCCAACAATGCTCAGGGTATTGTAGTAACAGAGCACATATGTTTTTCCTTCATCCAGTTGATGGCAAGTGGGCAACTTGGACCAGTTGGAGTTCCTGCAGTGTGTCCTGTGGAGGAGGTGCCAGACAAAGAACAAGGGAGTGCTCTGATCCTGTTCCCCAATATGGAGGAAGCAGATGTGAAGGGAGTGATGTCCAGAGCGATTTTTGCAATAATGATCCTTGTCCAAGTGAGTGTTGGAAATAGTGAGTCAACATTATACTTTCTTAAAGTTTTGTTATGGCCTTAAGTCCTTAAAGTCATAATATACTGTTATTAACCAGTATAACCAATCTATCTTTGGTTTAGGATATCAAAGTGTTGTACAGTTGCTGTTGTGTCTATATTATACTGTAAATGTAATTGATTTATATAGGCAAGGGCTGTGTCCTATTTCATTTCCTCTCCAGGACCAGGTACAGAGTGCAAGGCAAAGGCACCCTTACATGCCTGCTGTTAATGATGTTGATGATACCTTTACAGAGGCAGGCAAGTGGCCCTTTGCCTTAATTCAGTCACCAAGCTAGATTTTAAGACCCTAACAGCATCTGAATCCACTGTACCTGGATTTTATAGTCTTGACTCATCAAGAGCATAGATCGTGCCTCATTCATATCCTTCAGCTCCTGGAATACTGCAAGACTCAATAAATGTATATCAAATGGAATTTCTCAATGACTGGAATGTATACCCAGTTTCTGGTCAAAAGAACAGCTAAACCAGCTAGCTGCCTTTGGAAGTTGCCTATTTATAGATTCATATATTTCTTTTCAGTTCCAGGGGAAAGTCTTACATATTTTTTGGATGAATGTCATTGTTTAGCACCTCTCCAATGGCTCTCTGTTGTAGCTCATGGTAACTGGAGTCCTTGGAGTGGCTGGGGAATGTGCAGCCGGACGTGCAACGGAGGGCAGATGCGACGGTACCGCACATGTGATAACCCTCATCCCTCCAATGGAGGAAGAGCTTGTGGGGGGCCAGACTCTCAGATCCAGAGGTGCAACACTGACATGTGTCCTGGTGAGTCCCCTGACTCCTAGCAGTAGAATAAGAAAAGAAATATCAGAAAGGGAGACTCCTAACTCTGGGAAACAAACTAGGGATGGTGGAAGGGGAGGAGGGCGGGGGGTGGGGGTGAATGGGTGACTGGCACTGAGGGGGGCACTTGACGGGATGAGCACTGGGTGTTATTCTGTATGTTGGCAAATTGCACACCAATAAAAAATAAATTTATTATTAAAAAATAATAAATTTAAAAATGTAAAAAATAAAATCTTAAAAAAATAAAAAAGAAAAAAAGAAAAGCATTTCATTTAGTGCTATTGTAGCAGCCCCATCATTTCAAATCTTAAAATGAGAGTTGTATAGTTAGGGTCACCTGAGCTGTAGATTTTAAAACCAATGGATTGATATTGGCCATTCTGTTCTTGTTCACAGTGGATGGAAGTTGGGGAAACTGGCACAGTTGGGGCCAGTGCTCTGCCTCCTGTGGAGGAGGTGAAAAGACTCGAAAACGGCTATGCAACAATCCAGTGCCATCTATAAGCGGGCGCCCATGTCCAGGAGATGCTACTCAGGTGTCCAGATGCAATATGCAAGTATGTCCAGGTAAGGAACTAAGTTAGATTTGATGAAACCATTGCTGGCTTATTTACAACCTTCCTGCAAATTGGAAAAGGATATCCCTCTGAGCCCACAAATTAAAAAATGGTGCCAACTCCAGAAGGAAGAAGTAGGGAAAATGTATTTTTTCCCCTTCACGTTGGTCCACAGCAAAGCTTATAGCTGGATTTTAGCTGCTGCTCACCCCATCCAGGCCCCCTTGTAAAAGGATATGGTCTGTGCAGCTATAAATACTAGTCCTATGCTTGTGGGATAAAAAGGTTTGAAAGACTGGGGAAAGCCAGGCTGAGATTCCAGACAGAAAATGAGAGTGGGATAGAAACTGAATACTTAACAGAATACACAGCGAGGGGCTATTTTTTCATGGATGGAAACACAGAGAACATAAATGTGGAAAGTAAAATAGTGGGCAGTTAAATTCTAGGAAAAAAGAATAGGGGGAGTTCAACTATGATAACCCAAGTCATACAACATGGCTGGATATTGTAAGTGATGTAAAAATTCATGAGGTGGGGTACCTGGGTGGCTCAGTGGTTAACTCTTGATTTCAGTTCAGGTCATGATGTCAATGTTGTGAGATGGAGCCCCCCACCCCCACCCCCATCAGTCTCCATGCTCAATATGGAGTCTGCTTGAGATTCTTTCTCTCTCTCTCTCCCTTGCCCCTTCCCCTGCTGGTACACACACACACTTTCTCTCTAAAATAAGTAAGTAAATAATATTTTTTAAAAATCCAGAAGGAACGAAGCCAGAATTCTAGAACCTATGAACCTATGAAAGAGTTTGCTGGAGTACCAAGAAATAGTGGATTGTTTTAAGGTTGCATGTCTCAGGGTAGGATTTCTTTTTTTTTTTGGATTTCTAAGGTCCATAAGAAGATTAAAAAGAACAGTCTCCAATTGTTAAAGTGCTCAGATACCACTGAACTTTCCAAAGCTTTAAGCATACCTTAGAAATAAAATGTCTGTGAAAGTCAAGAAGGTTCATTTGGCAGAGTGAGAGAGAGAGAGGAGTTACATGAAGGGATTTGTAGGATCTAGACAAGCTAAAAGAACAAGTGGCTATCAGTCAGCTGTTCAACATATGTTGTCAACATATCAACTGATTACCAAAGATTTTGAAGTTCTATCATATAGGCATGGTGACAGTTCTAGTTTTAATTGAGGAATTTTGTAGTTCCTGAGCCTTGTTACAAGTCACTGTCAAGGGGTAATGTTCATTCCTAAGGAGTATGATTTGGTCATGGGACAAGGGTCCCAGTAGCAGAAGGAAGTCCAAATAGGTGGACAATTTGGATTACAGAGTCTGGCAAGGAGTTTCAAGGATTCCAATTAGCTACCCAGAACTAGAAGATGTCTAATGCACACTGGAACTCAAGCTCTTCTGGAGACAAGAACCAAGGTCCAAATGTTCAAGTGACCCAGAAAACCAAGTGAATTAGTAATCTTTCTACCCCTCTCTCCTGATTAGGACTAAAGATAAGAACCAGAATGGCCTACCAGGTCCCAGTTGGCCCTACTGTCTACTTTCCTGCATCATCTTGCAACACCGCTCCCACAACTCTCCACCTTTTTCTCCTTTTGGTTTCTAGATATGGCAAACCACCACCTCTCAAAAGGGTGACACATATCACTTTCCTCTATCCAGAAAGCCTTTGTCCTGCCTTCTCTGGCTTAGTTAAGACCTAACTTTCATCAGCTCTCCACTCTATTTTTACTTTCTTCTCAGGCTTCCCTTGGTAGTAGATATCACATACATTAGTACATTTCAATTTTACATTTGTGGAATTCTAATTAATGTTTATCTCCCTCTTTCAGATATAAGCTCTATGAAGGCAAGCCTCATGTCTTTTTTCTTTCTTATTATTGTATTCTCAGCACTTGATGAACAAATAAATGTAGTCCAGAACATGAAGACTGAATCAATGTGAAAAAAAATGTATTCTCTCACCAATAAGCAAAGTAATGCAAATTAAAATGGTGAAATACTATACTTACTGATTTTTATTTTTTTAAAGATTTTATTTTATTTATTTGACTGCAAGAGAGAGAGCACAACCAGGGGGAGTGGCAAGCAGAGAGGGAGAAGCAGACTCCCTGCTCAGCATGGGAGTCCAGTGTAGGGTTCAGTCCCAGGAGGCTGGGATCATGACTTGAGCTGAAGGCAGATGCTTAATCAAATGAGCCGCCCAGGCACCCCTATTCTTACTGATTTTTCTGAGATTAAATACCATTGTATTTCTCCCTGGTTTATAATATGTAACAATATTGTAAACATCTAGTGATTTTTTAAGAAATATATTCAATTAAAAGCCATCAAGTAATGAATATTTATGAATTTCACTATCAGCTTCTTCCCAGTATGTTTCCTTCTCTTGCTAAAGCATGCAGTTCACTTAAAAAGCATTCATTTAATCACCCATTCTGTGTCAGTAACTAATAATTTTGCTGAACAATGGAAATAAGGCTTAAAATTACTATAGAGATTTTTTTTAAATGTGTAGTTGTTTTCAACTGTCTCTGTAGGAATTCTGCAGCACTGTTAAAAATGAAACACCCTTCTCAAATTTTTCTCAAGTTAACTATTTTCCAGTATGTATATATATTAAGGAAAACTTGGTAAACCTTCCATCTGAAACCCAATGTTCAGATGGACTGAACAATACCTATTAGAAACTCCTCACCTATGTTGGCAGTGACCTAAAAGGAGGCTCAGGAGTTGTTTTGAGGTGGTCCCTCCTTTCCCTCTGTGTTCTCACAAAGGAGGCAATAGATAAAAGAACATGGATTTTGATGCCAAGCACATCTGTGTTCAGACCTTCATTCTATGACTTAGGTCTCTAAACTTTACTTTTATAGTCTGCAAACTGTGGCCATTTAAGATAACTTTATAGGATTTTTGACAAGATGAAAAGAGTTAACTCATATTAAGTGCTTAGTATGGTACATAACATGCTCAATAAACTCTCATATTATCATCATTTCATCACCATCAACAAACACATTCTTTATTTTGGCTTTGGGACTGGGTGCTGATTGTATTCTTTGGATTGTGAAATAATGCCATGATGTATATAGATTGGAAGGACCCTAGATTTATGTGGGATGATGAGTGTTACATGAAAGTAGAATGTTTTGAAAGCTTATTTATTTCACTCTTAAATTCAGATGTCATATGATATTTTAAATGTTTGAAAGAAGATTTGTAGCATCTTTGAATACTGGCCTTATTTTGTCCCCTGTAACATTGATGAAATTGTTTCCTTATCCACCAATATTTTTTCTTCCCCCAATAGGTGGGCCGCAGCGAGCCAGAGGAAGTGTTATTGGAAATATTAATGATGTTGAATTTGGAATTGCTTTTCTTAACGCCACAGTAACAGATAGTCCTGCCTCTGATACTAGAATAATACATGCCAAGATTACCAACGTACCTCGAAGTCTTGGTAAGTCTGTTTGCTTATAAAAGTTGTTAATAGCCTCTTTTTTTATATAAATTTATTTTTTATTGGTGTTCAGTTTGTCAACATACAGAATAACACCCAGTGCTCATCCCGTCAAGTGCCCACTTCAGTGCCCACCACCCAGTCACCCCCACCCCCCGCCCACCTCCCCTTCTACCACCCCTAGTTCATTTCCCAGAGTTAGGAGTCTTTCATGTTCTGTCTCCCTTTCTGATATTTCCCACTTATTTTTTCTCCTTTCCCCTTTATTCCCTTTCACTATTTTTTATATTCCCCAAATGAATGAGACCATATAATGTTTGTCCTTCTCCGATTGACTTATTTCACTCAGCATAATACCCTCCAGTTCCATCCACGTCGAAGCAAAGGGTGGGCATTTGTCGTTTCTGATGGCTGAGTAATATTCCATTGTATACATAGACCACATCTTCTTTATCCATTCATCTTTCGATGGACACCGATAGCCTCTTTTTTATAAAAAATTATATACTATTCTTCACTTATTATTTCTGCTTAAAGCTTCTAGACCATGCTACCTCTAAATGATCTGTATGATAGTCCTTAGTTCTGTCCCAATAGTAAATTCTTAAAGACAAGTGAGATACTGATACTTATTTTTTGCTCTTTTTCAAGATTATTTAGGATTCATCCTTATAAGTAACAGGCTCTGAAGATAATAATAACAATGGATTGTAAATATCTCTCTTTGTCACCTTATTTATCCTTTTTTCTTTAGGTCCAGCAATGAGAAAAATAGTTTCTATTCTAAATCCTATTTACTGGACAGCAGCAAAGGAAATAGGAGAAGCAGTCAATGGCTTCACCCTCACCAATGCAGTCTTCAAGAGAGAAACTCAGGTGGAATTTGCAACCGGTTAGTTGAACTTAATATTTTATTACTATAAAAAATATGATTGCCTTAAAAGTTGCTGGTTAGAAAAATACGTTTATATATTCCCCCAGAGAATAATTTTAAAGTTTTCGATGTAGTCTTATCATAAATGATATAAGAGCAATTTCATATTTCCCTGTAAACTTTTACTGACATGGATCTATAAGAGCCCATGTGTTTTCAAACAGTATAGTGATTTCTATACCCCAAAAGTTTTTTCTCATCTTTTCTCTTTTTTTTTTTTTTTCATCTTTTCTCTTTAATTCCTCAGAGAGTTTTAAAGGCTAAAACAGAGCAAGAAAATGAGTCATTGCTATTAAGACTTGTCTATGAACCTGAGGTTTGGTTAGGATACCTTATAGGGATTCTTTTTATCAAAAAGGTGGAAGTAAAAAGTAAGCAAATCTAAGGGCTTTTCACTTTACATTTAGTTTTAATAAATATGTGTTAGTTATTCATGGGCCTTCCTGAGGGCATACATATTTTTATTGACTTTCATTACAAGCCTCTTCAAAGGTAAAGAGCCTCAATGGTAAAGAAAAAGGGCTCTGTAAAGAAGAAAGGCTGATGAAAGGGCTTTAATCAGCCCAGAAGACAAGTGGGTCTCTTCATGATCATTCGCTTACTAAAATGCCCCTTTGCTACTTCTTGAAGCATCAGAAAGAGCAAAGTCCTGTGGCCAGACTTATGGTATTGCCAGTCTACCTGGTGAAGCTCCCTGTCCATTCTCATAGATGATCTATTTTTGCAGAACTGTCTTGCTATTGCTTGTGAGTTTAAAGTGTAGAATCCGGGTCACCTGGTTGGCTCAGTCAGTAGAGCATGTGATTCATGAGTTCAAACCCCACACTGGCAAGGAAGCCACTTAGCAAATAAAATATTAATAAATAAGTAAAATGTAGAATCCTTCACATAATAATACGCCACATTTTTTGCCACAGAAAAAGAAGCTTTACATTCAATAAGCCTAACTCTTTAATTCACGGACTAAGTAATAATTTAATTCCTTATGGTCTATGCTTATTGAAGTTTGAAGTAAAATAACATAGCTGAACTGATATGTAAGGTCAATCTGCTCTGTACTTACACAAACCATATATTTTTTGCTGTTAAAATGAATGAATTGTAATTCCTAGGAGAAATCTTGCGGATGACTCATATTGCCCGGGGCTTGGATTCTGATGGTGCTTTGCTTCTAGATATTGTTGTGAGTGGCTATGTCCTGCAGCTTCAGTCACCTGCTGAAGTCACCGTAAAGGTAAAAAGTCAGGATAACATGCCTTCACTGTTTATTGGAGTAATGGTAAGAGTAGAAACCAAAGATTCATAGAAAGAGCATGGAGACCTTATGTAGTTTCCCTTGTTTGCTCAGAGGAATATCTAAACCACTAAAGTTAGAAATGCCTAGCTTGTCTTTGTATAGAAATCTTCAGGAATAAGTCTTTACACACTCTTACTGGTTTTATTACCAGTAATACTTACTGGTTTATTACTGATCCTATTTACCAGGACCAAAATAAATGCTATGCTGATTTAAGTCATTTGTTTATTATTCCACATATAAAAAGAATACAAACTGTTATACAAAAGTTTTTGTATATCACCCATAAAAGTATTTCAGAAACTAAAGAATGGTAATCACCCTTTCACATCCTTTCTTTACTCCTGACCTACAGCTTTGAACTATAAACTTTATTTATAGCTACAGTTGACCTTTGAACAATGTGGAGGTTCAGTGCCTACTCCCCTGGGCATTCAAAAATCACTTATGACTTTTGGCTCCCAAAATTTAACTATTAACAGCCTAATGTTGACTAGAAACCTTACCGATAACGTAGTCAACATATATTTTGTATGTCATATATATTACATACTGTATTTTTACAGTAAAGTAAGCTAGGGAAAAGAAAATGTTAGTAAGAAAATCACAAGGAAGAGAAAATACACTTAAAGTACTGTACTGTATAAAAAAAACCACATATGATGACCTACACAGCTCAAATCATGTTGATCAAGGATCAACTGTGTATATATATATATATAGCCCCTTAGCCTTTATTTTCCTCATTCTGCATCTCATACTACCCTCAAGAAAAAAAAAAAAAAAACGGAATAAGCCATGCTGATCTTCCATTCTATACTGTCTTCCTTAGGATTACACGGAGGACTACATTCAGACAGGTCCTGGGCAGCTGTATGCCTACTCAACCCGGCTGTTCACCATTGATGGCGTCAGCGTGCCATACACATGGAACCACACCGTTTTCTATGATGATGCACAGGGAAGAATGCCTTTCTTGGTAGAAACACTTCATGCTTCCTCTGTGGAATCTGACTACAACCAGTTAGAAGAGACACTGGGTTTTAAAATCCATGCTTCAATTTCCAAAGGTACTTTGGGTAAAGGAAAGTCCAGATCATTTTTCCATTCAGTCCTTTCTAAAAGGGTGAAAGTAGGGTGCCTGGCTGGCTCAGTGAGTAAAGCATGTGGCTCTTGATCTCAAGGTTGTAAGTTCAAGCCTCACATTATATGTAGAGATTACTTAAAAATAAAATCTTAGGGAAAAAAGGTATTTAATACCTAAAGAAGTGGGGGTGGGGCAAAAGAATTGCATCAATGCCATTCAGAATAAGGATATTAGGGCACAGATTGAACCTACTGATACCAGGTTTTCATGTATGTTGTCCATGTTTTGTAAGAGGTAAAGCCCTATGATAAAGCCAATCACACTGGAGTTTTAGTGTATTTGGATTACTAATATGCTTCTCCATATAACATGGTGGAGTTACTGTTCTAGATATGCAGAAAGGTTTAAAAAATATATCCTCTGTCAGAATGATGTTTTCTCTGGGTACTCTAGCCCATTATTCTTGTTATGACTCAAGGAATTTTTTTAATTCCTTAAACATAATGTAAAAGTATATCTCAACCTAAACTAGTAAGAAAAAAAAAGTTTCCATATTTTAAAAGCAGCTTTTAAAAATTGTGCAGCAATAATCAGGGTTCCAACTGTCATTTCTTATTCCTAGACATTATAATTTTTCAATTGCTCTTCATTTTCTAAGCATAGTTCTACGACTCTTGATCTCAGTGGTCTTTAATGCTGTGTAGTTCTTTGATGTATCTATACCCTAAGATCTCTTTTCAATCATAAGAGGCACCCAAATAATCAGCATTCCATGTCCCATGAAGTTTGATCCCAGGAGATACTTGCATGTGGCTATTTTATAGACACTAAATATTTTAATGTCTTTGAACTTTGAACTTTCAGCTTGTATTAGTACAGTAAAATGATTCATACTGGCCTCTGTTATTTGCTAGCTTTCTTAAAATAGATCCAAATAGATTTTAAATAGCATCATTTTGTTTTATCATGCTCAGAAGATACACTAAAAACTCATTTTCACCATTTACTCTTGTTTTCATCACTCATACACATGACTGTTTTCTTCATCAGCACCTATCAGAACTGAATCATTGAATTTTAGATCATAGTAATCTAGCAGAACCTGTTCACAATTTTTTTAGATGATCATAGATTCATGAAGCCTCACAGCCGGTAAGCCCCCTAGCCTCACACCATCTCCACTCATATGTTGCTACCACCACCTCAGTTTACTCTTGTCATGCATGTTCCAGTCACTGGGACAAAGGAAAAGAGCCACTGGAATGAAGAGTTCTATTTCTCTTCCTTAATAATGCCCACTTTTCAAGGATGACCTGTTTCTACTTTCTCCAGTACTCCATATAATTAAAAGAAGATAACTTTGCATAAGATTTTGGTTAAAAAATGAATTTATACCATCTGGGACAAGAAGAATTAAAAATATTTTTTAAAGTCATGTACACCTTTTAATCATGTAAATTCTCTAAGCCTTTGAAAGTCTTTGTGGTATCTGTAACAGTGTAGTTGGGAAATATGGATCTCACAATAGAAGAAAACACACTATGGGATATTTATAACCCTTTACTATTCTTAAACACTATGATTTTATGAGTTACATCTGATATGTGCACATTTGTTTGCTGAGGTTCCTGTGAATTATGTTAGGTACTTAAATTTTCTTTTTAAGTGACCACCAGGGGGCAAGCTTGCATTCTTGGTTGCTTAACCAGCAAGTTCTTTCTCTTCTATATTGTGTCTAGACTAGAGCTATGGTTACAATGCAGTTAGAAACACCTAAAGAGCTTGATGAAAGTTCATATTTCTAGGCTTAAAGATTTTGGCTTAGCTAGTCTAAGGTTGGACCTGGAAGTCTGTATTTTTAACACCTCCCCTAATGATTTTAATGTACCTGGTCTGTAGGCTGGCATTTGGAAATTGCTGGTCAAGTCAATTCACAAACATAAATCAATATAATTTTTTAATTTTATATCTTTAAAATAGAATGGATTTTTAAAAATAGAATTATAAACTATATTTATATTTTACAAATTAATCAGAGGGCATCAGAAACAATAACGGAGAGAGAAATTTAACTACAGATAAGTTTTTAAAAACTTCTTCATGGGAGACAAAGACAAAATTGAGAAGGTAAAATATATACCAAGAATGAATATTTGCTTTGTACATTATAGACAACTATGATTAACCTTAATATGTATGAGGCTTTTAAAAATCAGTAAGAATGGACTTCTGGCTAACTCAGTTGGTAGAGCATGTGACTCTTGATTTTGGGATCATGAGTTCAAGCCCCACATGGACATGGATCTTGCTTTAAAAAAAAAAAAGCACTGGTGGGTGCCTGGGTGTCTCAGTTGGTTAAGAATGCTTTAGCTAGGATCATGATCTCCAGGTCCTGGGATGGAGCCCCACATAGGGTCTGTGCTAGGCAAGGAGTCTGCTTCTCCCTCTCCCTCTGCGCCCGCCCCCCCCCCCCCCCTGCTCATGCCCTCTATCTCTTTCTCTCAAATAAATACATACATACATACATAAATACATAAATAGTACTGTTAAAAAAATCAATAAGAAAAAGACAGCACCCCAATAAGAAATACGTAAAGGCTGTGAACAGGAAATTCAAAAGGAAGAAATAATAATGACAAAATGAATGTGAAAAACTGTCTAACCTCACCAATAAGCAAAGAAATACAAATTAAAACAATGAAGTACCATTTTCCAATTATCATTGTCAGAGATTAAAAAATATGATAACCACTCAGCACTGGACAGGTATGGGGAAACGAACAGCCTGATTCACTGCCATCAGGGGCTAATTCATGTAACGTTTCTGGAAAGCAGTATCACATCTTTGTAGTTATCTCATTCCAGGAATCTGCCCTAAGAAAATCACAGATATGGCCAATAATAAATATCCTAGAAGCAAGAAGTAAGTATGTAAATTGTAACATAGCTGTATGATAAATTCTTAAACAGTCATTAAAATAATTTTAAAGCAATTAAATATAGCTCAAAATACTTGTTGAGTGCTGTGTACCAGACATTGTTCTAGGTATTAACAATAAAACAAAACAAGTGACAGAAGAATATGCATGGCATAACAATAATTGAAATGCAGTACACAGTATGATTTAAACCTGGGCTGCCCACACCGTGGTGATTATAAGGAAACCATTATTCTGGCTAAAAACACAAATTCCCAGGCTTCTTCTGACTGGGATAGGGCCAAGGAATCTATATTTTTAATAAGCTCTATCTTATAATCAATAAACTTTGACAGTCATTAGTCTCTAGGGTGAAAGATCCTAAATTAACTTTTTGAAGCGTATATTCATAGAAGGAAAAACATCACATTATTGGTAGTAGCTGTCCCAAGTGACAAAGTTACGAAGAATTTTATACTTTTCAAAGTTTCTACAATTATTATACATAGTAATAACACAAAAAAATATTTTGTAATACCCCTGCCCTATGTCTAAAGGAAAATCATAACTAGTATAATTCAAAATAGCTTACTTTATAACATAAAGAATAAATAAAAGGATACAGTTTATAACCAAGTATTAAGTATTTCAGTATGAAAATCTTTAGACATTACTATAACTGGAAGATAAGAGAGAAGTATTCATAATGGCTGAACCTATATATGTAGGTCTCCGGTGTGATTTTTTTTTTTTAACACTAAGTAATTCTTGGTAATGTATTGAATAAAACAACGTACAATCAACCATCATCAATGTATATGACAGTTGTATTCCTGGAAAATTCACTGTATATTTTAATCACACAAAAAAGTGTTTAATATGTGGAAGATAGGTTCTAGCCTCCATTTATTACACACAACTTTCTCACTTCTATGAAAATCTTTCAAGGCAAGGGACAAATCTTCATCTTGCATCATTATCCCACACATTACATTACTATAAAACTTGCCCTACGGTCTGCCCCACTCACTAAATTTTAATAGGCCTTTCTATCACCAAAACAGCAAAAGTCTCTCCGCAAAATAGCCCGAATGTTACCTAATAGAAGATATCTCCCTTATTGAGAACCTAAAATCTAAAACTACTAACAGATAATAACTTATCATATGACACATTTTTTCCACAATTAGAGCCCCCAATGCAGTGCCCTACACAACATATACTGGTTGTAGTAGGAATGCAAAAATGAATCAGTGAATAAATAAAAATGAAGCATGAATTATAATGACCACCTGAGTTGTATTCTTGAGATCAGTGGCTGAAAATTACTTGCATCCATATCTTTAAAATCTAAAGTAGAGGATCCCTGGGTGGCTCAGTGGTTTGGCACCTGCCTTCGGTACAGGGTGTGATTCTGGAGTCCCGGGATCAAGTCCTACATCGGGCTCACCGCATAGAGCCTGCTTCTCCCTCTGCCTGTGTCTCTGCCTCTCTTTCTTTCTGTGTCTCTCATGAATGAATAAATAAAATCTTCAAAAAAAAAAAAAAGAATTATTCTATAAATAATAAATAAATAAATAAATAAATAAATAAATAAATAAATAAATAAATAAAATCTAAAGTAATGCCTGGACTGCCTCCATAAAAAGCACCTAAAACATTAATATAAACAAGCATGGTTTTATGCATTTGGAATTGAAAGAAAATCAAAGGTATTTTCTCAGAGATTGAATATGAACTGAATATACAATATGAATTAAATAAAATTTCCTTCAAAAGAAATTTATTATATTAATGATTGTCTTTTAGTTTGTGTGCGTGTGTGGGCACACATATATTACTTTAGTAACTCAAAATATATTTTATATAAGTTTCTACAGTTCAATAATGTTTGAAAAATATTTGCTAAATTGCTTAAACCAGTCAAGGCAGAGCTATTTTCTAAGGAAAGAGATTCCCTAACTAGTTCATTTATTCTTGTTAATATGTTTGTTTCTGACATAACTTCAACCTATTCCATCCCAATATGCCTGTTTCCCCTTGCTTTGACTACATGGGAAAGGAAAACATTGAGCACACCTAGGGGACTTTGACTCAAATGCTTTACATTGCAAATGGAGGAGATCCACAAAAGGAGAGAGTTCCTTCATTAGAGTTTCTGGTTTACACTGGCATGAATTATTTAAGTGGCTTGAAAATAATCCTAATCCTAGAACAGAATGAATAATGGCTAGTGGAATAGGACTTTGCCTGTGGTTATGCCTGGCGTACACATTGATCTTGGATCCTTTTTCGTTATCACAGAATGGTTTTATTTCATTTTCTTTTGATTAATATAAACAACTTAAAGAGAAGATCTGTTTCCAATAGTTGCTTGCCAACAATTTCTGGACTATGATTCATTTAGTTCTTGGTTGGGGAACAAGGAAACGTTTTCCATTCCTGCTTGTTTTCACCTATTGCTTTTGTTGTATGATGTTTTCCATCTTTAGCATATCTTCCCAGGGAAGATTGTCCTGGAAAGAAACAAGGTGTTAACATTCTAACACATCGGTTAATTTTGCTTTTCTCTTTGTGGTAGGAGATCGCAGTCGGTTAATTTTGCTTTTCTCTTTGTGGTAGGAGATCGCAGTAATCAGTGCCCCTCTGGATTTGCCTTAGACTCAATTGGACCCTTTTGTGCTGGTAAGAATGGGAATAATGCATTGTTATTTTTCTAAAAAATGTTAGTAATGGAATCAATTTAATGGACATCGATTGCCATGTTACTAGATATTTAATTGTCACAACAATCTTATAAGTGTCCCATTTTACATGCGAGGAAGTTGAGATGCGAAGTTAAGTGGGGTGCCTAAGATCACTCAGCTATCAAGTGTCAGAGCTAGATTTGAATTTGAGGTCACTGCAAGGCCTGTACTTTTAATTTGACAGCAGTAAAGTGTGTCAGAGATCATGACCAAGTATAGAGGTGGAGTGAACACAAGGACAAAATACTGGCCTCTGGTAATTTTTATGCCATGGGCGTGAAACATAATAATAATCCAACTCCCAATCACCTAACCCTAGAATTGCTCAGAGGATAGGGCACGATATGCACCAAGGACCACTGACTAAGCCAGCCTCATCCCATCCAAATACTCATGCAGGAGAGTCACAGATAAGCAAACAGCTGAGTAAATGGCTGGAGGAGCTCAGGTTTGTGTGTACAGTGCCTCTTTTGGGTAGGCAATGTAATCTAGTATTTAGTGCTAGAAAAGTGGTCTTTAGAAACTAGTATGCCCAGGTTCAAATTTCATCTCGGCCAATAATGACTTGTGTGACCTTGGGCAACTTACTTAACCTCTTTGTTGCTCCAGTTTATCATGCAAAATGAAGATGATAATAAAAAATATCTGTCTCCTAGGAATGTTGTGAGGAATGAGTTAAGGTAAGTTAAAAAAAATTTAGATCACAGGTCATCTTGTTGTTTTAGAATGAATTTAAACATCTAGTCACTATCCAAGATAATTTGGGGACCCAAAGTTAATTTTTGCTTAGTGTTTCTATTTTGTGGCTCTTAGAGAATTTCCTGTTACTTTGATTCAATTCATTGTCCTCCATAAGTGACTGTTGTATGAACTACTATTTTCATGAACTTTAATAACTCTTAGAAAGCGGGAGAGTTTACCTACTAATTTGGCCTTTCTGTTTTTTGTTTAAGATGAAGATGAATGTGCAGCAGGGAGTCCCTGCTCCCAGATCTGCCACAATACCGTGGGAACCTATTATTGCTCCTGCCCAGAAGGCCTCACCATAGCTGCAGATGGAAAGACTTGTCAAGGTATTCCCAAAGCTAGACCTAATAGACATGGTCAGGCAATGGTCACAGGAAGCTCAGGCCTAGGAAAAGTGTGGTAGAATGATGCTCTTCTTTTCCTACTCTTTCTGCCCCCCACGTTAGCAATAAGCAGAGACCTTCAGGCAGGAGAGCTTATATAGTGACCCACTTAATCCCCACAACACCATGATCAGAGACAGGCAGGACTATTATCATGTTCATTTTTACAATGACAAAACTAAGAAATAAAAAATTATAAAGAATTTAAGTTAATTGTACAATCCTGGTAGCACTTCGGGAACATAAAAAAAAATGATGTGTTTTTGAGTACAGTTGACACATAGTGTTATATTATTTTCAGAAGTACATCTTAGTGATTTGACAGGTTTATACACTGTGCTCACCACAAGTATAGCTACCATCTGTCCCAATACATCACTATTACAGTATCATTGATTGTGTTCTTGTGCTGTACCTTGTATTCCCATGACTTATTCATTTCATAACTGGAAGCTGATACTTCCCACTCCCCATTTGGCCCATTCCCTGATCCCCTCTCCCTCACCTCACTTTTTTTTTTTTTTTTAAAGATTTTATTTATTTATTCATGACAGTCACAGAGAGAGAGAGAGAGAGGCAGAGACACAGGCAGAGGGAGAAGCAGGCTCCATGCACCGGGAGCCCGACGTGGGATTCGATCCCGGGTCTCCAGGATCGCGCCCTGGGCCAAAGGCAGGCGCCAAACCGCTGCGCCACCCAGGGATCCCTCACCTCACTTTTTTATCAGACTCTACATATACTTCAAAATTAGAATTGTGT
This sequence comes from Canis lupus familiaris, assembly GCF_011100685.1. Lineage (NCBI taxonomy): Eukaryota > Metazoa > Chordata > Mammalia > Carnivora > Canidae > Canis > Canis lupus. Next base: position 19,115,777 of record NC_049228.1, read on the forward strand.
GAGAATCTGGGTTATAAATAAATCTTAAAATGGTAAAAAGAGGAAAGGATTTCTTCCACTATGTCCAAGGAGACACCATTCTAAATGCAAAAGAGAGATGAAGAGGTAGGGTATAGGAGGGGAGCAGAGTGACATTGATGGAATGTCCAGTATGGATTGAGCACCTTGTGTATATTATTTCCTTTAATTTTCAAAGCAATGTTGAGAGACACATATTATCCTCATTTAACAGATGAGAAAACTGAAATGTCAGATAGGAGAAGTAACTTTTTTAATGCCAACTAATGGATCAGTGGTCTCACGGATGTCTGTAAAGACATCACACTATGCTCCTATGAGTTCGTCCTCAACTTAACTGACCTGAAATGATTCAACCATATTATTCGTCATTCTTGTTCTCATATATTTTCAAATGTCATCTATTGCTTTTCTTATCCCCATTTCATAGCAGGTTCCTGGGTGGTTTTCTTCAACCCCTTTTAGTTGAATGACTCATTTTGTTGCAGATATTGATGAGTGTGCTTTAGGGGGACACACCTGCCATGCTGGTCAAGACTGTGACAATACCATTGGATCATATCGCTGTGTGGTCCATTGTGGAATTGGCTTTCGAAGAACCTCTGATGGGCTGAGTTGTCAAGGTATAAGAATGGAGTTCCTTCCTTTATCTTCATTATACTAAGAATCAAAACCCTCTGCCTTTTGAATCATTTAAAGTAAACTCTGTTTTATAGATTGAGCTTCTTGATAAGGTTTTAGGTGTAATATTTCATGGCTATTTTAAATATTTGTAGCACAACGGTTTTGAATAACATTTGCCTGTTATATGTGAGAGAAGAGATTACATAGCACGATCTGAATACTCTACTTCATAAATCTCCATTGCATAAGACTACCAGATATCTATTGCATGATTTTAATAGCTTTTATTTGGATTTAATAGATTTTTTTAGAGAAGTTTTAGGTTCACAACAAAATGAAAGGGGAGGTAAAGAAATTTCTCATATATTCCCTGCCCCAACTCATGCATAGCACTCTCAACTATCAACATCTTGTTCCAGAGTCGCAAAATTCTTACCAATGATGAACCCACATTGATACATCATTATCATCCAAAGTTCATCATTTACATTAGGACACACTCTTGGTGTTGTACACTGTATGGATTTTGACAAATAATAACATGTATCCTGTATCATAGTATCATAAAGCATAGTCTCCATGCCCTAAAAATCCTCTGTGCTTTGCCTATTCATCCCTCACTTCCCCCAGCTTCTGACAAACATCGATCTTTTTCTTGTCTCCATAGTTTTATTTTTTCCAGAATATCATATAGCATGTAGCCTTTTAAGATTGGCTTTTTTCACTTAATAATATGCATTGAAGTTTTTTCCACATCTTTTCATGGGTTGATAGCTCTTTTCATGGGTTGAATAATATTCCATCCATTGTGTTAATGCATTATACTTTATTAATCTATTCTGCTACTAAAGGATATCCTGGTGCTTCCAAGTTTTAACAATTATGAATAAAGCTATCAGAGTTTTTTAATGGAGGCAGAAATAGTGGATACAAAACTGAATGCCTATCAGTAGTAGAAAGAGTAAATGAATTGTGGTCCATCCACACCATAAACCATTGTGCAGCCATTATAAAGAATGGAATGCAGCCCAACTGTTTGCTTTAGAGACATTTCCATGAGGTATTGTCAAATGATGTAGGAAAGTATATGTAACTTGTGTAGAAAAGATTATGTGGCTGGAAAACAAATAATAACCAAAGATAAAGGAAATGGATTTATGTGTGTGTATATGTATATATGTATATATGTATATATATATATATATACATATTTACATGTAAATATATATACAAATGTGTGTGAATACATAGAAACAATATGTTATTATTTGTACTAGATTGTTAATGCAGGTTGGCTTTGATGGGCAGGGAAGGTAAGAAAGGATAAAGGAAGTGAAGAAAAAAGAAAGAAGGAAAAGCTACACTTAAATATTTTTAAAGTATCTGATCATATTTATGCATTTATATTAACATGCAGATTTTGAAAGATTAAATTTAAAAAGCTCATGTAGCTGAAACTAATAACAAACACAGTTTGTTAACTAACTGGAATTTAAATTAAAACTTTAAAAAATTGTTTTCAAAATAAAAAATAAATAAATGAAAGAGCTCAAATAGAAAACAAGGGCAAAATAAGACACAATCTTGAGTTTGGGAATGACTGGTGGGGACATAAAGAGCCTAAGTGTCGTGATTGTTCCTTCAAAGGGTTTGGAATAGAACAATAGAGAAGTAGAAGGAACTTGAGATGAGTATAGACCTGAGAGAGGGATTGTGTTAGGGTAGGAAAGATTCAATTATGGGGAAGATGATAGTAAGGAAGAAGGCTTTCAAAATGCCCATAAGGAAAGAATGCTCAATGGACCACGGTCCTCATCTTGGTGAGGAAGGAGGAGATGGGCTGCAGAGCTCAAACACTCAAATAGAGGAATTTTCCTTATATGGGAGAAAAGATCTCTCTTCCTCTGGGACTAGAAGGAAGGAAGATTTTGGAAAAGGTACAAAAAACAAGCAAATGCCCATGAATTTGTGGAATTCATGCCTACACATTTTGTTTTTATACTATACCCCAGATGGTGTTTGGACAGATTAATCTGGCAATGACTACAGATGAGGAAAAATGCTAAAGTTGCCACCATCAGGCACAAGGTGATCAAGACCTGCATCAGGCTAACAGCAGCAAAAATAAGGAAGAAAAATCAGTTGCAAAAGATACTGCAGAAGACCTTGGCTTTTTTTCCACCCCCTATCTTCAGTATTCCAGTCTGTCAGCAACATTCCAGGGCTAAAACTTCCTAGAAACAGACATGAGAACCACCTGATAGAATAAAGTAGAGGAGTATTGTATCCATATAGTTCCAAGTCACTAGGAAATGTCTACTTTTGAGAAGCATTGAAGAGAGATACGGGCATTCAGCAGTTAATCCAATCAACTGTCTGGCAGATCATATGAGAGCAATTTTATTAGATTCATTTTAGGAAAGATCTTAAACATGACCATGATAAAAGATCATTAAAATGTTAGACATCTGAAATAAATTAACCCAAGTTTCCTAACAGCATATAATGAAAGTTGTGTTTTATTTAACAGATATTAATGAATGTCAAGAATCCAGCCCCTGTCACCACCGCTGTTTCAATGCCATAGGAAGTTTTCATTGTGGATGTGAGCCTGGGTATCAGCTCAAAGGCAGAAAATGCATAGGTAAGAAAAGGGCTTTAAATTCAAAACAATGACATCTTTGTAATTTCTAGGTGTTCGATCTAGTCTATATGCTGTGTGCTGAGCTGGATTCATACATAAGATACCTCTATCCATTGTGTTTGGCATCCATGCAGAAATGAAATGGAGGGATGACTGGGTGGCTCAGTGATTGAGCACCTGCCTTTGGCTCAAGGCATGATCCTGGACTCCTGAGATCCAGTCCCACATCAGGCACCCCGCAGGGAGTGTGTTTCTCCCTCTGCCTGTGGCTCTGCCCCTCTCTGTGTCTCTCATGAATAAATAAATAAAATCTTTTTAAAAAAATAGAAGCAAATGCTATCCTTTACAGGTTTTGTTTTCTAATTACATAACCATTTTTTAGCATTTCCCTATTGTAGTTACTGAATTATTTCCTAGAACCATAATATATATGGTTACATATACAAAGTTTATATATAATAATTATATATAATATAATATAAAATATGTATAATAATTATTATTATTACTTTTCTAAGAGGACGAAGTGGTTAGTATGGCTACCCATATGTGAGCTAATTTTTTTTTAATTTTTATCATTCTGTTTTAAAATAGTGTGTTACTTACATTGATGAGTTTAAATAACCTTACATGATGATTATATAATTAACATCTTTATCCTTAGAATCTAAAGGTATGATTCTTATGGAAAAATAGAAAAGACTGTTTTCTCAATCTTCATTAATCTTTGTTCTTTTATCAAGATGTGAATGAATGTAGACAGAATGTATGCAGACCAGATCAACACTGCAAGAACACCCGCGGGGGTTATAAATGCATTGATCTTTGTCCAAATGGAATGACCAAGGCAGAAAATGGAACTTGCATTGGTGAGTGCATGGCTAGTTCAATGACTGAGATCCACTTGCCATTGACAAGCCAAGTAAGGTATCCATTTTTAAAACTAATGATTAAAGTCAATTTAATCTCACAAGGAAGTTTTTCTTTTCCCACAGGTTTTTCACTCCCAACGTCTAGTATGTTTGAGCTGTGCAGTTCCAGGCTCATGGCTATACCAAGAAATGGAAGCTCACCATGGAAGCTTATCACCATTTTGAGCTCCCATCAATTACACATTTGCTTTACATAGTAAATTAACATTATCTCACATTGTGTCTATGAAATTTAGTGTCTCTATGTTTAAAACTTCACAAGTGGTTAAGAAAAGCTTATACAAGTTTATTAAAAGTTCAAAATATTTTATTTTAGAACTAATTATTCTCCCAATGTCAAATCAGTGACCAGACAAGAAAGTAAGGTATATTTTCCCTAAGTTTATCCTTTCTATACTCGCCTGCCTTAATTAGCAAAACTATAAGCTGCACCATTTACAAAAATGAAACATAGTGTTCCTCCTCTCTTCCTTACAGTCTACTGGAATAGATTGGCTAGTTCCACTTTTTTCATCAAAAGAAAAAAAAATGCTATAGTATAAGGGAGAATGAAAGGCCATAAAACAGGTACAAATAAAATTGTACAAGAGTACTTGCAAGAGTAATTGTATCTAATAGATATTACGGAAGTGATAACATTTAAATATTGCCTTGAATGGAATGGTAATAACAGTAATAATAGGTGGACATGGTGGAAAAAGGAAAGAGAGTCTTGTAGAAAGGAAAAGGGACTGGGCTTGGAGAAAACAGTTTAAAATTCATACTTCCTTCCTTCCTAACTGACCTTAAACAAGTCTTAAGATTACCTAAAAAAACAAAAACAAAAACCGGGGACAGGGTTGGATCATCAGATTTCAAAGACTTTCCCGCGATATGGACATAGATAAATATTTCTGTTATCTACTAGGAATAGTAGTCAACTCAGTGTATCATGTGCAGTTATATGTGATTATAAATATTTTGAAGAGTATTGACTCTGTAATTATGTATATAATTGGAGATGAGCTGAGCTGAAAGATCAGAGACTGTTGAAAAATGACAGCAAAAATATAGCTAGATGGAAATGTGAATGGAGATCTAAGGGATTGATTGAAGGAAGTAGAATTACTCAATCTTAGAAACTGAGGAAATAAGTTCTAGATAAATCTGGTTGACTGAGGGGGAAAAGAATGCTCTTGTCATAAGAAAGAGAGTAATGATAAGACACTGAGGGCATGTGGAGTTTGGAGTACTGGTAAAAGACTGACATGGAGAGGACCAGCCAGCAGCCAGAAATGTGGGGCTGTAGATAAGAAACGATGTAGAACTATTGCTGTAAGTCTACATCAGCAAGCTTACTAGATTCACTAGTATAAGTAAGACAGCCAAAGGTGGAGAGAGTAGAGGGAAGATGGCTACAAAGGTGAGAACAAAACCCTTTCCATAGTAGGGAGCAAGAAAAGGAAAAGGAGCCAGTTAATAAGTAGCAGAACTAGAACTTAACCCAGGTCTCAGCCACATGGTGAGAAATGGAACCATTAATAATTTTAAAGAGTGTTCATTTTAAATATAATGACTTTAGGTTTTGAAGGAGGAAGTGTTATTACTTTTTACTGCCTCTGTGTCTGTAGATATTGATGAATGTAAAGATGGGACCCATCAGTGCAGATATAACCAGATATGTGAGAATACAAGAGGCAGCTATCGCTGTGTATGTCCTAGAGGTTTCCAGTCTCAAGGAGTTGGAAGACCCTGTATGGGTAAGTTACCGGGAACTCTTACTGAGTAATAAAGATGTTAACATTATTACTTAGCCTTACCAACTTGATCAGGACCACTCTCCACTCTCAATTGCTTTCTTGGGACAATAAGAAAATGTGTAAGTTGGTTTAAGTAATTTAGAACAGAAATTGAATTACTTCTTAAAGATTTCATATTGAGTTCAATTTACACTGACATTTAAAGTGATCATAATCATCACTTACAGAGTGCTGACTATACACTACACATATCAGAGTAAGGTTCCAATATAGTTACCGTGATGACTTAATCATGAAGATCATCTCATTGATTATCTCTCTGTGCACGTCGTGTAAATGTTTGCACAGATCCATTCTAGTTGGATGTGAAGTATAATTGTATGTAGTACAAAGGTTCGGGCATGAAGGATTAAAACGTGAATACACAATTTAAGTAAATTGATAATTATTACTTTAGTATCTATATAGTGCTTACTATGTTCCACTCCCTGTGTTGAGAATCTCACTCCGTTCTCCCAATTGCCTGTTTGTTTCCGTATTAGTTATAATTGAATGTAAATAAGGCAGGTAACAGGCAATAGAATATATCTATGTGCTTCTTTATAATCAATGCACTTCCAATCAAGAAACTGAACTATGAAATTATATTCCTCCTGGAATATTTAAGTACAGGAAAAAAATTGTGTGGGCTTTAAATACTGGCTTCTGGTTTACATACTACACTTTTAAAATTGGTTGCCTTGGTTATCTACTGAACAATGAGTTACAGCAAATTCTCCCGTAAAGACTTGGTTCTGTCTTTATTCAGTCTTTAGGCGAGTACTTTGCACAGAGCAAATGTTGACAGTAATAAAATTACTAGCATTTATTTTAAAATTGCTTTTAAAATAAATGCTCTTTAATAAAAGTACATATCATTTTAGTCTTCTGTTTAGACATTGTAATTTACATGTACCTTAACATCTTGATTAGTCATAGCAGCAACCTCGCAGAATGAAATATGTTTATTTGTTCAATCATTTGTTCAGTAAGTTGAATGCCAGGCTTTGGACTAGGAAATAAATCAATGAAGAAAATAGAGCCATTGCCTAAAAGAGATTAAAAATGTTACTTTTAACTTCAGCTTACTAAAATATTTTTTTTTTAGATTTTTATTTATTTATTCATGAGACAGAGAGAGAGAGACAGAGAGAGAGAAAGGCAGACACACAGGCAGAGAAGCAGGCTCCATGCAGGGAGCCTGACATGGGACTCGATCCTGGTCTCCAGGATCAGACCCTTGGCTGAAGGCGGCACTAAACCACTGAGCCACCTGGGCTGCCCTACTAAAATAATTTTTAAAACAAAATTTATCACTTTTATTCTGCTTATTCATGTTGCTTTCTTTCATGCTGCTGTGGTAAAGAATTAAGGAATTTAGTTTTGTTCTCTGATTTTCATTTGCTCTTCCAATTTACAGGAAAAGTTGGGAGTGTATAATATGTGTTAACATACGAATAGGAAGAAAAATAGCTTTTTTAAATTTTATGAATTTTGTGAGTTTATATCTTAGAAGAAATAATTCTGTCTTAATTTCCTTCTTTTTAAATTTTTATAAAGACAGTGCACTTGCATTGATTATTAAATAATAATCATTGATTCAAAAGAAATAAAAATGTTAGTAGTTGTACCAATATTATCACATCTGAAACTTGTAATGGTATAAAAGATTGGAGGTAGTAGTGAGAATGTTATAATAAAATGCAAACCAGAAATGTGATTGAGTCCTTTGCTCCAACAGAATTAAGACCTGCATTAGCTTCGAACTCTAGTTTTTCTGGATTCAAGACCACATTTGCCCATGTGACCCTTTATGTACTATACACATTAGGAAAAGTCTTAGAACCTTTCTATATATTCATAAATGAATGATTAAAGCTTTCTCTAAAGTCCATAAAAATTGAGAAATTACCATATTCATAACTTTGGAGGATAACATAATGTCTTCAGTTTGTTTCAGAGACTGATTCTTTATTCCTGTGTTTTGTGTGTGTATGTATGTGGTTTTTTTTTCTCTCTCTTTTTTTATGTATCATGGCACACGAGCAGATATTAATGAATGTGAACAAGTGCCTAAGCCTTGTGCATATCAGTGCTCCAACACCCCCGGCAGCTTCAAGTGTATCTGTCCACCAGGACAACATTTATTAGGGGACGGGAAATCTTGCGCTGGATTGGAGAGGCTGCCTAATTATGGCAGTCAGCACAATAGCTATAACCTTGCATGGTTCTCCCCTGTGAGAAACAGCTATCAACCTCAACAGCATTACAGACAGTACTCACATCTCTACAGCTCCTACTCAGAGTATAGGAACAGCAGAACATCTCTCTCCAGGACTAGAAGGACTATTAGGAAAACTTGCCCTGAAGGCTCTGAGGCGAGCCGTGACACATGTGTAGGTAAATGTCAGCCGTGTTACGTTTCCTTTCTGGGGGCTCATTTCTGGGCCAGAGTCTAAACATATGCACAAGCACCTGTGGCAGTTTGGGTGCAGCAAACTACATCTGATCTCAAATTGGGGATGACTCAAAGTTCCAAGACATTTACTCTGGCACCTGAAACTATTACAAAATTTGTTCAAGTAAATGATGTATTTATATGTGTACATTCTGATAATTAATTGTTTTATATTGACAGTTTCTCTCTTTTGATCACTCTTGAAAGTGTTATTAAATTTAATGCTATGTAGAAATAAATTTCAGTGGCATTCAGAGTACTTTTTTTAAAAAAGAGAGAGAGAATATGCATATTGCCATTAATATAATACCATCAGATTATGGCTGTTACCTGGTTGATGCCCAAGCAGTGGGTTAAAAGTCTAACTTTCGGTGTCTCAGTCAACTACTTGTTTTATATGACAACCAAAACGGTGATGACTATTGTCCCACACTCCCAATGGAATTTCTCAGTTTGATTATTTTGTATATATGTAAATCGCTGAAAAGATACTATGAGCCAGGACAAAATTAGGTTGCTTTCATTGCTCTAAAATATGTGCTTTCAATATCTTTATCTAAACTCACAAGTCTACAATTTAATTTGTTTGCAAAAGTGAAGTGTAATTTCCAACTCAGTAATTGAGACTTTGTTTTCAGTTAAGCTGCAAACATTACCATCTGTCATTCATTTAATCCAATTTTCTGTGAGCGTCCACAGTTTGCGTGCTATTGAGCTATGTGCCAAGAGAAATTAGCAAACATGAATTAGCCCCACTATTGGTTAGATGACAGAATAAAGCAAGGAAGAAAGGGAGGAAGGTGGGAAGAAAGAACTTTTGTTTAAAGACCCCATGCCAACTTCATTTTCTTTCATTTTTCCTAAGTATTCTACATTTATTCTTGCCTAAATATGCTTTCTGTTAGACATTTCTTATAAACATTTTAAGTCTTTTTCTGACTTCAATTTTTGTCATTATTTCTCTACCCTTCTCCAGGCCCTTTTCCTGCATCATTATCTTCTCAGACATGCTTCCTTAGTCCCTCTTTTGTGGACCCAGCCTCCCTATCACTTCTATCAGCTGGACCCCCAGACCCACTGGATACTTAAACTTTAAACTTTTCTCTTTACATCCATATATTCCCAGAATTTTTCTGTCTAGATGTCTTGATGGACCTGCAGGTTAATATAACGTGTGTGGAACTTTCTCCTGTGATCAGTGCCTTAGAACTGTCAACAGTGCTATTTTCTTTTACTCCTTGAACTTCAAACATTAATCCATTCATTACCAATTCTCTACCATTAGTCCATATGGTCAAACACTGCTTAATTCCTAACCCTGTGGAATCCACAAACCTTATGAGGAGGTCAAACACCACTCTTAACCTGCTCCAAACATTCTGAGTATGGGTAATTTTTCATGCCCATGATTTTGACTTGACTGGTTGTTAGCTAAAACCTTTTGCCATTTTTTTTTAATTGACAGAATTAAATTTTGACAGGTTGTCTTTCAAAGTTTCTCCCAAATAGCCATTCCCACTAAAGGGTTTCATTTCCAATAATCATCCCACTCTCCGACTTCATCTTAAACAAACTCTTCTCTTCTACCTATACCCTCCTGCCCAAAACCTTGTTTATACTGTGACGTATGAATTGAACTACACCCCCCACACCATACACCTTCTAGTATATATTTTTTAATCATCTGAAGGTCCCAGTAATTTTAAGAAAGCATTCCTGATTAACAACCCCATTCTCTATTCCTTCATCACTGTCTAAGCTCTACTGTTTCACAGGAAAGTCTCATAAATGTTTTCTGTCCTTGTGTTTATATGACACTAATATTGTAAGAATTATCTTTTCCAAACCATTGACTGAGGCAGCTACTATTTCAGAGGACCAGTCTTGGAGAATCTGAAGTAAACTTCCATATCTAATCAATTACTGGATGTGTGAGTTTTAGATGGGGGCATTTAGAAATATTTCTTACAATATGATATTTTACAGTGTTCATACTAATAAAGAAATTTACACCAAGGTTGCAGACAGCTTTGGAATTATGTTACGAGCAACTTGTAATAAACACCAAATGCCTTTAATTAACCATCTGGGATAGACAACTTACAAAAGATTCAAATTAACAACACTGTGCAATCTTGTTAGACTTGGGCTAAAGTTTAGCTGTTTAGGGAAACGATTCCAAAGCTTAACAGGAGAAATGAACATTGTGTTGCCTCTGAATGCAGAAATCACACTTGGAGCCACTTTGAAACTCAGACTCTGGGAAGAGTGATACTGACTTCTTGGAGTTCCACATCATTTACATTTCTGTGATTATTTTAGGTGGAAGCAGATTGTAAAGGGAAAAAGTAAAAATAACTCATACAAGTTGTGGAATAAATGCTTTGGTTCACTAAAATGGGGCAAACACAGTAACAAATATTTGATGAGTGTTATCCTTAACAGATTCTGAGCCTTTGCAAGTATATTCTGAACATATGCAAATCATGTACAACAAACACATACTTTTGCTGTGAATCACCTACCAGTTTTCTCCCTGTCTTCTCTTCTCCAGCACTCCTGCTCCCACTTCAAGTTATGTTCTCTCTTCACTATTCCACTGGTTGGTGGAACTAAGAACAAATTCTAACATCAGTCTGAGCAAAACACAACCGGGATAAGAAATCTTTGGTGCCCCAAATCACTTCCCTTGTCCTGAAAGCAAATAGCAATTAGCTTTTAATTACAACCCATTCTCCTCTCCTTTTTATTGCTACTTTCTTAGCTTTGTTTAATAATAGCAGATAGTTAGCTCTTTATTATAAAATGCTTTCCCGAGTATTATGATATATGAACCTTCCAATAAATCTGTGCAATAAAGAAAGCACATCAAGTGAGTCCTTTTGACAAAAGAATTGACTGAGATCTTGAGAAGTAAAGGGGCCTGCCCAAGGTGTCACAGCAACTATTAGATATGTGGTTGTAATTGTATGAAGTAATTGTATGAAGTTCATATCACAAAATTAAAAACACCTCCCATACTTGATATCTCTATATGGGAAGGCAATGCATGGATGTTGGGAGCAGGTGCAGGGAGAGAGTTGGCTAAAGTTTAAATAAAATAAAAACTAACATTCCTTGTTCTAATTACCATCAATATAAACTTTGTTTTTCGGGTAAATTCTACTATTCTGTCACGAGTTTAGTATTTTGGTCATATAGGATCTTGTACAAATCTGTTTTGTCTGCCATCCCAGGCTTGTTTATTAACTAGTCTCGAAATTGGCCAGTTTGGGGCTTCAGCTCGTATATAATTACACACAAACAAGATGTTCATATTTTATGAAATAGTACAGTTAACACTGGACTCCATTAAAAACAGATCCTGATAGAAAACAGTTCTAAGCATGTATAAACACAGGAGTGTAAGATCACCAAGAAGATTTTCTATTGTATAGCAACAACTTGTGTATAGTTGGTTCTGTCATAGTTTCTGCCTTTGTTACACACTCTGCTTTCTTTCCACACAGATATTGATGAATGTGAAAATAGAGACATTTGCCAGCATGAGTGTAAAAATACCTTTGGGAGCTATCATTGTATCTGTCCACCTGGCTATCAACTTATGCTCAATGGAAAGACTTGTCAAGGTGAGAAAATGTTGGAATGTTTATTGCTGCAACTTGGCTTAAAACCAACATAAGAGGGCAGCCCGGGTGGCTCAGTGGTTTAGTGCCACCTTCAGTCCAGGGCATGACCCTGGAGACCCGGGATTGAGTCCCACGTCAGGCTCCCTGCATGGAGCCTGCTTCTTCCTCTGCCTGTGTCTCTGCCTCTCTCTCTCTCTCTCTCTCTCTCTCTCTCTCTCTTAAAGAAAAGAAAAAAAGAGAAGAAAAAAAAAACCAACATAGGAGAGGGTGGGAAATTAAATGTCTTCTTTTTTTGAATAATTATTCTTCTAGTTGCTTTCTATTCCTTCTAATTCCCATTGGTCATATTTATCTTTAAACGTTGCTTTTGTAAGTAGGAGAACTGGCGAGAAAGCAATTTGGCAGAGGAAAATAGTTGAGAAGCATTTTTGTTGTAGTCTTATAGAAGGAGCAAGAATGCCTAAATCAGTCTTGTCATATATTTTTAAAACTAAGTGGGAATAGACCTCTTTAAATGACTTTTCAAAGTTCAACCAAGATGGAAGAGGAAAGGGGAAGAGAGCTCAGTAAATTTACTCCAGTGTTAGGCATTATTTTATTTTTTGTCTTGGCCAACAGTGGGTAATTGGTTAAATGCTGTATTCTTTGAGTCTGCAAATGATGTAGAACAGTCAGGAGCTAGCTTTGCAAAATGCAAAAGGTTTAAACAAATGAATATTTGTTTGATATCTCTTCCCTTTGATATCATAGTCCAGTGGAAACAGATATGTAAATAAAAGCATAATTTTTTTTAAAAAAGCATAATATATAGGGTTAGAGGTGCTATAACAGAGTTTTGGACAATATGTAGTGACAGTAGAAAGAAAAAAAAAGCTATAAATCTCAATATTACCATCTTTACACAAAAACGTGAAAGGGGCAATTTTGCCTTGATGAGGTATATTATGTTGCAATGCATAAGTTAGATCAAAAAAGAAATAAGAAGGGATAAGAAGGGATCCCTGGGTGGCGCAGCGGTTTAGCATCTGCCTTTGGCCCAGGGCGCGATCCTGGAGACCCGGGATCAAATCCCACGTCGGGCTCCCGGTGCATGGAGCCTGCTTCTCCCTCTGCCTGTGTCTCTGCCTCTCTCTTTCTCTCTGTGTGACTATCATAAAAGAAAAGAAAAGAAAAGAAATAAGAACATATATAAATCTTGAAAAATCTAACAAGGAACCCCCTCAATTTTGTGGTCAAAATCAGAGTATTATATAAGTATTAACAAGCCTCTGAATTTTACTCATTTCTGTCATGTACAACCTAGATCCTTTTCTAAAGCATATCAAATAAAATCTCCAACAGAGTGCTTTCTCAGTAGCAATTGAATTTAGATAAAATGTGCCCTCTCTGTGAGATTCACAAAAGACTTGCTAGGATGCAGGTCATGGAAAGGGTATTCCAGGAAGCAAGACCTGGATGGACGATGGGGCCACCAGAGTTCCATGAGCTCTCACCTCTCCCACAACCATTCACCCATTCCCTCCCTGGAAACCCCAACTAGATCATTTGGACTGAAGATGGAAAGTGAACACCATCATAACCTTCATTCCCAGCCATCTGCACAAATGCTTGTTTTAAGAACTTACCCTATGCAGAACTTCCTACAGAGATTTGAAGTATGAGAATAACATGTTTACGTTATAGTCATATTTTTCTAAAGCAATTATTAACTCATCTTAATCAGCCGTACAGACATGCCAAGGGCAATAATTTGTACCCATTCTACCAATAATAAAATTAATTCTCAGGGCAATTACACAATCATTAATGTTCTAGAACAATCAAGAAAAAGGGTAGGACTTGGTCACAGGTCTCATAACATCTAAAATGGTCCTTTGTCTCTCCTATCATGGCTGTGAACACCAGGGTCATTGTACTGTGGCAGCACAGAGAGGCGAGAGCATTTACACTGTCCACAGTTTATAACTTTCTCCAGGTCATCTCCCTAAGAACCCTCTGAAGAGGTGGCCCAACATTAACTCTACACCTCCTGTGAGTGTGCCAGGAACCAAGAAAGGGAGCATTTGGAACAACCAACTGAATTTAAAAAACCCTTAGCCAGACTTTTAAATGCTATATTATATCATATCTTCGTTGGAGGATTTTTCTTTTTTTCTAAATTGTGCCAGTTTGTTCCTTTAATTGCCCTTGCCACTCACTCAGTTCAAAACATTTTTCAACTTTCAGTTGTGCTTCAGAGAGTGGAAAATAATGTGAACAAATCAGAAACAGGTGTCACTTGAAATGTTTGCAATTCAAATGGGTTACATATTTTTGTGGTTTTAAAAAAGACTTGAGAGAAAACAATTACATCTTTTAAAGCAGTCTTTAATCTGAAGAATAACTTCAAGTCTTTTTATAGCTTTAGAAAGTGTTTCAGGCATTTATAAGAGAGAAAAGGTTGATTTTCATTTACATGTGCGTTTTTGAAGCTTTCTACGTTAGTGGTAAAAATGTCAGTGATAAAAAGGAAATAAAAGTGAATTTGACATTGAACAAAGGACAGACACTCTAGTCAAAAATGGAAGCCAGCAGACTACAAAATGAGAGACAAAAAACCTGACCAATCATTATTTGCCCAAGAAGCAGAGAGGAGAAACTAAGAGATCTTTCTGCCAATTTTAAGCCCCACTAATCTAATTCTGAACATGTAGAAACACTATTGGCATTGCAAAAATGAGTGTTTTAATCTATCCAAGTTTTTTTAAAGTAATCCATAATGTTATCAAGAATCTAAATTATTCTCTCTAGAAGACAGATGTTTCAAGTATGTTTTTCCTAAATTATTGTTTAAAGTATCCAGAAGCAGTTGGTTAAATGCATGCATATGTTGTAAAGCTATTGATATAAAAGTGTTTCAGCTCATCTTGGTAATCTTCTCTTGTAGAATATTTAGATTATAAAATACCTATCCTTTAATTTCTACCATAGTAATTTTCTTAAAATATTTAATAAAAACCAGACACCCTTATATTGTCAGATAACAGAAGACAGCATGATTTCTCCATCTTTTCTGGCTTCTCTTCTTAAGACCAGGCAGTAGAATAAATAAATAGAGTGAATGTCTATAGGTTCTTAAGCCTGAGAAGGAGAGTTGTAGACAGAAGACAAAGCAAGACCACCTTCCAGAAACTCAAGTACTTAAGAAAGCTTTTCGATAGGAAGTATACATTATCATAGAGCTAAAGGCAAACACTTTAAATATGAGATTTTGATATATTTTTGTAGATTCATGTTCAGCCATTGGAAATCTGTAATATAGATACTCTTACTATACCCACAGGCATGTGTCCAGATTCTGGTCTCCATGCCACCATTTCCATGGGCCCCTGCAGCCCACTGGCCTCCATGTGCCTGAAGGAATTCACCATAAAAATTAGAGCTAAAATGAAATGTGATGGATGAGTGTGAAAGGAATGTTTTTTTTTTACTGAGAAAAAAAAACATTAGGCCAATTGAATGTCTTTCACATTTTCCTAAAGGGCTTTTCACTTCATTCTTAGACAATATCATTTTGCCAAGGAGATAACACCCTTCCGACAGACAAAAGCATAATTACAAATGAGTTCACAGAGACAATAAGCAAGATTTAACTGAAATATAAATTTGTTTCACACTGTGTTGTATTCCTGTAGGAAAACTAGTCCTAATATAAAACTGGTCATAGAAAGCACATTATGTTATTGTCAATACATCTGAGTAATTGAAAAGTCAAGTGATTTACTCCATATCACCCTCCCTCAATGTCTTTTTACTTTGTGTAAACTATTATTAGCAAGTTTAAATAATTACACTGTTTGTCACTTCCTTAGAAAACAGAATAAAAAAAAAAAAAGAAAACAGAATATATTTGGAACAAAATCTAAAATGCTCATTTTTGAGACAGAAATGGTAAACCAGAAATAAAATTTAGCATTTATAGTCCATCGTTAATATGCTGTCTCTTGAAACCTCACTCCTTTCTCTTTTTTTGATAGCAGTTTTTCAAGTTATTTAAGAACTCACAAAAGAACTTACAACTTTAACACAAATCTAACATACATACCATTTAGCAGATGCCAAATCACTTACTACTATGAAATGATACAATAGTTTCACATGCCCACTGGTGTCTGCACCAATTCCATGATGGAAGTACACTTGACCTTTAGGTCCTACCTCTGCAGAAAACTAATTTGGGCCCAATTAATTGTAATGTTCCCTCCTGTACATCAGGATCTATGTTTATTCACACAGTAAAGAAGGAGGAGTATTACAAGTACCTACATGCAGCCAATTAACTTAAGACTCTATCTAAAATAAGTAGTCTTCAAATTTTTGGTTGCCTACTCCAAAAAAAATTGAAAACTTTATACTTCGTACTTTTTAAAGCCGACTTCTAAAATTTCTTATCATATCTAAATTGTTGTAAAGAATGTGGATTCTGGCTTTGATGTACATGTGCTTTAAATATTCTGGATTCTGGATTCTGGCTTTGATGTACATGTGCTTTAAATATATTTTCATCAATATTTTGGACCTATAGATAACCCGGTTAATGAGGAATGATTATTATATAATTTTAAGGCCTGTAGTCATTGTTAAACCAACCAGCATGACTGTCAGAAAAAAAGGCTTAAGGTCATTTTTCTGTTCAAGTAAAAGTGTTAGTAGGTGTTCACATGACAACTAGCTCAATTCTGAAATCTAATTTAAAATAGAGAGCTCAGACCATTGGTTTGTAGCTACGATGAAATAAGGCCTGCCACCATCAGTATGAATAACCAGTTTTCTCACCCTTCACATGTGCCTTGAAGCATTTTGCATCTGGTATCATAAACAGACTAGGGGTTCATGGAGACCCTTTTTTTTTGTAAAGCAGAAGGATATAAAATGGGAATGGGGACAGGAAGTTCTCAGGCAGAATGCTTTTAGGAAGGAGAACTTAGGGGGCATAAGTTTCTGAATGGAAATAATTCCCTGATCTATTTGCCTGCTCTCATACTGCAGGAAAGCTTCCATGCACTATCAGGGGAATGCAGGTACCACAGTTGGAAACGATTGCTCTAAAATATGGTTCTTAACATTAGGATCTCAAAATCCCTTAAAAATTTTGTAGAACTCTGTGGATACTCTTTCCAAAAAATCCATCAATCTCAATGTTGTACTCTCTGTCTCTATCCCTGTCTGTGTCTCTCTCACACATACTCATATGTCCACACACAAAAAGATTTTCATTTACAAATGCCCTGGTGTTCAGAATATGGACCCTAAGTTAAACTCAAAAACATTCATTTTGGGCAGCCCCGGTTGCTCAGTGGTTTAGCGCCACCTTTGACCCAGGGCGTGATCCTGGAGACCAGGGATTGAGTCCCACATCAAGCTCCCTGCATGGAGCCTGCTTCTCCCTCTGCCTGTGTCCCTGCCTTTCTCTCTCTCTCTCTCTCTCTCTCTCTCTCTCTTTCTCTCTCTCTCTCTCTCTCTCTCTCTTTCTCTCTCTCTCTCTCTCTCTCTCTCTCTCTGTCTCTCTCATGAATAAAGCTCAAGAAAGTTTCCTTTAGGTCCATCTTGATGTTTCTTAATTAATAGTGATTTAAGTGTGTTTTAACAACTTTGTATAGAAAAAACAAAATAGTATTTGATTTGTGTGTTTCCCCACTACCCAAAGGGGAGCTATTACCCTAGAAAGGGCACCCCACCCCCATAACACCTGAGGATGGATTCTCCACAGTTCAGATTAGATTCAACTTGGATTGTGGTTCTTGGGTCATTCATTTGATCCTGAGGGATTTTTTTCTAAATTCTGTCTCTCTCCACAAGACCAGACTGACCTGAATTTATAACTTGACTCCTTCAATTTCTACTACCCTACCTCCCATTCAACATTTTGAACTTCTAAAACAAAATACCAGGAAGGATCATTCACATTTTAAAGAGGTTCTTCCTTTACAGAAAGGCTCATAAGTGTCCTTTAAATTTTTAGCTTGTTTCTCATGAATTTAAAGTATTATTTGCTTTACAAAACTCAAATGCACTCTATTTTCCAAATATAAAAGGCACCAGACTTGCTATATATTTAATAGCCCCCCTTCTAAAAGCTCAAATAGCTTTTATTTTTCGATATCCTTTCACAAGTGTTAAAAATTATCCTTAAAGCAGTATGGGAAATAGCACACCAGGTATCAGGATCCTCATGTTGTGGTTGAAGAAGCTTAGGTATGGTTACCGAATTCATTCGTGGGGATTTGCCATTCTGGTCAAATACCCACAACACCTAACCTTATGTCTTGCTCAGACTTGAGTTGCTGATGCTGCGTGTTCCTTTGTGCTGTTGCTAGATGTTGATGAGTGTCTGGAGCAGAGTGTGCGCTGTGGGCCCAATCGCATGTGCTTCAACATGAGAGGAAGCTACCAGTGCATTGATACACCCTGTCCACCCAACTACCAACGGGATCCTGTTTCAGGGTATGTCTTCCCTTCTCTTCTCAAAAATATTTTTGAAAAGCCTTCTCTCCTCCACCAATATACCATGTCTACAGTTGTATATAACTCATAGGAAGTCAATAACCCCAGGGGTATATGGAGTTACAGTGTGTTCCTTCCTCAATGAATGGGTATGAAATGAGCTCATCCTGCAGCAGCCACTGTAGCCTAAACGATCACTGTTGGCTGCCAAAGTCTTCCCGGAGTGTCTCCCCAGTATGTAATCCACCATGCCACATTGAGAACTCTGCCTCAGCAGTGAGCATTTTATGGGGTGATAGAACCTGACCTCCTTCGACATTTCCTAGTTTCTGTTTTTGTTGCCTCTGGGTTTAAAGGGCTCTCAGCACTTAGAGAATTCCAGGAAGTACCCTGGCTGTAATTGTGATGACTCACCAGGACTCCATGAGAGAATGGAGATGAGCAAGGATGAGTCAACAGTCTGTCTGCTTGTATATGGTCTTGCTTACATTCTCTGCTGTCTGAAACACTATCTTTTCTGGGTTCCAAATAAACTACTCTTCTATTTTCTCCCTCTTCTTACAAAAATGGCATACTCTGTTCAAGTACCAAGTCAACAGGTGTGCTTGAAAACAGAGATAATGGTCATCATGAATAGGACCTGCTAATAAGAAAGTGGTTCTGAAACCCAAAGCTGGTTGGAGTTCACACTTTGTTTTTCTTCTCGGCAGTGACTACCAAATTACTGTAACATGATCAAGTGTGGAGTGCCTCAGATCCAGCAAAAACCTATTCAGAATTGCTTTAGGGGGAATAGGAAGGGAATAGGAAGGGGAGGGAGAAGATTAAAAATATTGACATAAGAAATATCCCAAAAATACTATGACTGAAGAATCCATATCTTCAGAAAAATGGTCCTTTGAATATTTTTTTTTAATTTTATTCTCCATTGCCAGTGATCTCTGGCAGATAGTTTAAAAGTCATGATGTGGGTAGCGGGGGTGGCTCAGCGGTTTAACGTACCCTTCAGTCCAGGGTGTGATCCTGGAGACCCCAGATCGAGTCCCATGTCCGGCTCCCTGCGTGGAGCCTGCTTCTCCCTCTGCCTGTGTCTCTGCCTCTGTGTGTCTCTCATGAATAAATAAATAAAATCTTAAAAATAAATAAATAAATAAATAAATAAATAAATAAATAAATAAATAAATAAATGTAAATGAAAGTCTTGATGCCTCAAAAACAGCTAGTGTGGGCTCTGAAAAAAAAGAAAATATTTTATTTTTAATCTAAAGTAATGTGGAAAACAAATACCAAAGGAAGAGCATTCTTCCCCCCCCCCCGCCCCGAGGAATCTTCATTAACTGACCTTTTATTATTTTTAGGAAAATAAACCAAATATCAATGAATTCTACTTGAGCTATCAGCCTTAGGATTGATGTTACAATTTAAAAATATCTGTGTTCCTCTCTTTAAAAACTACTTGTTTCCAGTAGATGTATAGATGCTTCTATTTCCCAAACGAGCTTTTCATTGTAAAGACACTCTTGTAGTACTCATACTTACTGCAGTGGTTCAGAAACTTCTGATTTTAATGAAAATGAGAAATAGATACTTGACTCTAGACCAGCATACTGTCATAGGCATCTGGCATCTGGTTTGAGTTAGTGACATAGAACATGGGGTGGGCTTATTGCTCTTGCAGTCAGACTGTCTACTGCCTGGAATGCCTACAAGTTGTCATGGATCATGGTCATCTGCCTCATGCCCTCTCCTCCTTCCAAGCCAGATAACAATATGCACTTCATGTGTTTTCTGTCTTTAGGTTCTGTCTCAAGAACTGTCCACCCAATGATTTGGAATGTGCTTTGAGCCCATATGCCTTGGAATACAAACTTGTCTCCCTCCCATTTGGAATAGCCGCCAATCAAGATTTAATCCGGCTGGTAGCATACACGCAGGATGGAGTGATGCATCCCAGGACAACTTTCCTCATGGTAGATGAGGAACAGAATGTTCCTTTTGCCTTAAGGGATGAAAACCTGAAAGGAGTGGTATACACAACACGACCATTGCGAGAACCAGACACCTACCGCATGAGGGTTCGAGCCGCCTCCTACAGTGCCAATGGGACCATTGAATATCAGACCACATTCATAGTTTATATAGCTGTGTCTGCCTATCCATACTAAGAAGCTCGCCAGAGCCTAATCCACATATTTAAACTGCATTAATCATGGGAATCAAGTCCCCTTCCAGATTACCATCTCCTGAACAGGAGCCAATCTTGGCAACTTGAAAATGGTGCTATGCTCTGTTTTGTGTGCCTTCCTTGGTACTGCTGAGGTATTTTCATGATCCCACCATGGTCATGTCTTTTGGTAAGGTCTAGAAAAGTCCCTTATTATTCTCTTTATTTATTACACTGGAGCAGTTACTTTCCAAAGATTATTCTGAACATCAAGAGGACATATCAGTGATGTTTTATAGTAGCATAGTAGCTAAGATCATTTTCCTTTAAAAAAAAAAAAAAAAACGAAAACAGAAATAATTCACTCGAAGCCAAGTGGATTTTTGAGCATTTGGCCATTTTTTAGAATAATAAAACTGATTGCTATATATTTTGATCAAAGCTTATTAAGTAACTTATGAGGATACTTTTTTAAGTATTGATATTTTAAAATGGGACTTTTACACTTATTTTCATCTTAAGAGAAAAAAGAAACAGCACTCATTTTGAAATATAGTGTGGCTTCTAGAATGTTTCTTTGATACCAAATAGTGTTCTCACTGACTAAACATCCAAAATAAGGATATTATTTTCAGTGATTTTGTGAAGTGAGCTGAACCACTTATGATAATAGAAACTTATACTACTTTGTCCTCAGATGATTGTGCATAGCATGGATCTTTGATATAATCTTCCTTTCAGTTAGCTCCATAACTTTACATTCCAGCATTGTATTTTCCTGTCAGTTGAAAACAACCGTTACAAATACCAAGGGGACAGTTTTCTTTGTTTTCTTAAAAATCATATATGTTCAAATTAACATAAATGTCGACGTCAATACACTGTACATGGTGGTAACAGACTCTGGAAGCAATTGCCAAGATGTATTCTATTTTTATGAAATGTATATATATTACCTTGGCGTATTTTCTATATAATATCTTGATGGACTATTTTATAAAACAAAAAACAATGTTACAGTAAAACCAGTCTAAATAAAATTTTCACATCCCTTTTCTTAACCTTTTTGAAAACTTAGAATTTGTTTCCTTACAGCTATCCTAGGTGTTAAAGTTTATATTCACATATATGCTCCTATGTGTATGTCATACATACCCTGACAGAAACAGACTTTAAATGGATCCTCTGAATTAGATCTGAGTTAAGTTTAATTAGTTCTGTGATATAGTCAGATTTAATGGTACTAATAACCTGTCTCGAGTGGTAAAGTGAACTCTGGTTGTTCTTGGGATGAAGTGCCAAAATAATGCTTACATTCTCACCAGTAGGCATTTCTAATCAAGAAATGGTTGCTTGTTGGGCAGCTCCGGTGGCACAGCGGTTTAGCGCTACCTGCAGCCTGGAGTGTGATCCTGGAGACCCGGGATCAAGTCCCACATCAGGCTGATCAAGTCCCACGTTGGGCTCCCTGCATAGAGCCTGCTTCTCTCTCTGCCTGTGTCTCTGCCTCTCTCTCCCTCTCTCTCTCTCTCTCTCTCTCTGAATAAATAAATAAACTCAAAAAAAAAAAAAAAAGAAATGGTTGCTTGCTTGAAAGTACACTGAAGAACATGAGGAAAGAAAATAATGAGTTGAGGGCTTTAAATTCTTAACTGAAGTTCTGCAAAAAGGATATGAAGTTGAATGTTGATCTGAAGGAAACCTTTATTTCCTAGAACTGCCAAGCCAAATTTTTTGAAAATCAAACCAAAGGCCTAATTCTGACAGTGAATAGATTACAGTACAAATTTAGTTCCTAATCTCACAGGTTCTCTGGTGTTAAAGTTAGAGCACTGATTGAAAAGGAAAAATGATTTTTAAAAAATGAAAAGGAAATACGATAACAAGAGTCTGGGTGGCTCAGTTGGTTAAGCGTCTGCCTTTAACTCAGCTCATGATCCAGGCCCTGCATCAGGCTCCCTGCTCAGCGGGAAGTCTGCTTCTCCCTGCTTGTGCATGTGCTTGCTCTCTCTCTCTTCCTGTCAAATAAATAAATAAAATCGGAAGGAAGGAAGGAAGGAAGGAAGGAAGGGAGGGAGGGAGGGAGGGAGGGAGGGAGGGAAGGAAAGAAAGGAAGGAAGGAAAGGAAGGAAGGGAGGGAGGGAGGGAAGGAAAGGAAGGAAGGAGAAGGAAGGAAAGAAAGGAAGGAAGGAAGGAAGGAAGGAAGGAAGGAAGGAAGGAAGGAAGGAAGGAAGGAAGGAAGGAAGGAAGGAAGGAAGGAAGGAAAGGAAAGGAAAGGAAGTATGACCCCACAACTTGGAATAAAGACATAGGAGCAGGTTTTGACGAAGCTGGAAACCTTGAACTCCAAATATGATGTGTCTTCTCTGCCAACAGAAACAACCCTTCTTCTCTGTCTGAGGAAGTTAGTCTTCTTTGTCTAAACAACCTGTAATGGCCTTTTCTGAAACCCTTAAAAGAGACTCTGAGCTTTCTCAGGACCAACCCTTCTCAATTTTTGCTGCTTCTAGGCCTACAACCAGGTTTATGTCTTTAGAATTCAATAACAAAACCAAAAAAAAAAAAAAAAAAGCTTGTATTTTAGAGTGTTTTTCAATAATTCATATATACTGTATTTTTAAAGTAACCATCTACAACAAATTTTTTAAAATCTGGTCCCTTAACCACAGATAGTCTGAGAAGCACTGCACAATACCAAAACAAAAATTATAACCATTTTTGCAGATAAGGATGCTGAAGTTCAAAGAAATTAACTTCCTGCAGAGTCACATCACTGGTAGGGAACAGAGAGCTAGGGTTTGAATCCAGGTCCACTAACTACAAAGCTATACCACTTGTCAATATTTTGAGTAAGGAAACCCCTCTCAGCTTCTTCAGAGACATTTGCTTACATCCAAGCATTATAATTGCAATGTGAATGTGAACCACAGATTCCTGGGTTGCTGCTTTGACAAAGTATCTTCACATCTACCACTAAATTGGGACCTCATCTCTGGATGTTAGTGTAGCTGCAGTTATCACTCATCCTCGAAAATCATCAATGGGAAACCAGCTATTAGCATTATAGGGTTCTGACTTGATATTTAAGTAATATTAGTTGACCTTCCACCATGAACCAGAAAGAATGAAATTTGATGCCACTTTAAAAATTCACTCTACCTTTCCTGTCCTGGAGGTTGAGGTTTTAAAATCATGATTAGGTCAACTAAAATTAAAAGGACTGAAAATTTAACCGGTTATCTGGAAGTTCTCAAGAACTGAAATGTTTTTGTTCTCAACAAAAGATCACTAGAGGTGAGCCCAAATCTCCCCACAATTAGACTTCAACTTACCTTCACAACGTTCATTTTCTAGTTCTTCCCTTGCACGTGCTGTTTGCATGTGATGGTGCTACACACTTCTGACGAGCCAGTAAGTTTCTTCTATTTTCACTTATCAGCATGCTGTCCTTTCCAACTCCATGTACTCTACCCTGACCCAGCTGTAAGGCTCTGTTTAATGCCTAATCCTCCATCTAGTCTTTCCTGACCCTTTAAACAAAACACCTAAAAGAGCTCTCTTCTGTATCTGAACTCACACATCTTTCTGTGTACCTTTATTGTGTCACTTCTAACCTTGTTCTTTGTATTATAGTTGCTTGTCATTTGCATTCTCTTGTCTACTAGACAGCAATAGAAGGCAACCTTCAGAATGGGAGAAGGTATTTGTAAATGACATATCTAATAAAGAATTAGTATCCAAAATACATAAAGAACTTATCAAATTCAACATCCAAAAAACAAGTAATCCAGTCAAGAAATGGGCAGAAGACATGAATAGATATTTTTCAAAGACATCCAGAGGGCTAACAGACACATGAAAAGATGCTCAACATCACTCATCATCAAAGAAATACAAATCAAAACTACAGTGAGGTTTCACCTCACACCTGTCAGAATGACTACAATTAATGACAGAGGAAACAACAGGTGTTGCCAAGGATGTGAAGAAAAGGGATCTCTCTTATCCTGTTGGGGGGAATGCAGACTGGTGCAGCCACTCTGGAGGAGAGTATGAAGGTTCCTCAAGTTAGAAATAGAACTACCCTAGGGACGCCTGGGTAGCTCAGCGGTTTAGGGCCTGCCTTTGACCTAGGGCGTGATCCGGGAGTCCTGGGATCAAGTCCTGTGTCGGGCTCCCTGCATGGAGCCTGCTTCTCCCTCTGCCTGTGTCTCTGCCTCTCTCTCTCTGTGTCTCTCATGAATAAATAAATAAATAAAATCTTTAAAAAAAAAAAATAGAACTGCCCCATGATCCAGGAATTCACTACTAGGTATTTACCTGAAGGATACAAAAAACTGATTTGAAGGGACACATTCACCCTGATGTTTATAGCAGCATTATATATATATATTAACATACATATATATAATAAGATATTAGCCATCAAAAAGAATGAAATCTTGCCATTTGAAATGACATAGATGGAGCTAGAGTGTATTATGCTATGTGAAATAAGTCAGTCAGAGAAAGACAAAAACCATATGATTTCACTCATGTGGAATTTAAGAAACAAAACAAATGAACATGGGTGGGGGGGCGGGGAAAGAAAGGCAAACCAAACTGTGTGGAGGTTCCTCAAAGAGTTAAAAATAGACCTGCCCTACGACCCAGCAATTGCACTGCTGGGGATTTACCCCAAAGATACAAATGCAATGAAACGCCGGGACACCTGCACCCCGATGTTTATAGCAGCAATGTCCACAATAGCCAAACTGTGGAAGGAGCCTCGGTGTCCATCGAGAGATGAATGGATAAAGAAGATGTGGTTTATGTATACAATGGAATATTACTCAGCTATTAGAAATGACAAATACCCACCATTTGCTTCAACGTGGATGGAACTGGAGGGTATTATGCTGAGTGAAGTAAGTCAGTCGGAGAAGGACAAACATTTTATGTTCTCATTCATTTGGGGAATATAAATAATAGTGAAAGGGAATATAAGGGAAGGGGGAAGAAATGTGTGGGAAATATCAGAAAGGGAGACAGAACGTAAAGACTGCTAACTCTGGGAAACGAACTAGGGGTGGTGGAAGGGGAGGAGGGCGGGGGGTGGGAGTGAATGGGTGACGGGCACTGGGGGTTATTCTGTATGTTAGTAAATTGAACACCAATAAAAAATAAATTAAAAAAAAAAAAGAAAGGCAAACCAAGAAACAGACTCAACTATAGAGAACAAACTAAGGGTTTGGAGGGGAGGTGATGGGGATGAAGGAGGGCACTTGTGAGGAGCACTGGGTGTTGTATGTAAGTGACAAATCACTAGATTCTACTCCTGATACAAATATAATACGGAGTAACTAGAATTTAAGTAAAAACTTGAAACAAAAATAATTTTAAATTTTCTAAAAAAGACAGCAGCAGCTTTGGATCTGAGTCATCTCTTAATCCTGCACTGCTCTTAGCACAGCAATATAATTAATATGTGTCCCACACACTATATACAAGGATGACTGATAGATTGGCTCAATTTATATAAAAGAGGCCCAAGGTTTATAATTAAATTCAAGGCTATCCATAGAAATCATTCATTTATTTATTTATTCAAAAGGTATATGTCAAATGCTTATTATGTACTGGGCTTACTGATAAACATGAAGAATACAAAAAATTCAAAGATACATATAGCCCAGTAAGAATTCATATGTAAAAATGAACTATAATTCAATATAATTATAGCAAAAGTCTGCTCAAAGTGCAATCGACCAGTCATTTATTTTCTGTCTCTATAGATTGACCTTTTCTAGATGATTTATATAAATGGAATTATATAATATGTGGTCCTTTACATTTGGCTCTTTCCACTTAGCATAATCTTCTTTGAGGTTCATCCATATTATCAGTATTTCATTCCTCTTTATTGCTGAATAGTATCCATTGTGTGAATGCACCACTTTTAAACTGATCTATTCCTCAGTTTCCAGCTTGGGACTATTATGAATCATAATGCTGTGAGAATTTA
Organism: Canis lupus familiaris; assembly: GCF_011100685.1. Classification (NCBI taxonomy): domain Eukaryota; kingdom Metazoa; phylum Chordata; class Mammalia; order Carnivora; family Canidae; genus Canis; species Canis lupus. Next base: position 19,142,511 of record NC_049228.1, read on the forward strand.
CATGTGTGGACATAGGCTTTAATTTCCCTTGCATAGATTCCCAAGAACCTAGGAATTTTACACTTAGGTATCTATTCAAGAGGTGCCCACATTAAAGACTTAAATGTAAATTTAAGTTTAAATTTGAAAGAAATTGTCAGACTATTTTTCAAAGCGATTGTACCATTTATATTCTTGTTAGTAATCTATGAGGATTCTAGTTTCTCCATCTCCTCACCAACACACATTATTTTCTATTCTAGTGAGCATTCTAGTTTGCATTTCCCTACTGACTGGTGATGTTGAGCATATTTTTTTTCATGAGCTCATTGGCCATTTGGATATATTTTTTGGCAAGATATCTATCCAAATGTGTTACCCATTTTGAATTGGTTATTTGACTTATTATTATTGTGTTGTAAGAGTTTTTATATGTTCTAGATATAAATTCTTAATCAGATACCTGATTTGCAAATATTTTTCCCACTCAGTGGCTTATCTTTTCATTTTCTTTTGAAATGCAAGAATTTTGACTTTCATTAAGCCCAGTTTATCAATTTTTTAATGGATTATGCATTTGTGTTTTAGCTAAGAAGTGTTTGTCTCCCTTAAGGTTTTCTCCTCTATTCTTCTAAATGCTTTAGCACTTTAGCTCTTCTGCTTAGATTTATGATACATTGATTTAAATTTTGTGTATGAAAGGAGAGAAAGGTCTAAATTCATTGTATTGCCTATGGATATCAAGTTGTCCTAGTATCAGTTTTGAAAAGGCTTAACTTATTGAATTGTCTTGGCACTGTTGTCAAAAATCAATTGACTAAAAAGTGATTACTATCACTTTATAGTAAGTTTTTTAAACTAGGAATGAAAGTCCTCTATTTTTTTTCCTTTTCAGGATTATTTTGACTATATTGGGTTTCTTACATTTCTACATAAATTTCAGGATCCACTTGTCAATTTCTGCAAAAAAATGCCTTAGGATTTTGATAGAGATTATATTGAATTTCTAGATCAAATTGGGGGGATAAAAACTATTCCTGAATCACAGGAAAATGGTTACAAACATAGATTCTGGAATTGGATGAACAGCCAATTCCATTTCCTATAGCATCATCTTACACAAGTTAATCTCTAAACCTTAAAATGGGGATATTCTACTTCCTCAGAATTAAAAGATACTTTTTCTATGAAACCCTTAACGCAGTGCTTCTTCTTAGCTATTGTTACCATATTGTCATTTCTCATTCTGCCAGGAACTATGTAGGCACTAGAGATAAAGGGCTACAAGTTGAAGAAGTCTCTGAAAGAGTGAGATTGCCCTGGGTTCTGTGTTTTCGGTGCTTTCGGTGGCTGGGAGATAAGAAGGTAGCACTGGTGTCACTGGAGACAGGGAGGATGAATCTTGCTAGGAAGATGTGTGAAAGGGAAAAAAATGTTTGCTCCACTAGCAGCCTTTAAAAAAGAAAAATGGTTTTACATTCCGAAGGTTTTACAGTCATTCAACCAACACACGAACTCCTACTCACTATGCACTAGGAGATATGGGTAAAGCCCTATTCTTTTATTCTCCTTTCTTGTTGAGACCTGTTTTTCTCTTCCAAACTTATGTCCATTTTTAATTGATTTCACAGAGGAATGTGATAAGTATTATTTGATGCAAGCCCAAGGAGAAGCCCTGTGTTCTAGCTACTCTAAGAAAGTTCCTGATGACAGTAATGCACTTTGACCCAATGGAACAAACAGAAAGTCTTTAGTTGTTACATGATTTTTCTGATACTAAGAGGCTGTCCTTGTGCACTGAACATTGTTGTCCTACTGGCTTTCAGGTTCCGAATATGTCTAATCCTCAGGCTTGTAATCCACATTGTCCTGATGTTTCCAGTTTCCCCCACCTCTGAGTCAGACAGCAGGATACAGACGAGCTCATCATGCTCTGGCCCAGGCTCCCAAATAAAGTGGTTCCATGTGTGGAGGCAGTGCCTAACATGTCCCATTGGCCACAGGTTGTTCCAACTCCATAGGGACGCTGATAGAATGTATCAACAGACTTACCCAGGTATCTAAAACACATTTTCAAAATGTCAAGCGACCCTTGATGACCAGTCTGCTGATTAACTGCAATGTCCCAGAGGTCCTTGGAGGAGACAAGCTGAGGCCAAATTTTCAGTATGTAATCACTTCTCTCTGCACTGAGTCAGAAAGCTCACCGCCAAGCTGGAGCAGCAGTAGAACATGTAACTGGTCAGAAAGATTGTAGTTTCCCAATCATCCCATTCCTCTGCCAAGATTCTGTTTCAAATTCTCTATTCTCAGAGGGGACCGCCTGGGAATTTGGAAGTTCTTCACAGTGGTTTCTGGATGAGCTCCTCCCTCCCCACTTGCACCACCTCAACCTTCACACTGGCCATGACACATCTTCACCGCATCCTCTCCCTCATTCCATGTCAGCCTGCACTCGGTAACAGAATCATGTTCTATCAGGATTTCTCTCTCTCTCTCTCTCTCTCTCTTTCTCTCTCTCTCCCTCTCTCTCTCTCTCTCTCTCTCTCTCTGACCTACAATAATACCTTCAAGTGATGTAGAAATAATATTAAGCCAGCAACCAAGACCCTCAACCAACTGTCTGCCACCCACTCACAAATGGTTTACATAGATAAGCAAAGTTAAGATAGTAGTACATACTGCTGTTGAGCTGGAACACCTTCCACTTTCACTATGAATAGGGCCAAGGACCTCACCAAAATCAGACTGAGACATTTTGGGCTTTTTTTTTCCTGAGACTTCCACAGTTGCATGAGAGATGGACTATAGAATTCAGAACAGATTGTGGAACTCAAAGGAGGAAACTCAAAGAAAGAGAACACACCAAATAGAATCCCCAGCTTTTCACCCTTCTGTTCATTCCATTAAATGCTCCACTTCTTAGCACCAATAGGAGGTTCAGAATAATCACTGCTGGTAAGACTGCTGCTTGCCATCAGACAAAATAATTGTCTTTACAATAAAGAACTTCCATTTGCAACAATGTGGATGCAACTAGAGGATATTGTGCCAAGCGAAATAAGTCAATCAGAGAAGGAGAATTATCATATGATCTCACTCATATGTGGAATTTAAGAAACAAAACAGAGGACTATAGGGGAAGAAAGGAAAAGATAAAGCAAGATGAAATCAGAGAGGGAGACAAACCGTAAGAGACTCTTAATCATAGGAAACAAACCAAGGGTTGCTGGAGGAGTGGGGGGTGGGGGGATGGGGCAACTGGATGATGGACATTAAAGAGGGCATATGATGTAATGAGCAATGAGTGTTATATAAGATTGATGAATCACTGAACTCTACCTCTGAAACAAATAATACATTATATTTAATTAATTGAATTTAAATAATTTTTTTTGAAAAAGAAAAGTAGAAAAAAATTTGGCCTTAGAAGTCAGGTACTGAGGATGAAAAAAGAAACCTTCCACAATGACAAAGGAGAAATTGTACATTGAACAACTTTATAAACATTCTGAAAAAAAAAAAAATATATATATATATATAAAATTAGATGGACACTTGTATCTACTTTATACTTATTGAAGTACACATTTTTTAATGTTAAAAAATTAACATCCTAACTTCTTCACATAGTCATCCTTCTGGGCACACATGACCCTGGTGTCTCTTTGTGTGTCCAAAATTCCTCTTCTTATGAGAATTCCAATTAGACTGGATTAAGGCCTGCCCTAATGACTTCATTTCAACTTAAACACCTTTGTAAAGGCCATCTTTCCAAATATAGTCATATTCTGAGGTATTAGGGGTTAGTGCTTCAATAGAGGAGCTATAGGAGGGTACACAATCCATTTATAACAATAGTATGTAGTAATTATCTGTTTACATGATCCTTCTTCTAACTCCCTACCAATGTATTTGGTAATAATCTATCTTCTGCATTTAGCACAGTGCCTGACATACAAGAGAACCAAATGAATATTTCAGTAATGGGACGCCTGGGTGGCTCAGCGGTTGAGCACCTCCCTTCGGCCCAGGGCGTGATCCTAGAGTCCCAAGATCGAGTCCCACATCGGGCTCCCTGCACGGAGCCTGCTTCTCTCTCTGCTGCTCTCTCTGCCTACATCTCTGCCTCTCTCTCTCTCTCTCTCTGTGTGTGTGTGTGTCTCTCATGAATAAATAAAAATCTTTCAAAAACAAAGAATATTTCATTAATGTAGGGTGAATATACATATGCCTAACATAGTTGTGGTTAGTGGGGAGCGTTTTATTGATGTGCCTACCCCTAGAGGGAAGGAAAAAGCCTTCTCTGTTGAGTAGTCACTTAAGGCACTTGAAAGTTTCTCAGAAGCCTTTCTTGATGGCATCTTTGTCTCCAAAATAAAGATCCCTGAGGTTATGGCCAATGAGACTTAAAACTGCCAATTTTCTGCCATGCTGTGTTATCTTTAGGCAATGCTTCGGGCTCGCTTGCATGTGGACCGCAGTACCAGAACTGTTAGAAGAGTTAACAGTTAAGTGAAACACAGGCACAAGAGCTTGGGAGCTCAGGGTAAAACCAAATAAAAAATTTAGTGAGAGACAAGAGACAAGAGAAGAGTGGTCACTAAACGGATCAGCTGTTTTGGTGTCAAGGAGACAAAAAAGGAGATTAAAGAAACTGGAGGCACTACATAGAAACATCTGGACGGCAAATGAAAAATTCAGTCCATTTTCCCAGATGTTTGGTCCACACATTCCACGATGTCTGAAAACATTCAGAAGAGCGACTCTGTGCTCCCTTGCTTTCCTGGCTTTCTCTTATGTGTTCAGGCAGTCAAGCTTCTCATACTCCTAACTCCCAGTATGTTCAGCACCTAAAACACAGCCATTTACCAGCACCAAATGATCCTAGCTGGGCAAGATTTTGTGTGTCTCCTATGGCATTCCAGGATGTGGACAGTAGCATTAGAAGCAGTGATAAAAGATGTGTGGTGAGACATGAGTGCTCATCTGGACACTGCGTACCTCTGTAGTATTTTCCACCACATGTGAGGCTGAGCTGGAAGACAGAGGTAGAAGTTCGCCATAATGCACACAAGGCATCCTCCTTTCAAGACAAAGTAGTAGAAGGAATGTGTAATGTGCCAAAGGAAGGAAACAGCTTTCAGACTCACTCTCCTGAATCAGCTTGTGAAAAGAAGTTCTGCGGGCCCAGGAGGGAAAGAAAGGATGGTTCACAGACATGGTTTTCATCTTGTCCTCCTCTGAAAACTAAGCTTTTTAGTGTGGTATCTTTGCAGGTTATTGGCTTGGGAATTTAAGGGGCATTCTTTAAGTGACTTGAATATTCAATAGGAGAGAGTGAAAAGAGAACAGTCTAATCACTCTGTGGTGACAGTATGAAATACCTACAACAGGACTGTGGTGGCTCATCTCAGCGTAGACTCCTTTCCCGCCCACAACATCGCATGGTAAGTGACGTGATAAGGACAAACACAAGGTACAATTAAGGCACAGGTAGGGTCCCTAAACCAGGATGAAGGGGACCCTAAGGATTGTCACACTAAACTAAAATCTGAATTACAATAATATTAGCTAATGCTTCCTGAGCCAGATACAGCTCTACACACTTTACATATAAGACCTGAATTAGTTAATGATTACTCAACAACTCCCTGCAGGAGGCACCATAGTGTATCCTTAGCTTAAAGTGAAGAAACAGGGACATAAAAAGCGAGGTAACCTGCCCAAACCTAATGTAGTTAATAAGTGGCAGAGCCAGAACGTAAAACCAGATTATCTTTGCCTTCTCTTTGCTTCACTGTGCAATGGCTGACCACTGTGCAATGGTAACCAGGAGTTACCCAGATCACAAGGAAGGAGAAGGACAGGGACAAAGAATCAGTAGGTAAAGGCCATTCTCTAAAGAAATCATCAATATTGTAGAAGCCAGAGGTGAGTTAGGAGTTCAGTGTGGCTAAGAGGCCGGAGAAGTAAGCAGATGCCAAAGTATGAAGCATCTCGTAAACCCTTTTAAGGAGTTTCGACTTTATGTCCAGAGTAATGTGAAACAGAATTTGTTCTGAGGGACCCAGAAGGGCTAGACTTCATGAGAACAACCCTGGGAAGTTGGTCCTCATCCCAAACTGAGGAATGTTATAGAAAATTTAAGAATGGATTGTTCTGTAGTTTGCTAATGTTCATTTCTTTTCTTTCTTTTTTTTTTTTTTATAAAGCCAAATGAGTGAATGCTCCTATTCTAGGTGGCGAAGTCAAATGAGTTTTAGTCTCATCTGTCTTAAATAAGAATGAACCAGACACTTGGCAAAGAGTCAAGGAATTTAGAGGTGGACTTACTGGCACCAGAAAACCAAGACTATCTGTCTCAGAAATGTGATTGTCTCAAACTATTCTCCAGCAAAGCCCAAATAACCATTAAAAAGCAAATAGCGCCCTTGCTGCAGCTGATACGTGGGGTGTTTTGTCTTCATGTTAATTTTCCATTCCTGTTCTGAGGGCAAAGGTACCAACAATAGTAGAAGAATTGTAGAAGGAAATAGAGAACTTAGCAGCTTTTGGAAAGCCATTCCAATAGGTGACAAGATTCCTAACTACTTGTTTCAGGCGAGTCAATGCAAGGGTAAAATATCATCTAGCCATCTTGTTTGCAATTTTTTTATTTCACTTTGAAATACTCCCCACGACTCAAATTACTGATCGCATTCTAGGAAAATGTTTCTTAAAAAAAGAAATAAATATATGATATATATGTATCATATATATGTAATATATATATATCATATATATTACATGTTACAAATAAAGGAAATATATCTATTATATATAAAGGAAATACATACACACACACACACAAAGACAAAGAGAGCACGTGTGCTTTTCCTCAGGTAGCACAAAAGCAAGCTTTCATTCAAAGCAAATGAGAATGAATAGGAAGTAATGCTTCTTTCCACTTCTTATTTCCACTCACTCAGCCTCCTGTCTTCAGAATATTATCTCACAGACTAAAGGTTAAAAAAAAATGGAGACACTTTAATCTTTCTCACACCTCAGGAGCTTCGTTCCCATAAACTGATTTTTGAGCACCAGTTGCTACATCTGGACTCTGAACAAATGAAACTGAGCTCTCCTAGCCTCCAGTTAGAACAGACATATGCATCTGTCCTCAATTGACACACGCCCAGCCAAAATGTTGCAGCATTGGCTGGCCTTTTGTCATTGCTCTCTTGACAGTAAAATAACTATCATCTGGCTCAGTTGGATCAAAGAAGGACATGCATCTGATGTAGGGCTGTTCCTTTACAGCATAACACTTCGTCATGATTACCTCTTTGGCAACGTGGTATGGAGATGAAAAATAGGCATCCTTTGATTTGCAACAGAAACAATGACCAGACCTACAGAGTGAACTTGACTGTTGGCCTGGTAGTCTCTTTCAAACTGCTGCTTCCAGAGTTCTTCCATTCTTTAGAGGTTGCTTCAGATGTTGGGTTGGAGGAAACCTTGAAGTGTGAGCCAAACGCAAAGAGAGAGAGAGAGATTGTTGATATGTCTGCTCCAATAGAGAATTGAAGACGCACCACAGTTTATCTGGAGACTCCAGTGTGCCAAACAGTAGGGCTGTTTTATGCTATCTTAATCTCCGCCCCTAATCAAAGACCTCTGTTTCAGAAATGTTGGCTACCCTAGTTTGTTCACACATATTATTACTTTTCAGGCTGAAAAGTTGAAGGTCATTTTACCCATGAGGAAGCTGAGGTCCAGAAAGGAGGAATGGTGAGGGTAAGGTCAAGCCAAACGTTTAAGTCCCGCCTTAGGCTGAAAGCCACTCAACAGAGCATTTCACAATCTTTTCATTTTTGATCACACTTAGAAATTTCAAATTTTATCTTTCTCACCCGAGTATGGATAATGGAAATATCTTAAAATAAATATAAGAAAGAGTTTGGAGGTGGTGAAAGCAGAAGGTGCTGGCATACAGTATAGAGTGGAATAAGGAATAAGCTATAGAATATGGAACAGAATAAGATAATGAAAATATAAAGAAAAAGAAGAAAGAGAGTATTAGTTATAGGTTGAATTTTGTCTCCCAAAAGATGTGTTGAAGTCCTAACCCCTAGTACCTGTGAAAATGACCTTATTTGGAAATAGGGTCTTTGCAAATGTGACAAAGTTAAGATCAGGTCATTAAAATGGATCAGTTTTTTACCTAATATACATTTCTCTGCCTACATCGTGGAGTATCGTGCATCGTGTGTAGTATTGCAGGTTCACATGGTGTCTTATCTAGTCGCCCCCACACACAAAAGTCAAAGTAAAGAGAATTTACCTTTTACCATCCTCCTGCCGGAGACTTTGTATATGGCACAAGTGATGCAAAGCAACCCAAAGGAGAAGGGATGGCCAGAGTACTCAAGGCAACTTTGTACGTATGTGTTGTCAACGGCCACAACCTGGCCACATTGCTCTGCTAAGGAGTGATTACTTCTGTCTTTTCTTCAACATAGATAGTTGTTACTTATATATACTTCTACAGTACATCTTTGTCACATACCAATGATTTCTAGGGACGCCTGGGTGACTCAGTTGGTTAAGCAGCCAACTCTTTTTTTTTTTTTTTTTTTTTTTTTTAAGCAGCCAACTCTTGATGTTGGCTCAAGACATGATCTCAGGGTCCTCGGATTGAGCCTCTCATTGGGCTCCCTGCTTGAGGATTCTCTCTCTTTCTCCCTCTATTCTGCCCCTCCCCCCCACACTTTTTTTCTCAAATGAATAAATAATAAGTAAATCTTCAAAAAAGAAAAAAAGAATGATGTCTAGAAGAGGAATTCCTGGGTCAAAATTATGATAACTCCTGATAGTTTCTAAGACAGCTCTCCAGATTGCTTTGAGAACAGGTTGTATCAATTTGCACTCCCAGGTAGAAGACACTTGATTTTGTCAAGTTCATACTACACTGTACTCTTATAAAATTACAAAATATGCACATTTTATAGAAAACTTACCTATTTGTAAATCTACCTACAAAGTATAAACCAGTTAAGGATCATTTTGAAGGTGACATGTTTCTTTAATCTTTATTAGAGTTCTCTTTTAAAACTTGTATTTTTTAAAGATTTTTATTTATTTATTTGAGAGAGAGACCATGAGCGGGGCAGGGGGTGCTTCTAGGGGTGCAGGGAGCACTGAGGGAGAGGGAGAAGAAAAGAAGCAGGCTTCCCGCTGAGCAAGGGGGCATGATACAGGGCTCGATCCCAGGACTCTGGGATCATGACTTGAGCTGAAGGCAGACGCTTAACTGACTGGGATCAGTCAGCCACCCAGGTGTCCCTAAAAACTTATGTTTTTATTTGCCAGTGCACCTCAGCACCCATGTAACAAACAACAGATAGGTAGTGAATCATAAAAATTTAAATAAATGAATATGAATTGATGTCTGAATGAAAGACCACTTTGAATGGAAATCAATAACATTGCAGTGAACATTATCAATGTTCCTTTTTTTCAGAATAGAAATTTCTTTAGTCAGTAATAAGACAATTCAAATAAGAAAGAGTACACTATCAAGATTTTGCCAAATATTATTTTACTACTCTTTAATCTTTATTAACAAAGTACAAACAAAATCACAAACATCAGATCCAAAAGTAAAAAGTAAATCTTTTTCCCATTTCTGTGCCTGAATTGCCTACTTTCCTTCCAAGAAGCAACTACCATTACAGCCAAACAACATTTTTAAATGATATTAATTCACAAAGAGGCATTCCCCAAATTCCATCAATCAATGAACACCATTCCTATAGATAAAAGCATGCTTCGCCGAACATTCCACAGTTCCTCTTTTTACCCTTGGATGCAGATTCAGTGTGGAGGGCTCCATGATGATGGGTGACATCTGGAGACCAACATCACTTCCCACACTGGAGAAAGAAATAAACATCTGTGGTGTGTCTGCCTTGCTTTTCCAAAGAGGGTCTGAGAGCACAGTTGTGTGTTCAAAGGGTGACATCCACTGGTACACAATCAAAACTGCATGTGTCAGGCTTCCTAGGATCTGCAAAAGAGTGATTGTCAGACATTCATCCACGCAATGCTCCTGAATCTCTGCATATAGTGACCAGTTTTGCCTACTTTGAATCCTAGAAAAGAAGATCTGATAAACACCTGGTCTAGATATGCTGCATCCACAAAAAGATGTGCCTCTGGACATGCATTTATTTGTAGCATAAATAAGATTGAGCATGAACTACGTGCCAGTTACTGAGTGCCTCACACAGGACTAGGAACAGTGAAGAAAAAGACACAGTCATGCCTCAAGGGTATTTTCAAATAAAAGATGAGAGGAGCACCTGGGTGGCTCAGTCAGTTAAGCATCCAACTCTTGATTTCAGCTCAGGTCATGATCTCAGGGTCGTGAGATGAGCCCCACATTGCTCAGCAGGGAGTCTGCTTGAGTTTCTTTCCCTCTGCCTCTGCCCCCACTCACATGCTCACTTGCTGTTTCATTCTCTCTCTCTCAAATAAATAAATGGGTCTTTTAAAAAGAGAGAGAAAAAAAAAATAAAAAATAAAAAATAAAAAGAGAGAGAAAGAGAGAGAGATGAGACATGAGGGCTGGTAATAGGAGATGGCAAATCTTGTTTTCATCTGTGCACTTGCTTGGTCTTGATACATTATTTTGTTTAACCCTCACAATTCCAGAATAAGCAGAATGTTACAGATAGCAAACCCAAGGCTCTGAGAGGTTAAGTGACCTGCCCTAGTCATACAACAATAAATGTATGATTACAGTTTAGCTTGATTTTGAAGTCCAAGCTTCCAACACCACCCAATTCAATCCTCAATTTCATTCTAGATGAAAGGCAATGCATACTGTTCTCTAGCCTGTATCTTGTGTTTTAAAAAGACATACCTGGGGATCCCTGGGTGGCTCAGCGGTTTAGCTCCTGCCTTTGGCCCAGGGCGCGATCCTGGAGTCCCAGGATCGAGTCCCGCATCAGGCTCCCGGTATGGAGCCTGCCTCTCCTCTACCTGTGTCTCTGCCTCTGTGTGTGTGTGTGTGTGTGTGTGTGTATGTGTCTATCATGAATAAATAAATAAATCTTTAAAAAAAATAAAAAGACATACCTATCACAGATTCAGTGGAAAATTCCCATTCCTATAGAATTCTCTACCCATGAAACTACTCGCAGGCAAAGTAAGATTATAGATACATAGAATAGAAAATCTTGAAAGTCATCAAAATTGATAAACCATATTCTTCTTTATATTCAGATTCCTGTTAAATTTCCTACCAGTTTACCTATTAGCAGACTTGCTGTAACAACATGGTTTCTTGTCTGTAACTTCTTTTGACCTAAGCTTTCCTAGGAAAAGAAATTCTGCCCTAAGCACTTGTTCATGATCACCAAAACAAACCCCAACTTAGTCATGGTTTGATCAGAGGAGCAAAACCACTAGGACGTTATGTACGTAATAGGAAATTACTGTAGAGATATGACCTCACAACCGTGGGAGCTGGTTAAGCAGTTTACTTTCTGCTGTTATCCCACAGCCCCCACTGGCCCTGTGGTCCACAGGGCAGACAGTGAGAAAGGAAAGAGAGTTGTACGTGAGGGAGACCCCTGACGAATCAGAACCCGGAGGAAAAGCTGGAACCTGTGCTGGTCTTTCGCAGGTGCCGAGTCTCCAACTTCAATGATGCGAGTAAACTGCAGGAGGAGCTGGCACTAAAGATGCACTTGGTCCAGAAGTAGAGGCTGAAGGAGGAGTCTGAGGACAAGTCCAACAGGAGCTGGAGATGTCCAGCTGTGGTCCCTTGCAGAGATGAGCCAGCAGATCCAGAACATGTGTGGAAGATGCACCAATCACCTGAGTGTGAAAATAATAGGCTGTTGCTTCTTTCCATCTTCCAAATCATGTGCAAAATGTCTCCGCGATCCACACTAGCCAGGAACCATGCAGTGAAGGAAGTTCTGGGAAACACAGTTCCAGCTTAGTAAAGTTGCTATAAGATATAGGAAAAAAAAAAAGATATAGCAAAATATGATACACTAACAGAATTATTGTGCACAGTGTTTTATTTAAATAGGAGCTATTTCTATCTTAAATCCTTGCTAAAGCTAACCCTTGGCTTACTTAGCTAAATTAATATGTCAATTCCAATCTAACGGCCAGATAACAACTAAGAAAATCGGCTTCTAGTCATGAGGAATAAACAGAATGAACACTTTGTTTATACCTAATGAAGGTATCTTGTAGGGAATAAGAGAAACAGAAAATGGGCACAAAAGCCAAATGCCTTCTTAGAAAACCCAAAATTCTTAAATAATCTCAAATCTCAGGGGCCCCCTGGGTGGGTCACTTGATTGAGTGTCCGATTCTTGATTTTGGCTCAGGTCACAATCGCAGGGTTGGGAGATGAAGCCTGGTACCAGCTCCTTGTTCAGTGGGGAGTCTGCATCTCTCTCTCTCCCACTCCCTCTGAGCCCCCCTCCACTCCTGTGCTCTCTCTCAAAAAGTAAATAAAAAAATCTTTAAAAATAAGAACAATAACAAATCCACCTACTTCCTTCTATGTTATCATCCCAGGCAGCATGTATGATTTAAGTTAGGCCTGCTAGCGGCACCTGGATGGCTCAATGGTTGAGTGTCTGCCTTCATCAGGGCGTGATCCTGGGGTCCTGGGATGAGTCCCACATCAGGGTCCCTGCAGGGAGCCTGTTTCTCCCTCTGCCTATGTCCCTGCCTCTCTCTGTGTGTCTCTAATGAATAAATAAATAAAATCTTTTTAAAAAACACCATCTCCATGTTACTATTTAGGGCAGTCCAATATCATACTCTTCAGTAGTCCATACTTAAGGGGATAAGGAGACCTATGAGCAGCCAAGGAAAAGCTTTACTAAATCTCATCATTTACACTGAAACCTGCCTTATGCTGGTGAATCATTATGACTTAATTAGGCTGAGGACACACAGTTGCCTTTTGCACAGTCCAAGTTGAGACACTCTGGACATTCAACTCTTAGGAGCTAATTATGATTACTTTGGGGTCTGATCAAAGTATTGAGTTTAAATTATTTTTAGACTACAAGTGTAGGATATATCCACAATGTATGAGACTAAATAAATCAATATTTTGCTTTCCATATTGAAAACCACCACTGGTAGAAAATGAATTCTTAAAAGCAAAAATCATTACATAGCATAAGAAGTTGAGTATGAAGGGATTATTAAATACCAAAATGCTGAGCATAAAAATACAAGGCATTGCTGCATTTGGCCAACAGAAATTTCTGTGCAGCAAGTCTGTGCTTGCATGACAAACAAATAGAACAGCCTTCCAATTGAAATCATAATAAAAAGAAACCATATTGCATGAATAATGCTAAAGCATCACTCAAAACTCAAGGCTCCATGTCTAAAAGGCATTAAAAATTCAGGGACTCAGAGAATAATAAAGGCCTAACACAAATGAGCACTCAATTCCAAAGACTGAGTGATATAAGAGAGAAGCTGTGGGAGATTCCATATCAAGCAGAATCAATGCATATATATATGCAGGTGTCCTTGTGGATTCATTTAACTGGCGGGTGTCTTAGTCCTTGCTTGGGAGACCGAATGCAAAATTGTTCACAAATGGCACAGATTTAATAAGGCCTTATTGCTTTTCTCTGCTAAAAAAGATTTATACCAACAGGCCTTTCCTCTGATATGCTCAGTGGAATACAGTCATGTTCACATTTATTTAAACCACATTTTATATTATTGAGAGAGGAGAAGAAACTCATATTTATTAAGTGTCTAGTCTATGCCACACACGAAGTTATATATTTTTCTCATGAATCTCTTACAACAGCATTACTTTCTTTTTTACCATTATTTCTATTTGCTAGTGAAGAAGTTGAAGTTCATAGAGGCAAAATAATATTTTAAAAGTGATAAGTGGAAGAGCTTCCCTGGAATCCAAGTCATTCTGACTCCAGATCCATATACTCCTTGCAGGGCACCATTTTGTTCTTGACAACAATACTGCACTGCCTGCTGGCCTTGGCTTTGCTCGGGTGCTCCTTTGGCATGAGCCCTTGGGTACCAGCTGTCTGCTGTAGAGACCAGCTCAAGTGCCCTGAGTATTTTGGAATCCCCAAACCTCTATCACCTGTTCCAGGTTCTTATTTTTTTGAGAGAGAGAGAGAGAGAGAGAGCACAAGCAGGGGGAGGAGCAAAGGGAAAGGATGAAACAGCCTCCTCTCTGAGTAAGGAGCCTGATCCAGGGCTCGATCAATCCCTGATCGAGATCAATCCCTGAGATCATGATCTGAGCTGAAGGCAGACACTCAACCAACTGAGCCACCCAGACAGCCCACTTCCAGAGTCTTTTATTATATTTTCCTTTGTCCAAGGTGGGAGTGAACCAAGTTTTCCTCAAAAACTCTCCCTCTTTCCTCAAAGCTGCCAGAAGATGTCACAGAATCTCTTATATGGGAGTTTGGAAAAGCAAAAAATGAAGCCCAGAGCTGTCTACCTCTTCAAATGGAGAAAAGGAAAAATTTTAAGGGGGGGCAGAACCTAAGTTATATTCACAAAAATTTATACTGCCCCCAAAGTACCGAACACAATGGGTGACCTGCTGGGATTTGCTGTTGGGACAGGTGCTCTAGGTGAGGCATGCAGACCAGAGCAGGGCCCAAACACATCCGAGGCGGCCGGGGAGCAGGCCATGGCAATAATCCACACAAGATCAGGTAGATGGCAATCGGTGACAAGGAGCAGTGGCCGTGGAGATGAGAGACAGTGAACGTACTCAACAGGTCAAACCCAAGGACACAATCCTGGACTTGTAGGGGTCAGAGAAGGAAAGTGGCAGTGATACTCCTTGCTTAGGTCTTGAATTGTCACAGCAACCCTGGGACATGGATACTATTAAGGTAACTAAAGAATCTAGGGGTGCAGGGTGGCTCAGTCAGTTGGGCAGCCAACTCTTGATTTTGGCTCACATCATGATCTCGGGGTCCTGGGGTGGAGCCCTGCATGGGGCTCCCTGCTCAGTGGGGAGTTGGCTTCAAGATTCTCTCTCCCTCTGCCCACCCCTTGCTTGCTCTCTCTTTCTCTCTCTCTCATAAACAATCAGTCAATCAGCCAATCAATAAAAAAAAAAAAAAAAACTAAAGAATCAAGAGTGTAGGAGTGGTGTCATAACAAGGCACTGTATTGTCTGAGCTCATCTGCGTTTGACCAAAGCCCTTCCCTCCAATGGCCCAGGACCAAAAAGCAATATTTTTATTCTTTGTTAAATAATGACAAATCCAGACTCAGTAAGGAGAGACTTCATTCAAAAAGGATTATTGCAAGGGGCTAGGGGAAGGGAGTCTTGCCAAGGGGGAAGGGAGAGTATTGCCGTGAGGAGGGTGCTGTGACCCTGAGACCTGCAGAAGTGTCAGCAACAAGGCTGGGGTGGGGGGGGCTTCCTTTATAGAGAGTCAGACAAGGGGGCTAGAAACTACCAAGTGTGGGAACACGAGGTGGGAGTGTGGCACCATCCGACAGTGGATCACAGAAAGTTGTCCCCAGGACCCAGCTTCTTCTGGGGTGCAGGGGGGAGATACAATGAGGGGCCAAGGTGGGGAGGTGGATTTCTTAACCTTCTCTGTTTTCCAGGATCAGTTAAAATTCAACGTTGTCATCTTGTATCGTGTTTAGTGTTGACACATGTGAGCCATTCGCTAGTGTGTAAAGACAAGGGTTACAATCCCTGCTCAAAAACAGTCTACACTTGGCACAGGCTCTGAACTGCTAGCGTTTGGCAGTCATTCTACCAGGTTCTGACATTCGACTTTCCTCTTAGACACCCACTTTTAAATGCACATGTACTTGGAAAACTGTTGAATTAAAAACCCTTGTTACTCTGGAATGCAATAGCAGAAAGGAAAGAGCTAATATTTCTTTCAAGATCTGCTCGGAGCTAAGCATATTCATTTCATGCATTCGTTTGTTCATTCATGCAACAATTTTTAATGACATCTCCCCTGTGCCAGGTGCTCTCCTATGCCAGGGGACTGAGCCATGAAAATCAGCAGCGCCGACAAAAAAACACCCTACCCCCTGGAGATTCCAGCTAATGGGAGAGCTAGTCAAGCAAGTATATAATTGCATAAATTACATAAATTTCTTTTCATGATGAAGAAAATGAAATTAGGCTAAAGAGATAGTGGTGAGTGAAAGATCCCTATTTTATATAGTAAAGTCCAAGCAGACCACTCCAAGGAGTATGTTACAAGAGAACTGCATGGTGGGGAAGAGGAAGCCGTGCAAAGATACAGAGAAGAATATTCCATGCAAAGTAACAGGCATATGTAAACGTCCTGTGGCACCAGAGGACTGAGCAGTTTGAGGAAGAGCAGAAAGACCAGTGTGGACTGGAGCAGAGAGAGGGAACTGAGCAAAGAGGAGTGGGTAGAACAAAAGTCTTTCTTTTTTCTCTTCTTCTTCTTTTTTTTTTTATTTCTGCCCTTTTTTTTTTTTTTTTAAGATTTTATATATTTCTTTGACAGAGACAGAGGTGGAGTAGAAGAGGGAGAGGGAGAAGCACACTCCCTGCTGAGCAGATAGCCTGACACCGGGCTCCATCCCAGGACTCTGAGATCATGCTCTGAGCCATCCAGGTGTGCCCCCAATTTTTTTTTTTTAGAGAGAGAGAGAGAGAACACACGAAAGCACGTGCATGCACCTGGCTGGGAGAGGCAAAGGAAGAGGGAGAGAAGCAGACCCGCTGCTGAGTGCAGAGCCCAGCTCAGGGCTCCATCTCCCGACCCTGAGATCATGTGAGATCATGACCTGAGCCGGAATCAAGAGTCAGATGCTTCACCCAGGCGCCCCTCTGCCTTGTTTCTTTTAATCCTCACAATTACTGGCTTTATGTGGCTTGGCGGGGGAGGGGGCGCCGGTGGACCTGAGATTCAGAAAGGCTTAGCAAGCACATTTCTCAGGTCACATAGCTCCTAAAAGCAGAACCGCAATCTGACTGCAGGTCAGAGGAAGGGCCATTAGACCGCGATGCAAACTTGACCCATAGTGACAGGGAATGTAAGGAAAGTTCTGCGGGCTGGGCTGGCCAGAGGAGCCCCTTATCCCCCAGGAATGGGTCAGCCTGAGGATGGAGCAGGCAGCCGCAGAAGTGGGTTTGCAAGCAGAGCTGGACTGGCTGGAGGAGCTACCAGGCAAGGCCTCCGGCCTCCACCTTGAACCTCACCCAGTCTCAGTCTCCCCATACCTGAATGGGGGCAATGCACCCCCGGAAAGCACATGCAGGTGAAACACCCAGAGAGCTCCTTGCCTGTTAACAACGATTCTACTATAATCACCATTTAGTTGTCACTTGTATAATTTTGCAAGAAAAAAAATCTATTTTTCCTAAACCCAAGAGAATATGAAAGCCTTTCATACAGGGCAAGTGTAAGAAAATCAGTTGTTATTACAAAATTCATAAGTAAATTCGGCGTTCTCTAACAAACAATGAATATAATTTCTTAATTAAAATGAGCATCATTGGGGCCCACGAGTGGCTCAGTCAGTTGAGTGTCTGCCTTCAGCTCAGGTTGTGACCCCAGGGTCCTGGGCAGGGAGCCTGCTTCTCCCCCTCCCTTTGCTGCTCCCCCTACTTGTGTTCTCTCTCGCTCTCTCTCTGTCAAATAAATAAATAAAATCCTAAAAAACAAAACAAAACAAAACAAAATGAGCATCATAGACTCAAAGGTAAGGATTATTACAGTTAGAGCAGATGATTCCCACAGGGAGGTTCTTGCAAACAAGCCACCCAGTTTTTGTTTGTTTGTTTTTTTAAGATTTTATTTATTTATTCATGAGAGACACACAGAGAGAGAGAGGCAGAGACATAGGCAGAGGGAGAAGCAGGCTCCATGCAGGGATCCCGATGTGGGACTCGATCCCGGGACTCAGGATCACGCCCTGGGTCCAAGGCAGGCGCTAAACCACTGAGCCACCCAGGGATCCCCAAAGCCACCCAGTTTTATATGACAGGAGACAGGACTAGTATAGATCTGAGAAATTTTTTTCCATGTCTTCAGGCCCTGTGTTTACATATTTGAACGCCCTGACTGGTCAATATTCTTCTCTTCTTTTTAATATTTATTACATGAAGATAGAAGAAGGCAAGATTATTTAGTGTCTGTATTCTCAAAGCGCAGTGTTAATAGCTCCAGTGTTTGAACACACAGGCTCCAGTTTCTTTCTGTTGGAGCCGGTGACCTCTGGGAGCATATGAATTTCAATCAAGACTGAAACAAGGATATTCTGAGCTTATAAACATTTCCCACCACAGTTCGTTTTTGTAATTAAACGAAATCGTCCATGTAATGCACTTAGAATAGTGCTCTATTCGACACATGGTAAGTGCTAGGTTGCTAGCAGTTGGTCTGTTGTTGTGATTATTTGTGTTACCCTTTTCATCCAGGGTGCATTTGCTTTCACTGAATCCTTTCCTGGTTGTCATTAGGCTTCTTTTCTGCAAGTTCGAATCCCACTTAAGATCAGCACATATGCTGAGGCTAATACGAAGCCCTTCCCTCTCTCTCTCCTGAGAGATATATAAGAATATATAAAATATATAAGAACATAAGAATTGAGCAGATTCTTATATTACATTGTTTTTACGCCTCCCTTTATATTACAGTTCTTTTCTTGAGCTGTAAGCAGTAAGTGACTTAAAGAGAGGAATTGCATCTCACTTATTTTTATATTGTCTGCAATACCCAGCGGAGTGGTTGGGACACAGGAATTCAGGGAATGTTTGTTGATTCCTCATGATCAAGAGGTGAAGAAATCTGGTGGGTAGCAAAGAGGATCAGCATGTGCAAAGCAAGGAGAAAGTGAAGAGTTCAGTGATTGCTTGGGCAGGAGAAGGCACTTTGAGGAAGAGAAGAAACTTTTGTGACTTTAGGCATCTTATGCCTTCTTCCCTTATTTCCTTCCTTGCTCTCAAAACTGATTGAAAAGCCCACTACATTCAGGGTGCTGAGGAGGAAAAAAGAAAAAAAAAATAGAGTAGCTACTGCCTATTGGGGTACATTTTGCATACCAGGCACTTTACATATATAATTTTATTTTCACCTCATGTTAGCCTCCAAAAAGGGAGTTATCAAGCCACGATTGAGAGATCGGGAGATTTGTGAAGTCTAACTATTTAGCTGGGGGCCACTGCTAGCAAGGGACAGCGCTGGGACCCACCCCCAGGCGTGCCTAATGTGCCACATGGTGCTGTTTCCATGTCAGTAGGATGCTGTGCTTCAACCTGAAGTCCCTCCTTCCAGCAGATGATGCAGCCACAAAAGAGAACTGAAAATCAAGAATGGAAGAGAAATCACTAAGTTTGTTTCAAAAACACTCCATGTTATTTCTGGGTCATTTGCATCTAAAGGATCCTTCATGTGCCAAATAAACTAGGAGAGCACTGTACCTGGTTCTCCTCCTCCGGATTTTTCAAGAAACCAATGATTTTGAAAATCTTCAACAAGTAGAATGTCCAAGAACGATTTTGAAACCCATTGCCTCCTGATACTCTGTTAGAAGGAGGAATGTGGTCCCCAAGAGGAGTCTCTGGGAATTTAGACTGGGTTCGTTTCTCTCTAATAGCTTGGGTTTTGTTTTGTTCTGTTTTGTTTGTTTTTTTGACAAAGCAGATGTTAGGGAGCTCAAAGGAGATGAAAATCTTTGGGATTTGGGTGTGTTCAGAAAAACATATTTGCAGCAGAGCGAGATTGTCTCAGTTTATGTCATTGGGTTGGGTCTGACCCTGGGCCAACGCCTTTCATGGCTCACTGGCGTTCGGGATTTCCAAACCCTGAGTGCCTCAGGACAGTGAAATCCTGGTGGAAAAAAAAAGAGAAAGCTCCCCTGGAGCTTCACTGTACAAAGAACAAAAAAGGAGCATTAAGGAGAGCCAGAAATTCATGTCTCTTCCAGAGCAAACCAAAATATGCCTTAACGTTTACAATGTATTACCTCAGTATAATCTTATGAAACAGATATTAAGCTCCATGGGGAAAGGAGAGGATGGGCTACAAAGAGAATGGAAAACAAGATGTTGTATTCTTCTAGAAAGGGGCATAATTATCCTTGTGAAGTAAATGCTATGTGGCTGTTTTCAGGTAGCTGAAGGAAATTTATGTGACCAACAGAACTTTCTCCCAATTACCACACCCTAATCGGTGTTTCTTTGCTCCTTTTTAAAATTTATTTATTTGAGAGAGAGAGAGAGAGCAGAGTGAAAGAGAACAGTGGGGGGAAAGGGCAGAGGGAGAGGGAGAAGCAGACTCCCCGTTGAGCAGGATGTGGGGCTCCATTCAGGATCCCGAGATCATGACCTGAGCCAGAGGCAGACCCTTCACTGACTGAGCCACCCAGGTGCCTCTTCTTTTTTCAAAAATGGCTTGGGATACGAACAAACCAGCACCTAAGTCTGACTCTGACGTTAAGCTTGTTTGCACCCTGGACAAGCAGGCTAATCTCTCTGCTCCTCAGTGTCTGGCTGGTGTGAACTGGTGAATGGAATATCTGCCTTGAAAGATAGTTATCAGGACTCAAGAAAATAAAGTAGGTAAAATTTATCTAGCATAATACCTACCATATAACAGGTATTTACTAGAACCAGTATGTGGTCATAATCAACAATAAAGCAAGAGCAAACAACTTTTTTTTCTTTTTCTATCTGACAACAAATTATATTTAATGTATTTTCAACCAGCTGGGGAAATTGTCCAGTTAATCGAAGTGATCAAATTCCCCAGTTGCTTGGGCATCATTCCGACCCAGCTGCCATGGTTTGAATGGCTGTGTCCCACCCACCCCCAAATTCTTCTGTTGAAATCTTAGTCTCCAATGTGATGATATTAGGAGATGGGGCCTGGGGGAGGGGAATAGAATGTGGGGTTGGAGCCCTCATGAATGGGATTAGTGCCTTATAAAAGAGAACCCCACCCCAACCCCCACAGAGGCCTAACCCCTCCCACCATGTGAGGACACAGTGAGAAGTCTGAGACCCAGAAGGGAACCCTCCCTCAGTCGTGGTAGCACCCTGATCTTGGACTCCCAGCCTCCTGAACAGTGAGAAACAAATTTTTGTTATTTATAAGCCACCCAGTCTGTGGTACTTTGTTATAAAAGCCCACATGGATGAAGTCACCAGCCTTTTAGTTACTTCGTCCACATTCTTCTCTGATGCTTCTTTAAAGAAAAGGTTAAGCAAAACCAAGAGAATTACTCTTCAAAATTCCTTCCAGTTACATCCCTCTGTCTTCTAATGTCACAGCTTTGGCAACACCCAAAAGGGAGCTTCAAGGCATCTTTAAAATAATGTGTTCCCAGAAACCCCATCCCTCATCTCATCCCCTCCATTATAACTCAAGACAATCCTCTACCCTAGCAGAGTTGGATTTCCTCACACTCAGTCCAGGAAGATTGATACAGCAGTATGTTACTGCTGTGCTATTAGATCAGGCACTTTTTAGAATCCTATCCTAGGGCTGGCAGACAAAACTGATGAAAAATCTCAGACAAGTGGAGATGGCACATCACACAGGATACAAAAAGCCTATTGTAGGCTTGACATCCATGAGTCTAATATTTTTAGGAAGCTGCTGCTTTAGGCGGAATAATGGCCCTAAAAATGCCCATGTCCTAATCCCTGGAATTTGTGAAAATATTGCCTCAATGTGGCAAAAGGAATTTTTCAGATGCAATTAATTTAAATATCACAAAATGGGGAGATGATCCTGGATTATCCAGGTGGGCTCACTGTAATCCTAGAGTCTTTATGATAGTGAGGCAGGGGATGCCTGGGTGGCTCAGCGGATGAGCACCTGCCTTTGGCCCAGGGCGTGATCCTGGAGTCCTGGGATTGAGTCCCACCTCAGGTTCCCTGGATGGAGCCTGCTTCTCCCTCTGCCTATGTCTCTGCCTCTCTCTCTCTCTTTCTCTCTCTCCCTCTCTCTCTCTCTGTGTCTCTCATGAATAAATAAGTAAAACCTTTAAAAGAAAAAAAAGAAAGAAGAAAGAAAGAAAGAGAGAAAGAAAGAAAGAGAAAGAAAGAAAGAAAAAAGAAGAAAGAAAGAAAGAAAGAAAAAGAAAGAAAGAAAGAAAGAAAGAAAGAAAGAAAGAAAGAAAGAAAGAAAGAAAGAAAGAAGAAAGAAAGAAAGAAAGAAAGGCCAAAGAGTTAGAAATTCTTAGAGATAGGAAGATGCAACATTGATGACTTTGAAAATGGAGGAAGAAGCTAAAAGCCAAGGAAGGTAGGAAACTTCCAGAAGCTTGACAAGACAAGGGAATGAATTCTCCTATAGCCTCCAGAACCAATATCACTGGCCTGAGGCCACCCTGATTTTGGCCCAGTGAAACCCATTTCATAATTCTGGCCTCCAGAACTATAAGATAATAAATTTGAGTTGTTTTAAGCACTACATTTGTGGTAATTTGTTACAGCGCCAACAGGAAACTAATGCAGCTACTAGATTTTTAATGCCTATTTTAGGGTTGTCAAATTTAGCAAACAAAAATACAAACACATAGTTAAATTTAAATTTCAGGTGAACCACGTGTAAGTTTTTAGAGTAAGTATGTCCCATGTGATATTTGGGACATACTAAACATCCATTTCTTTAGTATTTGAAATTCACTTAACACTTGTCTTTTACCTTTGCAACCCTAGGTCTATAAATTGACTGTTGACTATCTCTGAGGGCAACACTATTCTAGCCTTTTCATCCTAAGCCTACTCTTTGCAATTTTTGAGATCTCAGTTCCCCTAGAACTATCATGTGGAATTTTGATTAAAAAGTCAAAATTCACCTCCTGTAGCTTCATTAAAATACTAAAGGTTTTGCTGTTTTTCCATATTTTCATAATGAAGTTCCAGTTTATGTTCACATGGAAAATTCAGGTGCCTAACATCTGATCTTTTTGTCATGGTCTGTCTCTAGACCCCTCAGAAAAACACCATTTTTTGGTGTTAGGTACATGTGGGAAAAGACAACTAGAATCAAAATGTGCCAAATGTGGCTGTGGTTTTGTAACAGACGGGAATAAGGCACTCTCTTATGTTTTTGTTACTGGGGCCTTCTCCCTGTAGATGTCTCCTAGACACCTCGAAAAGGTCTATACCTGAGCTCATGATCTCTGCTTCCTATCTCTTTCAGATCTACCTCCTTTTCTTCCTTATTTTGGGGGAATGGCATCACCATCCACCCATTTAGCCAAACTATTCTGGAGCCTTCCCTACCCTGGCATCTCATCAGCACATGTTGGTCATACTGTGTCCTTCATATTCTTCAGATGCATACCTTCCATTTCATTCCTGTCACTGCCCTGGGTTAGGCCCTTGTGTTATCACTTCCTAACTGGGTCTTTCACCTCTGGTCCCCCTCCAGAGTGAGAGGTCTAGCCTCATCCATTATCCACAGTCTTTCCTGAGTGACCTCTCTAAGACCAGATCTGATCACTTTACTTTCTGACATAAAGCTTTAAATGACTCCCCAGTACTTTCATTATAAATTCCAAACCCTAAACTTGGGAGGAAAGATGTTTCTTGCTCTGACCCCTACCCTATCTCTCCAGTTCTCTCCACCAGTTCATTTGCATAAGTGCAAATGAACATTGACAGGGCACCTGGGTGGATCAGTTGGGGTTGAGCCTTTAACTCTTGATCTCAGCTCAGGTTATAATCTCAGGGTCGTGAGATCAAACCCCATATTGGGATCTGCGCTGAGCATGAAGCCTACTTGAGATTCTCTCTCCCTCTACTCTTCCCTCTGCTTGTACATGTAGGCTCTCTCTCTCTCTCTCAATCCCTCTAAAATAAACAAATAAATATCCTTAAAAAAATAAATAAAAAACCTTGAGAATTGGTAGTCAGACATCTCTTCAGAGTGACCCTGTTTCCATAGTTTGCGTTCATGATCTCTACTTTATCAGTATATTTAGGGATGACATCATACATTTAAGGTTTATCAAAGAACGTGTTGTTATATGCATTTCCTACTGGCTAAGTTCATAATTTTCTCTTTTTTAATGAATTAAATATCCCATGAATTTAAAAGTTCCTATTGAAAGAAAGTTGGTAGATCTTGACAAATACAAGCACCTGAATGATAATCCTTCACAATGCATCAACTGCTCACACCAAATCTTCCCAATTTTGTATGATCCATAATTATTCTGGGATATTTGGTAGTTACTGCTTTCAAAAATTAAATATTTTGATATATAATATTTTCTCATATTAACATTCATAATAGGTAAGGGTTTTTTTTAAGTAAAATTCAGGATTTAAATTAAAATTCAAACCACAGATTGTGCTACCAATGTAAACAATTCAACCAAGATTACCGTGCTGTAAATTGATAGCTTTGATAAAAGCTATTTATATATGAACAATGACATCATACCTAATCACCTAATGCCTAGAAAGTTGCACTGATACCCATTATAAGATGCTTTCATATTTTAGAAACCTTACAATGTGAAAAAAGATTCATATTACAGACTGAAGAAACATAGTTTTATTTTATTTATATTTCTCTCTCTCCCATTAAACTATATTTTCCTACAGTACAGTTTCCATGTCTTTATGTTTTCAGATATCTGATGAAGTTTCAAAAAGGAATGAATGAATGAATGACAATGTTCAGAATATCCATAACATTTTAATCTCTGCTACATCCAATATTTCCCTTTGAGGAAATCATCCAGGGGCAATTCTTTATAAGACTGTCTTATACTTTGTTAACTGGAAGGGTAGTGTTAGGTGTTACACCCAAGGAAGTTCAATATTTGATGAAGTGGATGAGGAGGAGACATGGCGTACATTGCCAATAGTGGATGGCAACAAGTATTGACGACTCAGTGAGAACCTTTCTTTCAGGGCATTCAGAGAAAGCACCATTGACATCACTCATCAGGGGAACAGAAGAGGCTGGTTCAGTAGATACACCATTTTATCTTGAATGGCAATAGGCCAATGTTCTAGTTCTTCATGCAGTCTGGTGTATATTCCATCCTTATCATGAAGAGACACCAAAAATTTGTGCTGCTTCTGGGGTGGTTCCTAGTCTTTCTTATTTGATTTTCTAACCTTAAGTAGTAGATATAATCCTAACTTCAGATAATATACATCCTTTACTTCATTTCTCTGTCATAGATTAAAATATTAATAAGTAGATAGTCACTCTTTCTTTTCCCCATCTTCCCAAGTAGAGTATGCTTCCTTACTCTGTGGATGTTGAGAATGGTCATATGGCTTGCTGTGACGAATGAAATATGAGGGAAATATGAGAGAAGTGATGATGGGCCAGTTTTCAATTTAGGACTTAAGCAGAATCTTATGTTTCTGTTCACTCCTTTTGCATTTCTGCCTTTTTCCATGAGGAGAACATGCTGCCAGTCCATGAAGAATGAGAGACACATTGAGCAGTACACAATGAGTGTACAACCCACAGCACAGGGCCGAGCTCAGCCTAAATCAGATACATTTCAGCCCACCCACCAACATGTAATAGAAAAAGCTAGTTGCTATAAGCCACTGACATTTTGTGGTCGTTTGCAATGAAGCCAGAGCTAAAACATCCTTTGGCTTAGATTTAATTTTCGTTCTCCCTGAATGGGGGAAAACTCAAACAATAACATTATTGATGTTACCTTCGCAAAGATCACAGGGGTCTTACATAAAGACAGAGCATTAGGGGGACTCCTCTAGTTGTTAGTACCATACAAGTTACTGCTAGTAGAAAATTGTCCATGAAAGCACAGTCCCCCAAAGAGAGGTGATTTCTGTGCTCCAATGCCATATTTATGCTCTAGGATCTTTATCAAGGTTGAAACCCCGGCTCCTGGGATCCAGCTTCCTAGGTATGGCAAAGATTGGCCAGTTGTTCTTTTTCATCCTGGGAACACAAACAGATTATTTTCTACCTGACCCTGTTAAAGTAGCCATATGACCAAGTCACAGCTAAGTGGAAGGATGTAGATCACCTTCAGGATCCATGGACGAAAGCCATCTCCACATGACCTTCCATATTTTTTCTCCTCATGCTGGCTGGATATGGATGTAGAAGCCACATCCCCTGAAGGGATGG
Organism: Canis lupus familiaris; assembly: GCF_011100685.1. NCBI lineage: Eukaryota > Metazoa > Chordata > Mammalia > Carnivora > Canidae > Canis > Canis lupus. Next base: position 19,168,625 of record NC_049228.1, read on the forward strand.
AGGGATCCTGGAACCCCAAATCTAAGCTTTATGAAGCAATGTCTAGGAAGAGAAAGAGGAGTTAACTTCCTGAAGTGTAAGCAACTGCTGCATTCTATCCCAAAATGGCAAGGTTTACTTTCTTGGGACAGAGGGTGAGGAGAACACTCTCAGGAAAAACTAACAGACAAAAATATTTAAAGTGAATTCTCTTGCTACATTGACATTAACTGCAATCACTCAGATTAATCTTGCCATGTCTTTTCCCTAAAACCTGAAAGAATCTAAGTAAAATAAAGACTTGGCAGTTTTCCTTTAAAACACAATATATGGAGACGTCTGAATGGCTCAGTCGGTTAAGAATCTACCTTTGGCTCAGGTCATGATCCCAGGGTCCTGCTCAGTGGAGAGTCTGCTTCTCCCTCTCCCTCTCCCTCTCCCTCTTCCTCTCCTTTTGCTGCTCTTCCACCTCCTTGTGCTCTCTCTAATAAGTAAAATCTTTTAAAAAAAATTAAAATACAATGTATAGCAAGCCCCAAACCCCTCCCCTAAGCTGAGTAACTTACTTTCACTAATCTAAAATATACATCTTTTCATTTTTCTCTTACTGCATTATCTTGACTTTTGTTCACATTAATTCTATTTTCTACTTTTTATCTAATTATATAATTACATGTCTGTAACATTGTCCTACAGTCTGTCCCTACCAACCCAGTACTCAGTAATGCAGAAAAAGGAAATCACCTTGGTTCAGGTCAGAATCTATAGATTTCACATTACGTGTACTGATTTATAATATAGACAACCTCACATATGCCCCAATACTAAGCAACCTAATCTATTTTCTCTGTGTAACATCCAGAAACCTTCTCTATTTTTTTTGTTTCATTTCATTCCTGTGTTCAAAGGAGAACAACTAAATCTAACATCATCATATCCCAGCATCTCGATAATACTTTCTGTCCTGGGGCAAGCTACTTGTAAGAATCCCCACAGATGCATTTATTGTATAAGTGCCCACAATAAGCTTTTGAATTAGAGTGTAAATGCCTGACATTTAAGTTTTTGATTGTCATGTAAGTGCCTGACATTCAGCTTCTGATTGCTGAGGCAGCCATTTCAAAGACATCCATCTGGAATAAGTATAAGCATATTACCAGCTATTTGACACAGCTGCTGGTAAAACAAAGAAATAAAGAACCAGGTTGTTCCCACCCATGAAGTTCCCCTTTTGGAAAGAATTACCACTTGAGTGACTGTGCTTTTCCCTTCCAACACCCTCATTCCTGCCCTTATGCTTTAAATTCTGCCCCCCAAATGGTGGACTCCTGAGACCCTAAGCATCCCGCCCTCAATTCCAATAAAGGCAGAGCCTCAAGCCAAAGATTCCTCCCTTTTTTTCTATCCTTTGCCGTGCTGTGTACCCCCCAGGACTTGTAAGTAATAAATCTCATCCTTCAAAGGCCCCTGATGGTTTTGCTGAGGTGCTTCCTGCAATCATAGTAAGAACCAAACAGCCATAACATTGGCTTCCATGAGTTCTTCAGGCAGTCCTAATGGAGGACATCACTAACCATACGCTGAGACCACACGACAATGCACTGTTTTTTTAAAAAAATAAATCTTTATTAAATTTTTTTTTTATTCATGAGAGACACAGAGAGAGAGGCAGGGACATAAGCAGAAAGAAAAGCAGGCTTCCCGCCGGGAGCCCAATGCGGGATTCGATCCCAGGACTCTCCAGGATCACAACTTGAGCTGAAGGAAGACGCTCAACCACTGAGCCACCTGGGTGTCCCAATAAATATTATCTTAATGGTGCCATATACATATATATTTTTAAAGCATCAAAAGGATTATAATAAGAAACAGTTGTCCCCAGTTCCACCTTCCCTATCTCTTGTATGTCTCCCATTTGAAATACTTTTAACTCTTGACTAAATTGTACAGTAATTAATTCATACAGATAATTGATATGCTTATCCTGATTAATCAATTTTAGATATCATCTATATACTTTCTGTTATGATAAGATGAGGATATGACCCTTTTTACATCAAGCCCAACCTCCACTTGCCACTTATTCTGATGCAACTTCCTCATCTGTGTTTATATTAGAATAGTTATAAGATGTGTGATCCACCCAAGAATCAAGTAGCACATAATGATTACATTTACTTTTTTTTTAAGTTTTTATTTATTTATTCATGAGAGATACAGAGAGAGGCAGAGACATAGGCAGAGGGAGAAGCAGGCTCCTCACAGAGAGCCCGATATGGGACTTGATCCCAGGACCCTGGGATCATGCCCTGAGCCAAAGGCAGATGCTCAACCACTAGGCCACCCAGGTGCCTCTGATTACAGTCATTTTATACTGTTTTTTTTTTTTTTTTTTTTTTTTTTTAGATTTTCATTGTCTTATTTTTCTTGTAATATGTTCCTGATAGCAATCCTCAATTCTTTCAAAAGTTCCATCATCGGCAATATTCTATTCTGATCCTTTTTCTGAGACACAACATCCCAGGAGCATTCCATCTTCCTGTTCAGGCCTGGGTTGAAGGACTAAAGTCTACCCTACTGCTGGAAACTGCCACACACATCCCCAGAAGAGGCTCCCTGACCTTCCTGATGGGGTACCCTGGACAAGTGGAAAAAGCAACATTTCACTGAACTTCTTCCCCGGCAAGTGCTGAATCAACACTCTACTTCTGCCTAATACAGACTGAATGCTGCCTGATTTTTTCTTTTTTTTTTTTTTTTTTTGATGGAGCAGATTCGGTAAAAGAAAATGTTATATGGCAATAAAGAGAATTCTTAAGATCGTCCAAGCAAATATTTAAAGGAATGGTCAGAGAAAAAAAAAATCTTCGGAGGAAATGGATTGTTTGTTACCAAATCACATATACTTACATATTCACCACAGCCTATGTATGCTGACATGCCAGAGATTGCTAGCGAGGTACTAGATCACTAAATAAGATCTTTCTGGAAACCACAGACAGACTACATTTCCCAGTTGCCCTTACAGATAAGTATTGCCACATGACTGAGTCTTGCCAATGGGATGAGAGAAGAAGATAGGTATGCCACTTCTGGAACTGCTGCACAAGACCTCCCATGGCATCTTTCCTGTTCTTTCTCTGTTCTGGCTGGATGGGAATGGATATCATTCTCAGGACAAACTTGGAAGTCAAGTGATAAAGATATGGGAGCCATAAATGGGAAGCCCAGGTACCTTGATGACCTCTTTCAGAAGAGCTGTTTACCAGTAGGGTGGCCAAATTGTTCTGGTTAACCCATAACTTTCTCAGTTTTATTTTTTTTTTATTTTTTATTTTTTTTTAAAGATTTTATTTATTTATTCATGATAGTCACAGAGAGAGAGAGAGAGGCAGAGACACAGGCAGAGGGAGAAGCAGGCTCCATGCACTGGGAGCCCGATGTGGGATTCGATCCCGGGTCTCCAGGATCGCGCCCTGGGCCAAAGGCAGGCGCCAAACCGCTGCGCCACCCAGGGATCCCCTTTCTCAGTTTTAAAACTGAAGATCTCATATTTGTGGATGCTTCTCCATTCTTGGTAAACCATGACAGTAGGTCACTTTTATCCCCCAGGAACATCGCATTAGTATGTTATGTAAGCTAGATATAAGCTTTTATTATGATAAGCCACTGAAGTTCAGGGATTTTTTTTGGTAAAGCAGCTTAAGTGTTACTTTAACTGGTACCAACATGTCAGTATAGTTGGTGGCGTTCCGTATTTAGTCATTTGGAAGAAAGTCAGAACAGAAACATATAAAATCCTTATATATGCTTAATATGTCTGAAATTTTGCTCCACTTTTTGTTTTTTTATTGAATCATGATACTGATGTTGTGTCCATACAAGATGATTTGTGAGTTATAGTTTAACTGGTAGTTTGAATTTATCTATAGGACGAATAGCCATTCTGTATTTATAGAAAAGAAATCATGTATACACTTTTTAACTTCAGTCTAGTATTTATTTTCCCAGTGATATATATCAATAGTCAAGTACACATTCTCCTTCCCTCCCCCTTGCCTGGTAAAAGCCACAGCCAGCAGAGCAGCACAGTTGCCTATAAAAGCCAATCTGTTTATGGTAGGCCACCCACATCCCAGTGCTATGCTCAGTGCAGGAGCTCCCCGCCAAGATGGCCAGGGTCCCACTGAGGGGAGTTCTTTCAATTCCAAGTTTCTCTGTTGCTGTGATGTTGTGGAAATTTGAGCTGTGGTAGAACAAAGTTACATAACAGTAGTGAAGCCACTTTGGCAAAAGACATAAAATAATCCAGAATGAGTCTCAGGATTGAAGATATTGGGAAGAAAAACATTCCAGAGGTCCTGAAGGTCATTCACACATTGGATCTAGATCTTAGGGGGAAAAACAAAATCCTCTGCCACAGTCGCTTCTCTGGATACTGACAAGGCTCTGGAAAAAAGACAGTCTCTAATGGGGCATCTAGATGGTGCAGTCAGTTAAGCGTCCAAATCTCGGGTTTGACTCAGGTCTGATCTCAGGATTGTTGGCTTGATCTCCACATTGGGTTCCATACTGGGCATGGAGTCAGCTTAAGATTCTCTCTCTCTCTCTCTCTCTCAAAATAAATAAATAAATCTTTAAAAAAAATCTCTAGTGTCACAGACTATCTCCCTATACTCAATCTAAATACTAACTATAGATATAGCCCCTATCAATAAATTCATTTAGTTCACCTACACAGCCATCTCCCTGAACGCTTCAGTCCAGGAGAATTGCTCAGCATTAGATCTAATGTTTGCTACTTCCAGAGTTCAACTATCAATTTTTTATGCCCTCATAATACAGCAGGGTTAATCTCACCCTCTCCTCAGAATGAAGAGGGCTATACTCAACTACTTCTTGGTGAGTTCTGTCCTGCCCTATTCTAGTGGTGGTGACCTCTCTGATGCCTAGCACCTGCCACTGCATTTAGACAAATAGAAACAGGGACCCCTGGGTGGCTCAGCGGTTGACTGCCTGCCTTCAGCCCAAGGTGTAATCCTGGAGTCCCAGGATCATGTCCCCCATGGGGCTCCCACATGAAGCCTGCTTCTCCTTCTGCCTGTGTCTCTACCTCTCTCTCTGTGTCATAAATAAATAAATAAATAAATAAATAAATAAATAAATAAATAAAATCTTTTTAAAAAAAGGCTTATTAACAGAATGACCTCCAGATATTAAAAAGTTTTTTTTTTTTTTTAAAGAGAAATAGAAACACGTACATGGATCTGCCTGGGCTGAAAGCATAGGGTAAGTACATGGATAATCCATGCCAATTATAAGGAAGGGTACTGGGCATCTAGGAGGCTCAATCGGTTAAGTGTCTGCCTTTGGCTCATGTCATGATCCCAGGGTCCTGGGATTGAGTCTTGCATTGTGCTCCCTGCTCAGCAAGGAGTCTGCTTCTCCTTCTGTCCCTCCCCCTACTCACATGCTCTAGCTCTCTCTCTCTCTCTCTCTCACACAAAAATAAAATCTTTAATATATATATATATTTTTTTATATGTATATATGTATATAAATGGAAGGGTATTGTTTGCTGCATATGCATATTATTGGCTTGTATAAAGTACCTCAGCACTTTATGGAAGTAGATTAAAGAAGATTCAGGGCAGCCAAACCGTTTTACTGGGAGAAGACAACCACCCATTTTTGAGTTAGTTGAAAGGACAACAGAGCTGAGTCACTCCTGGGGAGAAACGGGGTTGATGATGTGCAGCAGAAGCCGGACAGGAGGAGCGCAAAGTGGGAGAGCTGTATGACTCACAGAGGAGGCATCGCATCTCTGATCTCTGACACTCTCACTTAAGGGTTGACTGAGCTGTTCCTGTTGAGGAGATACACAAGCAACTCATCAAAGGAGCCTCAGTGAAACAACTCCTCCGGCCAAGGGTACGAGAGCAGAAGAACATATGGGTGGTTATGGCCAACAGAAGCAGGGCCCTCATTAAGGGACAGTGATGACCTGTAAATGATCTTGAGGATTTCCCAAGAAGGACAAATAGATGAAAAGGCAGAAACAGGCTATTCTTAACCCAGCTGCACAAAATGGTCTGCAACCTGTGATATTGAAACTCTTTAGTGATTTGAGCTGAGTATCTGCAAATGAAAGTCATATTTATTCAAGGGAATGAATTAAAAGCATGAGTTCCAGCCCCACACAGCCTGAGTTACCTCCTGGGTCGTACTTACTGGGCAAGTTACTTTGAGCTCCATGTGTCCCAATCCTCTGATCTGTAAAATGGGAATAATCACAGTTGCCAAGGTCATAAGGCCGATAGTGAGATTTAAACAGTACATCTAAATCACTTCATAGAATAGTGGACACAAAGTCCAAATTACAAAGTCCTCATTAGGAGTCAGTTAATTACCATCATCATCATTTTCATTATTGAGCATCTGTGTGCAATGGTAATCTATATCCCAGGTTTCTGGGTCAGGGTGCCATATGACTTAAGAAGAAATCAGAAGAAGGCCCTAGGTGGTGCAATCTGTTAAGCATCTGACTTTTGATTTCAGCTCAGGTCGTGATCTTGGGGTCCATGAGTTCGAGCTCTACATCATGCTCTGCGTTCATTGTGGAGCCTGCTAAAGTTTCTCTCTCCCTCTCCCTCTGTCCCTCTGCAGACTTGCTCTGTCTTCTCTTTTTCTCTCTCTTTCTAAAATAAATAAGTAAATTTAAAGAAAAAAAGAAGAAACTAGAGGAACCGATTAATCCCTAGAAGACAGCTCAAATGCTCAGATGTCTTTAGTGTGGACTGTACAATCACAGCCTTAAGAGGATGTGGAGGGCAGCCCCGGTGGCGCAGCGGTTTAGCGCCGCCTGCAGCCCCGGGGCGTGATCTGGAGACCCTGGATCGAGTCCCGCGTCAGGCTCCCTGCGTGGAGCCTGCTTCTCCCTCTGCCTGTGTCTCTGCCTCTCTCTCTGCATCTCTACGAATAAATAAATAAAATCTTTAAAAAAAAAAAAAAAGAGGATGTGGACACCAGACAAATGAAGGGCAGCAGGACTCTGATTCACATTGACAGGCTCAGGTAGATAAATATGTGTGACAGATCTGAACAGGTGGTTGCCATCCCCATGGAGACGGTGAAAAGGAGGCAGGCAAAAAGTAGAAAAGAATACGCATAGGATGCCTGGGTGGCTCAGTCGGTTAAGTGCCTTTGGCTCAGGTCATGATCCTGAGGTCCTGGGATGGAGCCCAACGTGGTATCCCTGCTCAGTGGGGACTATGCTTCTCCCTCTGCCTCTACTGCTTCTCTGCTTGTGCTTGCTCACTCTCTATCAAATAAACAAATAAAAATTTTTTTAAAAGAATACACATAGAAAAACAGAAAATCAGTCAGGCTCTTGACTAAACTATGACATTCCACTTATATTTTTAACACCCTTCTCCTTTGAATCCAGCACTTGCCCCCTCCATATCCCTTCCTCAGCTCCTATGTTCATAACTACTTTGTTGCACACTGATCCCAAATACAGGGCCAGTCAGTAACTCTACTCATTCCTTGGGCGGTATATGCATTTTAACAGGGAATTCTATTAAAGGAATCAACCTCCTCCATGACCCAGGCACTTACCTCGCACCCCTTCAATCACACCACATTCTGTGGGCCCCTGTAGGCGTTTTGCTCTTTGGCAAAAGACATCACAGGATACAAGTTCATGTGTAATCTTTAAACCATCTGCCTCCTCAGTAATAAAGCACAAGATGTTCCTCAGTGTGCTAGAGTCTGCTGGATGACACTAAAGATCAGGGAATGGGTAGGGGGAGGGAGCCTGAGTTTTCATAAAACAAACAATTAAAATTCAAATCTTTAAATTAAGAAACCATATATGACTAAGAAAACCCTTGGTGACCAAAGTCTCCATTCCAAATAGTCAATAAAATCCTGACTTTATATTTCCTATGCTTCACGAAAGAAAAAAAAAAAAAAAGAAAGAGAGGGAGAAGAGAAGAGGGAAAAGAGGCATACAGTTTCAAGAATGGGTCAATAAGGCAATCAGAAAACCCTTCCAAACATGAACCAGTGAAGTCATGATTCTTCTAGTGAATCAGATTTCCATACATGTAAGGAAGGGATGATTTTAATATTCTCAAGTGATATACAGGCACAAATAAAATTTTCAAACCTCTAGAACATCTGTTTTTAAAATAAAGAAAAATGCATGTTTCTCTATTATAATATATTTCTGTGTGTATTTGGCTGACAAGATTTCCTCATGAGCAAATTTAGCTGTGACTTCTAATTCTAGGACATTTGATTAAAATATGTCAAATTAAATTACTCACCATAATTTTCAAACTAATGTGAATTCCCTCCAGACACATTTTTATAATTGTCTGCATGTGTCTCATTTTTTCCCCTCAGAATTATTTGCTGTGCAGTGTCCTTATTTTATACTTCTTCATAAGTGAAGACATAATATTGTGTTACATGTAGCAGAATTATGAGGACCAGACTATTGTATTCAGGAATGTGAGTCTCCTCTAAATTGGCACTGATTAAAGTATCTTTATGCCATAAAGTAGGTGAATAATCGGAGTAATTATTATATATTGTGTAAAATACAGTGCTTACCTTAACATCCAGCATTAGACAGTATTTGATCTGATCAGCTCTTTTATTAGCTCATTTAATGCCAAAAACAGCCCTCTGAAAAAGGTACTATAATAATCTCCACTTTACAGCTGAGGGATCTGAAGCAGAGAAAGGCTGAATAACCTGCCCCAGGCCCCAGCTCATAGCAGCAGAGCTGGCTTCCAAGCACAAAAAATAGTTCAGCTTTTAGGAAAAACCCTTTTCTTCACCGCCATGCCCTGCTGCCTCTCTAAACTTGTATCACTTTACACCACTGCCACAAAGATATTTCAAATATACAGAAAGGATCTTGACATTTCTCTGCTGACAAGCCTCAGATACGTCCCCACTGATCCAGATGTCTATGCATTATTATATATTTTACACCTCCCTCTCATTTACCAACCCATTTACACTTGTATAACTCTCACTTAAGAATCATAAATTCTCACGGACAAAAAGCACACTTCGTTACCATTTGTTTAATTTTTTGCCTCTAACACCCTTACTTAACTGTGATAGAATTTGTGAAATATGGGCAGCCCGGATGGCTCAGCGGTTTGGTGCAGCCTTTGGCCCAGGGTGTGGTCCTGGAGACCCGGGATCGAGTCCCACGTCGGGCTCCCTGCATGGAGCCTGCTTCTCCCTCTGCTTGTGTCTCTGCTTCTCTCTTTCTCTGTGTCTCTCATGAATAAATAAATAAATAAAATCTTAAAAAAAAGTGTCCGTGCAGTGGAAGAGGCCAGCAGTGGAAGAGGCCAGCAATGGGGAGCCCGCCAGACACGGTCGCTGAGCCCATAAGTGCCAACAATCTAAGAGTGCAGGGTGTTCAGTTAGGTTCCAATGAGAAACAAGTACATATATTCCAAAGGCCAAAGGAATTGTATGGTTGGAAAAACAAATAGTTAAGAAAATGCAAGAATGATTGGGACTGGGGATATCATATACTCAATGTCACTTCATTCTCTCATACCCCACAAAAGTTGGAAAGAATATTAGAAATTCAATAACCTAAACTCTCCTTGGCCCATAGAAGTGAAGTGACTTGTCTAGTTTCACCAATTGGCTAGTGATAAAACCTGGTGCAGGGGCACGTGGGTGGCTCAGTGGTTGAGCATCTGTCTTTGGCTCCTGATCCCGGGGTCCTGGGATGGAGTCCTGCATCAGGCTCTCTGCAAGGAGCCTGCTTCTCCCTCTGCCTATGTCTCTGCCTCTCTCTGTCTCTCATGAATAAATAAATAAAATCTTTAAACAAACAAACAAAAAAAGTGCAGAAACCAACGCCCCTGACCTCCCACCAGGGCCATCCTGTTATATCACACAGTGGCTTTTCGGTCTGTCCTGCCTAACTGAAACCAGGCAGCTCCTGATTTCCTGTTTAACATAGACTAGATTTCATTTTGTCACCAATCTACTGCCACCCAGACAATTGAAATTGGAATCTGGAGTGGGATCAAGGCATTGTTTTTTTTTTTTATACATTTTTTTTAAAAAATTTTATTTATTTATTCATGAGAGACACACACAGAGAGAGAGAGAGAGGAGAGAGAGGCAGAGACACAGGCAGAGGGAGAAGCAGGCTCCATGCAGGGAGCCCAACGTGGGACTCGATCCTAGGTCTCCAGGACCAAAAGCGGCGCTAAACCGCTGAGCCACCCGGGCTGCCCTGTTTTTATACTATATTTTTGTGTTTTTATACATCTTTAAAGAGCATGTCAACCATATACTTATGTGCAGTAGAGTTTAATAGAAGAAAATTACCCAGTTTCATTAATTATCCATCTTGCCTCATCTATATGTGAGCTTCCTTCTTCCATCACCTCCAGCTGGCTTTGAAGCAAATTTCAAACATCATGTTATTTCATCTATAAATATTTCAGGATGTCTCTAAGGACTCCTCAAAAGCTAAACCACAATATCATTATCACACCTAAAAATATTATCCCTAATCCCTCAATACTGGCAGATATACAGCCAGAGTTAAAATTTCCCTGATTATTTCACTAATGTTTTAAAAGGGATCCAGGAGCACCTGGGTGGCTCAGTCAGTTAAGTGGAGATCCTTGGCTTCAGCTCAGATCATGATCTCAGGGTCCTAAGATTGAGCTCCTCATGGGGCTCTGCACTGATGCAGTCTTCTGGGATTCTTTCCACTTTCTTTTTCCTCCCCTTCTGCACCTCTCTCTCTCTCTCTCTCTCTCTCTCTCTCAATCTCTGTCTCAAATAAATAAATAAATAAAATATTTAAACAGCATCCAAATAAAATCTATACCTTGTCCACTGATTGACATAATGTTTTAGTCACTCCTAATTTATAGGGTCTTTCTCCATCAATTTCTTTTGATTCCCTATTTGAAGAACCAGATTGTTTTCCTGTAGATTTTCCCATAATCTGTATTTTGCTGATTTTATCCCTATAATATCCTCTACCATGTCCCTCTGTCTTCTGTATTTCTTCTTCATCAGAAATTAGGTAAATAACTTTATTTGGCTCCCTCTTCAATTTTTTTGCAAGTGTATTTCATAGGTAGTGGTGCATATAATGTCTGGATGTCTCTTTTTGTGATGCGACCTACTAACAACCATTGCCTAGACCCATTCATTCACTTGGAGTTGCAAAATGGTAGTGAGCGCATCTCATCATTCCTTCCATGATTGTTACTGGGAATACTTTCATAAAAGACAAGTTTCCCCTCATTAGCTCTGAGTTATTACCTTGAGGAAAATTTCATCAGGAAAAGCATGAAAAATGCTTCTTTCCCTTTATTTGCTTCTTTCAAAATAAAGACTTGTTTCACTATCAACTTCCAAAGGCAACCATTAAGAGATTTATTTAGTTTTGTCTTTTGGCATCATTATTAGCTTGTGGTATAAACATATTTCTTGTGCTTGACTACATTGCAGCTATTGTCCTTATTGATAGATTGTACCATTCGCCCACCCATGCTTTCATGTTTCTTTCTTTCTTTTTTTTTTTTTTTTTATGACCCTAATAGTATTTGACAGTAGTGCTAGCTTGCTTTTCCCAATAAGAATAGGATAGTCTCATTTTGCACAGTTTCTGCCCAGGATTTGAAATCAGCTGGTTATTTCAAGAAGCTCTGGTAACTCTTAAAGGGACAGAGTATCAAGAAGACTTTTGGTACTAGAAGTTCAACATTACTGGGTTGGTTTTGTTTCAGAACTTTTTGTAAACAGAACTACATAACATTTCTTTTTAAGATAAAATACAGACAAATTCATACTTTTAACTCCAGTTCAAATTAGGACTATATGATATTTATTTAACTTCATCAATCTTAATTTATATTCTTCATGTCTTATGAAAAAAAATTCTGGGGTGCCTGGGTGGCTCAGTCGGTTAAGCATCTGACTTTGGCTCAGGCCATGATCCCAGGGTCCTGGGATGAAGCCCCACCCTCTGATCTTCCTCCCCACTTGTGCTCTCTCTCTCAAATAAATAAATAAAATCTTAAAAAATAAACAAAAGAAAAGAAATCCTTATTCTAAGCAACACCAACATAAAGAAGCCATTAAATGTATCCCACAATTATACACAACTGCATCTATAGCAATACCAACACTGCCAATAATAGTATGATTATTGAATACATTTTAAAATATTTTACAATTCTTTTTGTTACTAGGATATACGATGCTAGGGATCCACAAACACATTGCTGTGTTACAAAATCTTTTAAAATCATTCTCCTTGTTGGTTATACCACTAACTCAGCACACAAAAATCATTTTCCTTTGTTTTTATATCAGTGATTAATATTTTAGGTTGACGAGTATATAAAATATTTATGTGATTCCAAGGGTAAATCTAAATAGCAAAATATATTCACATAAATCTAGATTTTATTCCTGTTTTATCGCCTTTATTCCCTCCAGCTCCTTATTGGTAACTACATTTCTTAAATGTACTAGTTTATCCTATCACATACATACCATTAGCAAATATATACCTATGTTTGTATTCTCTTTCTTGAATAAAAGAAGCAAATACAAGAAAGCACAAGTAAAAGTACTTTGAACAAGATACAAAGCTGATTTCTCTCTTCTATAAAAGTACATTCAGGACTTGGCACAGTGGTTGTGGTCTGTATAGTCTCCAGCGACCCAACTCTTTCCAACTCACTCCCCTCTCAGCCTAAGGGGGCAGTCTTCATGCTCATGCCCCCCAGATGTTATTATCTGTCTTCTAAGCAGCAAGATGGAGGAGAAGCAAAGGATACACATCACTATCTCTCTCTCTCTCTCTCTCTTTTTTTCATATCACTATCTCTTTAAAAAGATTCCCACTATCTCTTTAAAAAGATCCCACAAGATGCATGGGTGGCTCAGCAGTTAAGCATCTGCCATTGTCTCAGGGTGTGATCCTGGAGTCCTAGGATTGAGTCCCACATTGGGCTTCCTGCATGGAGCCTGCTTCTCCTTCTGCCTATGTCTCTGCCTCTCTCTCTATGTCTCTGTGTCTCTCATGAATAAATAAATAATCTTTTAAAAAATTAAAATAAAAAGATTCCCATGAAGTGCTACATGACACTTCAACTTATAACCTATTGGTCAGAACAAAGTAATATAGCCACCCCCACTGCAAAGAGCAATGTATTTTTATTTTGAGTGGCCATGTGTCCCAGCTAAAGGAAAAGGAAAAAAGGGAGAAGGGATTTTAGAAAGCAAGTAGCAAGTTCTTTTATACCTTTTCCCCCTGCCTCAATGTGATTCAAGTAAGTAGCAAAATGAAGGATTTTTATAAATAATAAGATGTTGAATGTGAAATATTAAGAAGATTAACTATGCTTCTATAAACACTAATAATTTCAGGGAAACTAAAATTAAATAAAGCCTCCTTATAATTTAAATAAAGTTCTTCTTGAAAATATGCCTTTAGAAAATTTCTCCAATGATGAGAATGTCCTAGATTTTGGAATACAGAGGAACTTTCTAAAGCCTATCAAGTATATCTACAAAAAAAAAAAAAAAAAAAAGAGAGAGAGAGAGAGAGAGAGAAGAAAACTACAATAAATATAATATTCAAAGGTGAAACAGTGAAATCATCTGTTTCAAATTCAGAAGCATGTTTAAAATGCAACTATTACCAATTATACTTAACATTGTCCTGTAAATCCTAATCAGCTCAATAAGAAAAAGAAAAAAACAACCAAGGATTCTAAAGAAGAAAAAAATGGTCATTATTCATAGGTAATATAAGAGTCAATATAGAAAACCAAAAGAATATACATATAAATTAGAATTAATAGGAGAGTTTATCAAAGTTTCCAAGTATACTAACTGGCAAAAATTTGTGGTAGTTCTATGTACCAATAATAACGGGAAAATTCTATGTTTAGTTGCCAGATATAATTTCAATGAACAAAAAGTCAAGATAATTTTACGTACTGATAATAATGAGGATGTTCTATCTTTAAAAAACAACAACAATGTTTTTATAGTATGCCTCCTCCATCCTTCCTTGTTTTTGTTGTGTACATGGGTTTTTTTTTTTTAAGATTTTATTTATTTATTCATGAGAGACACAGACAGAGGCAGAGGGAGAAGCAGGGAGCCCGATGCGGGACTCAATCCCTGCACCCAGGATCATGACCTGAGTCCCTGCAGCAGGGAGCATGACCTGAGCCCAAGGCTGATGCTCAACCACTAAGCAACCCAGCCATCCCCCACTCCTTGTCTTCGTTATCTAGATCTGGATCCTGCAAACACTTCTCCCTTGCCAGCAGGAACAATGTTAGGATTTGTAAATAGGGGGCACTAGTGAGACACTATAAGACATACCAGAGAAAGAGCTTGTCTTCCTGGTTCTGACTACCTTCCTCGTTTCTCTACAATTTGGATGTTAGTGGTATATAAAAGACTCAGTGATGCTCACATTTCATCAAATTTTGTGGGTATCCAAGGCAGCTACCTTTTGCCAGAGATGTGTGGGAGAAGTAGTGTAACATACCCACCAACTGGTTTCTTTGGCACCTCAACAGGTAGATTCCTCTTTGACAGGCACTAGCACTCTAACGGCCTGCTCACCTAGCTCAGTCTTTAGCTTCTCTTTGAACTTCTCCACTATTTAGTGAGCCACAAACACTCTCTCTTCAATGAGATCTGATTTCAGCCTTGGGAGGAAAGCTCTTCTAACTTTATTCTTCCTTTTGAAAATTTCCCTAAGCCCTAAAGGTAATAACTACCTACATTTGCTATTGTTGTATCGTTTAGAGTTCTCTTTTGTCATTTTTATAAGTTAATCACCTTTTACTAGTTAATAAATTTTTGTATTAATTTTTTTTTTACTTACAAGTTTGATTTATAGCTTCTGCATGAATTTGGACTGATACAAATGGCAAAGCAAATAATATAAAATCCAGCAACTGATTCAATAAAAGATGTGCAAGATCTTTCTGGAAGGGAAAGAAAAACAACTTTATTCAATAAAAAGAAAAAAAATGAAGAGAGATGTACCATGCTCATGGATATAAAGATTCAGTATATCATTAATTTTCCCCAGATAATCTATGGATTCAATACAATAACAGGCAAAATACCAATGTATATAAGTACATTAGATACAATTAATTAAGCACAATAAATAAATACAATTCATAAATATATTAGATATAATTAAGTACAATACATACATATAAATTACATAGATGAATATTCATGAATCCATACTATCCAAAATTATAGGATTGAGTAATAGATAAATGGAGGAAAAGAGACAAATTTTCCATTCAATAATTCAAAATAATTTACATAGATACACCCCTTACAAGAAGGTGGAATATAACTTTTCATCCCTTTACTGTAGGTTCTGCTTAGTGACTTATTTCCATAGAGTATAGAAAAGGAGAAAAAAAGTAATTTTACAGTGGAGCAACTTGGCAAACACTACCTTTGCCAGAATATCAAGGTTGACATTATCAATATAAGTCATGTTGATAGCATATACTCTTGATATGACCTCACCTCTGTGATTTTCCTTTCCAAACTAATAACCCCAGTCAAATCATGAGAAAAATATCAAAGTTAAATTAAGAACATTCTATAAAATATCTGACCAATGCTCATCAAAACTATCAATGTCATTAAAAAAAAAGGAAAGTTTGAGAAATTGTCACAGTTAACCTCGCAGAGGAGTCTAAAACATGATAACTAAATGTAAGATATCCTAGAAGGCATCCTACACCAGAAAAAGGTTATTAGGAAAAAACTAATAGAACCTGGAATACAGGGGCAGCCTGGGTGGCTCAGTGGTTTAGCGGCCCCTTCAGCCCAGGGTGTGATCCTGGGGACCTGGAATCGAGTCCCACGTCAGGATCCCTGCATGGAGCCTGCTTCTCCCTCTGCATGTGTCTGTGCCTCTCTCTCTCTCTCTCTCTCTCTGTGTGTATGACTTTCATGAATAAATAAACAAAATCTTAAAAAAAAAGAACATGAATACAATATGGAGTTTACTTAATACTGTATCAATACTGATTCATTAGTTATGGCACAGTAATATAAAAGGTTAACAATAAGGGAACCAGATATAAGACATATGGGAACTATTCCTTACTCTCTTTTTTTTTGTGGATTTTAAAATTCAATTTATCTAAACCAAAATCCCCCCAAAACAGTTTACCTATTTCTCCCATGCCTGACCTCTGGCAACCATCAATTTGTTCTCTCTATACACGAGCTTGACTTTATTATATATATTCCACATATAAGAAAGATCATATGGTATTTGTCTTCCTCTGTCTGACTTATCTACTTAGCATAAAGCCATTAAGGTCCATCCATGTGGTTGCAAATGGCAAGATTTCATTTTTTTAATGGCTGAACAATATTCCATTGTGCATATATTTCTTTATCCATTCTCCCATTAATGGACCCTTAGATAGTTTCCATATCTAGGCTATTATAAATAATGCTGTAATAAACATAGGGGTGTGCTGGAATGCACAGTTCAGCAGTTGTCTCTTATGGGCTGGTGTGGGGCTTCTGTATACTATGGCACCAAATGTCTCAGGGTTTTCAGTATTTTTCTTTGATGATGGGAAAAGCATACCTTTATTCTTATTTTTTACTTCATATTATTTTTAAAAGGTACAATTAGGAGTAGTTTTTTTTAACGGTATGTGTGTTTTTAAATAGGAATTGAATTTTAAAAACAAATAAGTCCATGGAACTGTTATTAAAAAAAAAAAACCAACATAAGGATGTGTATATCTTTTTGAGTTAATGTTTTCATTTTCTTTGGCTAAATATCCAGAATTAGAATTGTTGGACCATATGGTAGTTCAGGTTTTAATTTTTTGAAGAACTTCCATAGTGTTTTCCATAGTGGCTGCACCAATCACATTCCCACCAATAGCATTCAGGGATTCCCTTTTCTCCACACCCTTGCCAATTCTTGTTATTTCTAGTCTTTTTTGATGATAGTCATTCTAACAGGTGTGAAATGACATCTTGTTATGGTTTTGATTTGCATTTGCCTGGTAAAGAATCTTTTAATATACCTATTAGAGCCAACTGTCTTCCTTGGAAAAATGCGTTCAGATCTTTGCCCATTTTTTAATTAGAATTTCTGGGGGTTTTGTTATTGAGTTGTATGAATTCTTTATGTGTTTTGGATATTAGCCCCTTATCAGATATCTGATATACAAATATTTTCTCTCATTCAGTAGGTTGCCTTTTCATTTTGTTGATGGCTTTCTTTGCTGTCCAGCTTTTTAGTTCAATGTAATACCACTTATTTTTTTATTTTTACTTTTGCTTTTGGTGTCAGATTCAAAAATCTCATTACCAAGATCTATTACTTTTCTCTGATGTTTTAGTTCATCTTTTAGGAATCTATTACAAAGTGACTGAAAATATTTACTCAGATTCTCAGAGGGAATATGTCTGAATATTAATAGTGATTATCTCTGGATACAAAATCACAAGGGTTCCCATTTGATTCTTTACACTTTCCTGTACCTTTAAAAATTCTCATCTAAGAGAATACATATCTTATACAAAAAGAGGTTAGTAATGTTTTTTATTAATTCATTCAATAAATATGCGTTTCGTATCTACTCTGTCTAGACACTGATGATTTGTTTATGAACAGGACTGACACTATCCCTCCTGCCTCAGAGCTTACATTCAAGGAGAGGAGACAAAATAAACACGAAAAAGAGCCCTGCTGGTTTGAATGTGGGGCGGGACTGTGAGAGAGGAGTCAAGATGGTCTGAACACTGAGACTATGGTGTCATTTCTGAGAAAGGAAGGAAGCGTTTCAAGTGTGTCAGATCACTGAGAGGTTATTGATCATGTAAAACGTGTGAAATATATACAAGAAAGACAAATGTCATTGGGATTGACACTTGGCTGATGTTAAAATATTATTTAATATCCTGTATCTCTCCACATCACGAAAAAATATGTTTTTATTTTAAAACTTTTAGACTCATGAGTTAAGCACTATTAATCAGAGGAAAAAAATTGAAAAGTAAAGAATTTCTAACTTCTATAATTCTTGCAGCTTTAGATTAAAATTTTTAACTTGCTTGAGATGCTGAGAAAATGGAGTGTGCCAACTTTTGAGAGGCATTCTATAGGGTCCCTTAACCAAACTCATTTTACTATCGACCTAAATTTTTACGAAAGTTCCAAGCTTCCTCTAATGACAATTATTCCCTGCACCTCAATGATGCAGATCAATCAGTCTCTTTTTTGTTCCAAAGGCAAGAGAGTACTTCAATTTAAGAATTATGAAGTCATTTCCAAAATTTTAATATCACACACACCTCATACCTTGTCAGTTATTAGTAGATTCATATGACATTAATAAATAGTAACATAGGTAACTGTGGCTTATCAAGCATCAAATAATTAAATCATTTTTGCACATGGTCACACCTAAGGAAATAACCTGCACTCCTTACATAAAAATAGAGAAAACTTTTTATATCACTTTGTGTGACAACCAAAGTCACAGGAGTGTCTCTACAATTTCATCCACACCATGGTCTCCCTTCTTCCCTTGCAATGTCCTTCCCCAACTCCATCTGGTCTATAGTGTTACTTTTTGTACTGTTACTCCACTTCCCCATACATCTTAGAGGATCCCCCCACCTTCTGCCCTTCGATGATCCCTTTCCTCCCTGAGTCATGTGCTCTCCTTGTGCTCCATCTCTCTCCTAGCTACATCAAACTTGTTTACCTCTGTGCATCAATTATTGATTACCATAGTCCAAGGCACTCCTAAGGGCTGCAGATATATAAAGAAAATAGTTCCTATGTGAAAACCTCTTAAGGAAATAGAGTTCTTATAGTTCATACTCACTGTTTTTAAATTACATGAATAAATAAATAAATTTGCAAACTAGATAAAATAATTGTCATCACAGAGTTGGTCATAAAAAATTTACTTTGGTGAATTTAATTATCCTCTATGACAAGTTCAGCAAAGCATAAAGAAGGCTCCAAAAGTTGAGAAAATTTCCATGTGTCCATTTACCTAGAATCTTCAGGAAATTAAACCACACTTTTAATTAAAATAAACAAAATGCAATCAGAATATAAGGATATGAGCTTTTCATAAAAATTGAACCTACTTTTCAAAGCACTGAAACACTCCTTTTTTCAGGCCAAAAGTATGTTTTGTTTTCACCTTTTCATGTTTACACGTGTATGCAATGCTTTTAAAATCGGTGCCGAATGGCACAAAAAACTTGTAACTAAGAAACCAAAAACAGTCACCATCATTTCAGAACTTTGAGTGAAGCTCTTAACATCTCTTAGCTTAAGTTCCTTGTGTGGCAAACGGGTTAAAGATATTTGTCCTTCTGTCTCAAAAGAATGTGATGAAGTTTGGTCAACCACCCATAGATATAGAAATCCATCAAAACTTAAAATTGACTTCAGAAATATACTTTGCTGGAGATAGAGTTCTATCATTGCTCTCTGTGGTAGACAAAATAATGGGCTCCCAAAGATGGACAAGGTCCTAATTCCCAGAACCTGTGAATATGTTATCTTACAGGACAAAAGGATTTCTGCAGAGTTAAGAATATTTAGATAGAGATTATCCAGGTGGTGACAAGGATTTTCTCCTTGATCAATCTCTAGTGAGGGTCCTCTGCCCTCTTTCCGACTAGGCCTCAACCATGGTCTATAAAAACTTGAACAAATGCTAGCATAGTTTCTAGCAGTGTCAGGGTACATCCCTAGGATGACTCTAGCCCCCATTTAAAGTGTCTGCTTGAAAAAACTCAAGCCTGCCAAAAGAATTGACTGTTCCAGTCAACTCCTGAAGCTAGAGCCCCCGTCTCTCAGGCTCTGTGGAAAGGGAGGAGCCTAACTTTGCAGAGTAATAGTTAACAAACCAAGATGTATTCACATGGACCAACCCCCACTTCCTGCTTCTGATTTTCATTTCCCTGACCATGCTGAAGACTTTCCCCTCTATTCTCCTTCATTCTCCTTTGAAAACCCCCAATCCCCTCTGCCCAGATTGGAATGGAGCACAACTCTTTCTTCTACCACTGGTAGTCAGTCACTGAATAAAATCTGTTTTCACTGCTTTATTTATTTATTTATTTTTATTTATTCATGAGAGACACACACAGAGAGAGAGGCAGAGACATAGGCAGAGAGAGAAGCAGGCTCCATGCAGGGAGCCTGACATGGGACTTGATCCTGGGTCTCCAGGATCACACCGTGGGCCGAAGGCAGGTGCTAAACCACTGAGCTACCCAGGCTATCTGTTTTCACTGCTTTAACTAAAGATAACTGCATTTACCTTTAACAGTGGGCCCAATATAAAATCATAAGGTCCTTATAAGAGGGAGGTGGGAAGATAGAGATCTGAAGTTGTGGCCATCTAACCAGAATGGTGATGCAACCATGAACCAAGGAGTATAATCCAGTCTCTACAAATTAGAAAAGGCCTTTCTCTAGAACCTTGAGAAGGAATATAACCCTGCTTAGTCCTCAATTTTAGCCCCATAAGACCTTTCTCAGATCTCTGACCTCCAAAACTATAAGATAATAAATTTGTATTATTTTAAGACACTAAGTTTGTGGTGATTTGTTATGTAACAGTGATAGGAAATTAATAAACCATGCATCCTATAAGATAAGCCCAATAAAAGTGTGTTAATATCACATAACTACCTGAGTATTAAAACAACCACCTGTACAGATTTTTGTGACCATGGAAATCCATGAACTTAGAGCAGGCTGGCATCAACACGTTTTAAGGAATATCATGAAGGAATCTTCAAGTAGGTCTGTGATTCAAAATTAAATATCTTTCTTTGAGAACATGCAATATATACTTGATACCAGAGCCCTTGCATAAGACTGAGTGGAACTTTTTGCCAAACATATAAGTGTTAAGTCATGATCATTTTCCTCGGCACTTTAACAAGGCTGATTAATTTTTAAAAAAGATTTATTTATTTATTTTAGAGAGAGAGAGAGCGTGGAAATGAGGGAAGGGGCCGAGGGAAAGAATCTTCAAGCAGACTCCCCACTGAGCACAGGGCCTGACACCGCATTTGATCCCACAATCCATGAGATCATGACCAGAGCTGAAACCAAGAGTCGGATGCCCAACAGACTGAGCCACCCAGTCTCCCCAAGGCTGATGATTCATCTTTACTGAAATTGATTCATTTCACAATTCCTCAGGAAAATTCTAATATTTAATGCACTCTCAATTAGCTCTGTCTTAATGGTATATTGTAGACCCAACACCAGCCTTCTTATAAAACCTTGAAAGGGCAGCTTATGTTTGCTTGGTGTGCTTGCTTATAGAAGGGAAAGAATAATGAACTCTTGTCCCAGAAACAGCATAGAGAGACCAGGCAGGCAACATCCAACCAGCAACTGCGTGCTGCCTCTATGCCGGAAGCCAGATATGATTTCTCTATTTGATAATTCATTTTCCCTCTCAAGTTTAAAGTGACCAAAGATACTTGTATTTTGAGGTGTTTTTTTGTTTTGTTTTGTTTCTGTTTAATCCTGAGAGGCAACTATATTATCAAATGCCACTATCGGTTCCTTTCCTATTTTCTACTCACTGATCTCTTTTTTTTTAAGATTTTTTTTAAATTTATTTATTCATGAAAGAAACGGACGGGCTGCCCCGTCTACTCACTGATCTGATACTCATCCATGGTTAGTATCTTTCTTAGTTAATATTATTCAGAATAAATATCTGGCCTATGTTTGCCCAGTCATTAAGAAGGCTCTTAACAGGGATGCCTGGGTGGCTCAGCGGTGGGGCGTCTGCCTTCAGCTCAGGGAGTGATCCTGGAGCCCCAGGATCGAGTCCCACATCGGGTTCCCTGCATGGAGCCTGCTTCTCCCTCTGCCTATGTCTCTGCCTCTCTCCGTAAATCTCATGAATAAATAAAATCTTAAAAAAAAAGAAGGCCATTAACATTCCCATTCTCATATTTCTCTAATATTCTTAAATATATACTGTAGAATCTCTAATACTTCTGGCCTTTCACAAAGCACTTTTCCCAAGATAACTTATAATACAGATTGTGCCCATTTCTATTCTGTTCCACTCTTGCTGGCCACATCTGGGGGAAAATAACCGAAAAATCACTTATTTTCAGGACTCTTCCTGTTGTTAGTCTAAGTTCAGGGATATTAACAATTCAAACTGGATGAACACTTGCAGCAAGGGAAATGGAAATTATATTTTTCTGGGAACTTCTATGTTGTCACCATTAAATCATACTGTGAAATGGTTTCAGATTGGAAAGATTTCATCTCTGCTACATCTGCCCTGGGGCTCCAACTGGTCATTTTCCTTCAAACGATAAACTTTATTTAGCTTATTTTACATTTAAATTAACTTCAGCAGGAAAGTGGGTAAAGAAAAATATTATGTTTCAGCTGTAAGTTTGGAAGGGATTCTGTTGTTGTGTCCCTTTGAGAATTTTGTAATGGCAAAATTGCATTGACTGCAAACAACCCTTCTTTTAACAGATGTGCATGATACACATGGTTTAGGAAGGAAAGCAATTATGGTCTGCAATCCATTTGTAATGAAGTAATGTCTCTAAAATTATCATTGACATCCTACCTTCTTTGGTGGCAAGTTTTGCAAAAGCAAGAGCTGAATGAATAAATTGGTTACTTCAACTGGTGCAAGGTTTACAACAGGTACTTTCCCTCATAAGTGCTTAATGTTTCATTAATTAAGGCGCATTCTAAATTAATTAAAGAGGACCCAGTAGGAGAAATGTAGAGCTGGTGAACTTAATTTTGAAGCGTTGGGATGTAACAAGTCTCTAAAAGTGAAATTTCATAAAACTGACTCTGCCTTTAAATAAATCCAAACTCCTCTTCTAGAAAGTCAAACTAATTTGGTTACCCATCATGTTCGGGGGAGTGAAGCTCTGAATAACAATTTATTGTTGCTAAGGAAGAGTTTATAAATATGTGAGAGCTAGTTTGCTAATTTTATGAAAGAATTTTAAGGACAGTAAAATATAGTTAATTCTTAAAAATTATATGGTATGGACTTGTGCTTCTAGGAATGGCAGACCAAGATTTCCACGAAAGACAATAAGAAAATCTGGACAAAATCTTCCTGTAAAAATTGCTTGATGGAAACTCAGAATTAATCAAATAGTGAAGAGTTACTGAGCCGAAAGCCAGTGGAGAACATAAGAAGGAAGCTGGAGTTTGCAGTCACTTTGCCCCTGGGGATGTTTGCCAATCCTGAGGAGGCTTATTTCCCAATCCTAGAGAAAGAGACTGAGGTAGAATGGGATATTCCACAGCCTCACAGGACTTGGAAACAGAGAATTAGGTCCAGAATCTACTCAAAGTGTGTTCCATGAACTTTTTTCTTCATTCTCAGTAGGAGAGACTTGCTCCCCAAGATTGGGGTAAAGCAGAAGTAAATGACCCTCAGAGAAACTGAAGCTTTGAATTACCTCTGCCTAAAATGGGAATAATAGGAAGGAGCCAGACAGAAGCAAAGGTAAATCCATCTTGGAGGAATATTATGTCTTCCTAGGACTCTTATTATTTCAAGAACTTTTCAGATGCAAAGTCTGATATCACCGAATATTACCAGGCACATAAAGACTCATGACATGAGGGAGCTTGGGTCGCTCAATCAGTTAAGCATCTGGCTTGGGGTCAGGTCATGATCTCAGGGTCCTGGGATGGAGCCCCACATCAGGCTCCCTGTTCAGCTAGGGGTCTGCTTCTTCCCCTGCCCTTGTCCCCTGCTTGTTCTCTCTCTCAAATAAATAAATAAATAAACTTTTTCTTTTTTAAAAAGGACTCATGACATGAATAGAATAGACGTAGAAGCAAAAACAAAACAAAACAAAACAATGGGGAGTTAACAGATGTGGACTCCTAAATGTGGTGGAGTGGCGGTGAAGAAGAGAAGAAGAAAAGGTTTTGATCTCTGGGTTATTCAGGTGAGAAAGGGAAATGATTTCTGACCTTACTAAATGGTTGAAGCATCTCTGCTTCCAGATTAGCCAATCCAGAATGTGTCCTTTCAATTGTAGTACCTTCTTGGAACCAGTCAACACAAGCCCAGACCTGTCAGGCCACCTGACTCCTTGCTGGTATACCCCATGGTTCCTTCCAAGTGGGTCTCTTCACTCCAGCGAACTCAATAAATCAACCTAACTTTAAAAGTATTCCTTGTCAACCTTGGCTGGTAGCTTTGGCACAATTCAGTGAAAGAATTAGAATCATTTCCCTCCATATATGACAAGAAAGCTGATATGCTTTCCAGCAATTGTAGACATAGTAATTTAAGCATAAGAAATTGACATCTGATATTTTTGAAAAGTGTGGATCATCTAAATGATCCAGAAAAGTCCTAGACACTTAGTGCCTACTTATATATCTTCATAGGCTAATAATAACAACTGTATAATTCAGGGATTCTTTTTTATTTTTAAGATGTATTATTTATTAGAGAGAGAGAGAGCTTGTGCACAAGCAGGGTGGGGAGGGGCAGAGGGAGAGAGAATCCTGTCGCAGACTCCTCTGAGCAGGGGAGTCTGAGCAGGAGAGTCTGAGCAGGGAGCCCAGAGCAGGGCTCAGTCCCACAACCCTGAGATCATGACCTGAGCAGAAACCAAGAGTCAGCCGCTTAACCAACTGAGTCATCCAGGCGCCCATATAATTCAGAAATTCTTAAAGCTATATGTAGGAATCAGGTCCTGGAAAGAAACAAAATAAAATGGCATAGATATCATGATCTTAGTGCACCTAACACAGATGATGTGGTCCTTCAAATTATATGTAAATCTTTTTTTGCTTCATGTTTCTAAGTTGTGATTTATCAACTATAGATTAAGATAAACTTTGCCTTGGTCATCAGCTTATAGTTATTTACTTATGTGAATACTGAAAGGTAATATTATTTCATTTCCATCTACTTTACTTTTAGGGGCTTGTCCATTTGAGTGCCAGAGATACCATTCTTTTTTTTTTTAATTTTTTTTAATTTTTATTTATTTATGATAGTTACAGAGAGAGAGAGAGGCAGAGACACAGGCAGAGGGAGAAGCAGGCTCCATGCACCGGGAGCCCGATGTGGGACTCGATCCCGGGTCTCCAGGATCACGCCCTGGGCCAAAGGCAGGCGCCAAACCGCTGCGCCACCCAGGGATCCCCAGAGATACCATTCTTATCAGTGACTGTATCAATGAAATCACAATCTTGGGGGTGATTTTAAAGCTCTAGGTGATTTTAAGTTCATCTAGGATGAGGACCACTAGTTTACATGTCGATAACCCAAAACAAAAATAGAAAACCTTGTTTAGGAAAATGAAGGACATTTTTTCAGGTTAAATTATCCTATCGTGTGAAACAACCAAATAATTGAAGCAAGGGTTGAGTTACAGTGATGATAAAAGTCCTTTTCATAACCAAGAGAAAGGTGCCATGTAGATCAGACTTTCCACTGTTTGTTTTTTCATTCTACAAAGATTTATTGTGTGCCTACTGTAAGCCAGGCCTTGTGCCCTGGAAATAAGAGTAAACAAAATAGACATGTTCTGTCAAGGAACTTATGGTCTAGAGGAAGAGCCAGACATTAGTCAAATAGTCACACACCTAAGTATTTAAGAATGATCGGTGACAAACGCTATGAAGAGACAGCTCGGAGTACTTTGAGAAAACACATAAGGGGCACCTGTTCCAGGCTGAAATGCCAGGGAAGTTTGAGTTAAAATAATTGAGTTCGGGATGCCTGGATGGCTCAGCGGTTAAGCGTCTGCCTTTGGCCCAGGACCTGATCCTGGAGTCCTGGGATGGAGTCCCGTATCTGGTTCCCTGCATGGAGCCTGCTTCTCCCTCTGCCTATGTCTCTGCCTCTCTCTGTGTGTGTCTCTCATGAATAAATAAATAAAATCCTTTTTAAAACAAAAGTTTGGGTTGGAAAATTAATAAGGTGGGCAAGAATCTCCTAGAAAAAGGAAAAAAAAAAACGTGCAATGTTCCTAGGAAGAGTAAGGGGTAATGCTTATCAAATTTTAATGTGCATATGAATTGTCTGGAGGTTCTTATTAAAAGACAATAGATCTGAAGTGCAACCTGGCATTTTCATTCCTAACAAGCTCCCAGGTGATTCTGATGCTGCTGATCCATAGTCCACACTTTGAGTGTCAAAAGAGGGCATTCAAGAAGCTGAACAATTTTTGGTGTGACTGGACCGCAGAGAGTCAGGGAGACTCAAGGAGAAGTGAGGCAAGTACCACCTCATACTGTAGGGCCACAAATCTCATAGAGTCCTAACAATTTGCCACTAGATTCCTTCAGTTTTTCTGTATTGATGATCACTATCATCTAGAATTAGCAGGTGTTTTTCTCTTCTTTTCCAATCTTTATAACTCATTTTATTGTGTTTCTTAGAAACTGCAGTACAATGTTAAATAGTTGGAAAAAGACTGCCATTCTTTTCTTCTCCTCGATTTTAATAGGGATGCTTCTAAAATTTCACCAAATAAGTATGTTTACCTCAGTCCTGATTATACACACTTTTTCAAAGTAAGGCAAATTCCTTCTTTTCCTTGTCTGTTAAGTGTGTGTGTGTGTGTGTGTGTACTTGTGAATAGGTGTTGCATTTTATCAAATGATTTTCAACATCTATTAAGATATCAAATGATCTTCCCCTGTTAATCTAATTTAATAAGTTAGAATGATAATTTTGTAGAACCATCTTTACATTTCTGAGAAAAATCTAAGTAGGCCATAAAATATTATTCTTTTAACTCACCACACTATGCAAGCTACTCATGTTTTACTTGCATTTGTGTTTATGAATAAAATTGGCTTAAAGTTTTCTTGGGCTATTCTTTTTCAATTTGGGGATCAACCTTATCCTGGCTTCATAAAATGAATCAAATAGCTTCCTATCTTTATCTAGATTCTGGGGCACTTACATAAATGGGAATTCTTTATTTCTTGAAGATGGGCAAAGCTTGCCCATAGTACTGTAGGAATCAGGGCCTTTTAGGGTTATATGTTTACTACTACATTTCTTATATGAATCTTAGTCTATTCCAGTTTTTTACTACTTGACAAGCTGATTTTAGTAATTTATATTTTATAAAACTGTTTGCATAATGCTATATATAATATTCTCATTTTTTTAGTATTCTCATATTTTTAAAAAAATCTATCCAATATCCAAAGTGAGTCTCATTTTTCTTTCTTGATGTGACTTATTTGTGGCTTCTTTTTATTTGATTATCTTCACACTATTTTCTGCTTTTCTGGTCTTAACATTAGGTTTTCTTGTATTGAGAAACTTTTCTAGATTTTTTTTTTTTTTTAGTTTTTGTTTCCTATTTAATTAATTTCTTCTTTTTAATTTCTTGTTTTCTGCTTTCTTTGAATCTGTTTATTTGTTTTACTTTCATTTTTTGAACTGAAAGACTTTGGTCTTCACTGTTTTCAAATAAATGCTCTATACTACATATTTCCTCTAAACACCACTTTACCATATTCCCCAGGTATTATGTGATACTTTATTTTATTTATTCATTCCACAAATATTCATTAAGCACCTACAGTTGTTCCAAGAACTGTTCTCACTGCTGGGAATATGACAGTGAGTGGAGCAGATAGTCTTTCTTTCTTGGCACTTACATTCAACTCTTATTGGAGATGGACTGAACAGCACATGCCCCTCTCAGGAGGTGAAGTTGTATAAGAATGAGGAAAAAAATTCTCATTCTTTCTTCCTTTTTTTTTTTTTTTTTTTTAATCTGGAAGGAAGTCATAGTAAGCACAGAGAACAGCAAGTACATAGACTTTGAGAAAAAAATTTGCTTGACTTGCTTGTAGCAGAAGAGGCTAGTGCGGAAACAGCACCATGAGTGAAGATGAAGGAGAGACATAGCTAGATGGGACCTGGAAGGCCATGGTTAAAATTTTTATCTTGTAGACATGAAGCCAATGGAAGGTTTGAACAGGGAAGTGACATGATCTGACTCATGTTTTTAAAATACCTCTTTGTTTACTCTGTGGATCATGGGCTATGGTGAACAAGAGTCTTTCAGTCCTGAGGGTTTTTCTGGACATTTTCAGCATCAAAGTTGTTTAGCAAATCGTTTCTACTTTCCAAATGTATTTCTTTTTTTAATTTGACAAAATATCAAGTTATTGCATTGAGAGAAAGAAATATACTTCATATCTGAACTGGTTTCTTTATGTTATAGAGGTTGAGACCGAATTCATGTTCAAATTATTTAATCAAATTCCATAACCTTTTGACTCAAATTGCAGTATCGTGTATATGCTTTGTCCACTTGAGTTGCAGATTTCTGGGGAAAGTGTGTAAAATTCTCCCTGTGTGACTTGTCAATATTTTGTTATATTTCTATTAGTTATTATTTAACATATTGTGAGGTGATGTTGTGACTTACAACAATTTGAAGCCTTCCCCTGGTAGATTGTTCCATCTCCCGCTAAGATTCCCTTCCTTTATCCCTTTCTTTACTGTACTTAACGTTTTGTTTCTGCTGTTAACCTGCCATCATGTCGCTATTATTTTCCTCTTAATCTCTTCCTCACTCTCCCTCACTCTTGCTCTCTCTTCTCCTTTTTCAACCTTCCTGCCATCTTTCTTAAGGAGCCAGGCTACATACCAAACATTTGTTTATTTACTTCTGATTGCCACATCTTTGCACGCTGAATAATTTGAAAAATATATAGGGAAGTGTGCCTCCCCATTTTTTGCTACACCATGAAACTAATACAATAGCTTTAAGTATTTGCATTAGAATTTAAAGGGGACTCATGGAAGAATCAGAATAGAATGTATAATTGCTAAGTCATTTAAGAAAAAAAACTGGAGCAAGAAAAATTTGAACTATTCAACAAATGACAGAAAATGGAAAAACAGAAAAAAGTGGAAAAAATGCAGTCAACAGAGAACCAAAAATTAAAATATCAAGACTAAATCCAATTACTTCAGTAAAAACAGTGGCTATAAATGGATTATGTCCACCCATTATAAAACAGATTCTTAGATGATTGTTAAAAAACAAGAAACAAGTCCATTCCCTTTATATACTAAATAAAGATTCTCCTAAAACAAAATAGTTGTGGGACTTTTACATTTGGCCAGGATGGAGTATTTGTTGCTTCACAATCTTTGCTGTCCTTCTGTGGAGGCCAAGAAAAATTAAGGCCATCCCACCTAAAGTTTAGCATTAGCACAAGTACAGCCATCTTAGGCCACTGTGAATAAGAGCTGAACTTTATGGGAAAAACTGCAGAATGTCCTCAATGTCCTTGGCAGGAAATCCCATATCAGAAAGACAACAGAGCCCATGCCCACGGTAGAAAGTCCCATATTAGAATGAGAACAGAGCTCAATGCCCTTGAAAGCCCCATATCAGAATGTAAACAGAACTTGAGAAATTCCTTCACCCCTTCTGAAAATCCCCTAGACCAGCCTATAAAAAACCCAGCTGTAACCCACTTAGGGGTCCAAGTCCCTGCTCCACTGTGTTGGGTATACTTGGACCCAAGCTTGAGGTTGTAATAAACCCTCATGCTCTTGCATCGGTGTCGGCTTCTTGGTAGTTTCTCGGATTCGCAATCTTGGGCACAACAAAAATACTTGTTTAAAACAACACAGAATGATTATCTTATAGTTCTGGAAGTCAGAAGTCCAAAATGGGTTGGTAGAGCCATGTTATTTCTGGAAGGTCTTGGGAAGGATTTATTTCCTCACCTTTTCCAACTTTCCAGAGACTTCCTATAGTTTTTGGTTCATGGTCCCACATCACTCTAAACTCTGCTTCTGTTGGCACATCTCCCTCTCCCTTCCTGATCTTCCTCAATCCCCCTTCCTTATATAGACCCTAGTGATTACATTGTGCCCCCTGGATCATCTAAAATTGAGTTAGGGACAAACAGGGCTAGGTAGGGGGCCATGGAAGCAGGCTCACAGAAATCCCAAGAATGTTGAGGAGTAAGGAAACCAGAGCTAAAGGAACAAGCCAGACCACCCTGCGTTAGGTGTGGGCGGGGAGGGTATCTTTTTATGACAATCATCTGTGACCAACAAAGAATAACCAGACCCCAAAGGGGAAGTAAGCCATTAAAGATGTTATCACTAGTCCTTACTCAATGTTGATATCAGTGGATATGTTAAAAAGATTTAGCTTCCCTGATGAGGCTCTCAATAAAAGACCAACTCTACAGGCCCTCAGTGGCAACCCTGTTGGGATCCCTCTCACTTCTGAGAGCTTTCTCTGTATCTTTCCTTAATAAACTTCTGTCCCTCCCCCAAAAAATAAAACCAAATAAACTTGTGTTCCTTTATTCACTTTCCTGTGTCCATGAGATTCACTCTTCGACTCCATGAAACAAGAACCAACCTCTCTAGTATCAAAATAATCTCTCTGGGGGTACTCAGGTGGCTCAGTTGGCCAAGCTCCTGCCTTCAGCTCAGGTAATGATCCCAGGCTCCTGGGATTGAGTTCCACTTCCCGTTCCCTGCTCAGTGGGGAACCTGCTTCTCCCTCTGCCTCCTGCTCCCCTTGCTTGTGCTCTCTCTGTGTCAAATAAATAAAAATAAAATCTTTAAAAAAAATAAAACAATCTCTCTATGTCAAGATTTTTCAACTTAATCACATCTGCAAACTTCTCCTTGCCATGTAATGTAACATATTCACAGATTTGGGTGATTTGATGTGGACATCTTTGATGGGGCCATTCTTCAGCTGAAAGTTAATTTCTAAAGTTAATTATATTTGCACTTTGCACTATAGCAATATAAGAACCTTAATAGTCTTCTTCATTCACTCCCACTTCAAAGCCACAAACCTCCCATAATGATATTACCATTTCCCTCATATTCTTATTTAAATTTTTACTTATATAATTTGTTTAGAACTAATGTTATGTTGACTGATTTCTGCTTATGCTGTCCTCCATTATCTTACATGTTCCTCTGGAATTTTAATTTTTGTTATTATTGCACAGCCAGTAGTACTTAATTTAGAAAGGTCTCTGAGATATAAAATATCTAATCTTAGCTTAAATGAAAAACCCCTTAATTTTGCACTCACAGTTGATGAATAATTGGTTAAGGTGTAGAATCTTATGTTCAAAGGTATCTTTCTGCAGAAAATTATTATTGAGATTATCTATTGTGATCTTAGATATTGCTATTTTAATCTTCTTTATTGATGATGAAGACTGGGTGCGAGGACACAGAAGGGGTTCCCTCAGAACCAGCCAGGAAGTTCTTGGCTTCAAGCAGGATAGACATCAAATGTGAGTGGAGAGGAAGTGAGACCAAAATTTATTAAAGACAAAGAGAGAGTATAGATACAGACAGAGCATCTGGAAGACTTGGAAAAGAAAGGAAAGTAAGTCTTGTCTTTGCTTGGGGCCTGGCGTTTTTATTGAGGGTGATGGTCTGGTGCACTGTCTACTCAGTAACCCAGGAACAAAGATGAGCGTTTAGGTGTCTTCCATAAATCACTCAAGCCCTGGAAGCAGTGGTCTTGATGAATTAGTGGTCTTTGAAACATCTACCTGGTCACTCCGTAGGTATGTGCAGGAAGACTCCAAAGAAATCATTAAATTGGGCAGCCCGGGTGGCTCAGCGGTTTAGCACTAGCCTTCAGCCTGGGGCGTGATTCTGGAGACCCAGGATCGAGTCCCACATCGGGCTCCCTGCATGGAGCCTGCTTCTCCCTCCTCCTGTGTCTCTGCCTCTCTTTCTCTGTGTTTCTCATGAATAAATAAATAAAATCTTCAAAAAAAAAAAAAAAAAAGAAATCATTAAATCCTTGACCTTTACAAAGAGGACATCCATTATCTGTTCTATAAGGCTGTGTATAAGGTAGGGGTGCAGGTCTCAGTAGGAAAAGGAGGGAGAAAAAAAAGCAGTTTTACATATACCTTTAGTTTCCCTGTCTTATTGAGAATCTTTCAAAAAGTTTTAGTAAAAGTTTTTTTTTTCCCCATATTGTTAGGTAAGAGGTTTATTAATTAAAAGAGATTTTAATTAATGGATTCTGCTTAGCAGTTCGTGGGTCCTTTTAATGAGATACATTATGCTTTTTTTTTAAATTCTGGGAACGTTTTTCCCATTATTAATGTCCACTTCAGGGATCCCTGGGTGGTTCAGTCAGTTAAGCATCTGAGTTCACAATTTCAGGGTTGTGAGATCCGCTGTGTTGGGCTCTGCACTTAGTGGGGAGGCCGGGGGTTCAGTTCTCTTCCTCTGCCTCTGCCCCTCCTCACGTGCACACATACGTACTCTCTCTTTCTCTCCAAAATAAATAAGTCTTAAAAAAAAAAAAGAATTATGTCCACTTTATGATATCTTTTCTTCCCTGTATATCTTTTCTGTCTCTATAGACAACGAAAATTTTGTTTTCCATGATCCTTTCTTTCATATTGTCTATATTTTGTCCTTTTATCCTATAGCTCAGAGAAATCCTCAATATGAATTATAAACATGAGAATTTTTTCTCTGCTGGGTCCAAAAATGTCATGAAATTGACTTTTAGTTTTATCAATCAGATTTTATTTGTAATGAACCCAAGCTGATTTTTTAAGAAAAAGATTTTATTTATTTATTCATGAGAGACACAGGCAGGCTCCCTTCAGCCTGACATGGAACTCAATCCTGGACCCTGGGATCATGCCCTGAGCTGAAGGCAGACACTCAACCACTGAGCTACCCAGGCATCCCCCCAAGCAGATTCTTTTATAGAAATACTTGACAATAAACTCCAAAGACATTATTAATTGTATTTTTTTCTTTAAGATTTTACTTATTTATTCATGAGAGACATACAGAGAGAATCAGAGACACGGGCAGAGGGAGAAGCCCTACAGGGAGCCTGATGAGGGACTCCATCCCAGGCCCCAGATCATGACCTGAGCCAAAGGCAGACGCTGAACCACTGACCCACCCAACTGCCCCTAATTGTATTTGTTCTGCATTCTCTTCTAATTACCCTATCAACTTATTTATTCACGTATACATTTTGCCTTTTTTTTTTTTATTGTGTGGCTTTTTGCAAGCAGAAAGAGTTAGGGGTCCCCTGAAAAAGAAAAAGAGGAGACAAAGCTTTCAGGACACAGAAGTCATTTTAGGCCTCCAGCTATTTTTGTGATCTGTGCCCAAGTACACTATTGCAGAACTTCCTAAGGGGTGTCGGGAATTGCAAAGGAATGTAAAAACCTCAGTGCTTAAGGATTTTAAAGAAACAGAGAAAATGCAGTCTTTGTAGGGTGGCAGCTAGCCTGACTGTATTGGACTGTAAATCAGTGGCAAAACTCCTAGTGCTCTTTCAAAAATAAGGATTGACTTAACATACATTCTTGAGTCGACTTTGCACGATTTAAATAAACCCTGTGAGTACTCAACGACCGGACTAAACAGAGCCAGAGAATTGACAATAATGACCTTGCTGGCCCTTGTGACTTTGATCATCTTAGAATGACTTTTGCCCCAATTCTACACTGATGTCTCTTTGCCAAGCCCCTTCATGTTGTCTGGGGCGTCACAGTTTCTGTTGTGTTTTTGTTTATTGTCTGGGGAGTCACAGCTTGGAGGTTATTCCCTGTGATCTCCTTAATTTGCTGCAAATAAAAATTAGTTTGTGTGACATTTTTCCTTGGGATGCTCTCTATCTGTAACTCACAAGGAATGAACTCAAATTGGTCTGGTTGCATCGTCTCAAATATTTGATGATATGCATTTGTGTGCTTTTCTTAGCATTTGAGAATCTCTCTTAGACTATTTGTTGTATCTCCATGTGTAGCCTGCTTAGGAAGAAGAGTGCATTCTCTTTACTGATGGTCCCATCAGTCTTGCTACCACACAAGGGTGGATTTACTATTACATTTCAGATGTTTCCTTTCTCGATCATTCTTCAGTTTCTGATTCCCTTTTTCATTTTTGAGTTTAGTTGTCTATTAATAATTTATTTGTCATATTCAGAGATTTTGGTAACAGGGAGATATAGCATGTATTCCATCTATGATCTTAAAATCAACTTCATAATTATTTGACATTAATTTTATTTTTGTGTTTCTTCAACAGGGTAACAATATGCTGTGTAGAAAAAGTGGTGACTCATGGTACATGGATAAGGATAGACCATGGTACATG
This sequence comes from Canis lupus familiaris, assembly GCF_011100685.1. Classification (NCBI taxonomy): domain Eukaryota; kingdom Metazoa; phylum Chordata; class Mammalia; order Carnivora; family Canidae; genus Canis; species Canis lupus. The sequence continues at coordinate 19,202,875 of NC_049228.1, forward strand.
GATAAGGATAGATGTATAGACTGATGGAATGGAATTGACAATCCAGAAATAGATACATACATTTATGAATAATTGATTTTTAAAGGTTTTATTTATTTATTGAAGAGAGAGAGAGAGAAGAGAGAAAGAGAGAGATAGTGACAGAGAGCCCAGGTAGGGAGGAGAGGAAGAAGCAGGCTCTGCATTGAGCTGGGAGCCTAATGTGGGGCTGGATCCCAGGGATCATGAACTGAGCCAAAAGCAGACACTTAACTGACTGAGCCACCCAGACACTCCTGAATGACTGATTTTTGACAAGGGTTCCAAGATCACTTAATAGGGAAAGAACAGGACAACATATAGTGCTAAGACATAGCCACATGAAAACAAAAACAAAAACAAAAAGAGAACTCTACTTTATACAACATACAGAAAAATTAACTCAAAGTGGATCAGTAACCTAAATATGAGGGTTAAAGTCATAAAACTCTTAAAGGAAAATATAAGAGTAGATTTTAATGAACTTGGATTTATAGATATGATACGTAAAGCATGAGCAACAAAATAAGAAATAAATAAATTAAACTTCACCAAAATGGAAGACTTCTGTGCACCAGAAGTCATTACCAAGAAAGTGAAAAGACAACCTTGCACAATGGGAACAATATTTGCAAATCATATATCTGATAATTTGCAAATAATATGTCTGATATTATCCAAACTTCATAAAGAACTCCTATAGGGGACGCCTAGGTGGCTCAGTGGTTAAGCGTCTGACTTTGGCTTAGGGCATGATCCCAGGATCCGGATTGAGTCCCACATTGAGCTCCCTGCAGGGAGCCTGCTTCTTTCTCCCTCTCCTTATGTCTCTGTCTCTGTCTCTCTCTCTCTCTCTGTCTCTCTCTCTCTCTCTGTCTCTCATGAATAAATAAATAAATCTTAAAAAAAAAGAACTATAATTCAACAACAGAAAGATAAATAACTCAGTCTAAAAATAGGCAAAGGACTTGATCAGATACTTTTCCATAAAAGACGTACAAATTCTCGCGAGCTCTGATCAGCTGGAGGCTGGAGATATGGGCAGTGACAGAATTCACTCAAGGCAGAACAAAGGAGATAGAAGCTTATTGAATGCGTCACAAGGGAGCAGTGTACAGGACAACAGAGGAGAGACTGTCTGCCAGGAGTTAGTGGTGGGAGGCTACCATTAAGGGGGGAAGTGAAGAGGTGTGAGAATGTATGGAATTTTATTTTTTGGTACCTGTGTCTGGCTGTAAGTAGCCCATTGATCACCTAGGGCCTATGGCCACTTTGAAGTGGTCACCTCCTGGGCCTGTGTACATTCAGCCAGTGGCCATTTGGGCCCTTTCTCGTCTGCAGATTTCCATCACTCAAGCCAGTGGCCTAAGAGCAGCCTCTACACAAATGGCCAACAATCATATAAGAAGATGCTCAACATCTTTAGTCCTTAGGGAAATGCAAATCAAAACCACAATGAGATGCCATTTCCTATCCACTAGGATGACTGTAATGAAAAGATAATGGAAATAACAAGTGTTGGTGAGGACATGGAGCAACTGGAACCCTTCCATACTGCTACTAGGAATGTGAAATAATGTAGCCTCTGTGGAAGACAGTCAATTCTTCCAGAAGTTACATATGTAATTACCCTGCAATTCCACTCCTATGTATTTATCCAAAAGAATTGAAAACAGGCGCATGAACAAGTATATCCATATGCATGTTCGCAACAGCACTATTCATAATAGCCAAAAAGTGAAACTTAGCCCAAAAGTCTTTCAACTGACAAATGGAAAAAGAAATCGGGATATAAACATAGGATGGAAGATTATTCAGGAATCATTTATGCTACATAAATAAACCTCAAAAACATGCTAAGTGAAAGAAGCCAGACACAAAAGGTCATATATTGTATGATTTCATTTATGTGATATATATCAAATAGATAAATCCATAGAGACAGAACACATATAGGTAGTTGCCAGGGGCTAGGGACTTTGGAGAGTAAGGAGGAACTGCTTAATAGGTAAAAAGTTCTACTTGTATTGTATTTACTTATTTATTTATTTGCTTATTTATTTATTATGTATTTATTTATTTTAGAGAGAAGGAGCAAGAATAAGGGAAGGGAGGGGCAGAGAGAGAGAGAGAGAGAGAGAGAGAGAGAGAGAGAATTTTCAGCAGGCTCCATGCCCAGCAAGGAGCCTGATGCAAGGCTCTATCTCAAGAACCCTCAGATCCTGACCTGAGCTGAAATCAAGAGTCAGATATTTAACTGACTGAGTCACCCAGGGGCCCCAAGAGGTTTTATTTTGGACTAATGGAAGTGTTTTGAAACTATATAGAAGTAGTAGTTATACAACATTGTGACTATACTGTCACTGAATTGTTCACCTTAAAATGGTGGCTTTATGTTAAGTGAAATACACCTCAGTATATCATTTTTAAAGTAGTGACTGACTTCCATTTATATTCCATCTGGTCCAGGAATCTTCCACTTCCATTTCTGAACCAGATAGAGTAGACATAGATTCTCCATTCCTCCCACTAAATGCAGTTAAAACCCCTGGATGTTACATGTATAACACATATAATGAGACTCTGAAAGGTACAGAGGAAATGCCAGACCATGTAGGGAACTCTGGATTTCAGATGTAACATGGTAGTATAGTCCTCGAGTTTTCTTTTTGCTTCATTTATCTTAAACTGGGCAATGGAGAAGCCAGAAACTTGGAAATCCCAACATCCCAACAGTACAGACGAAAAATAAATAAATAAAGGAAAAAGAAAGCCCAAAGAAAAGTCTTCTCTTTCCACCCAAAGGACCAAGAAAGGGGAGCTTAGATTTCCACCTCCAGCAGCAGTAAAGAGAACCACTTCCCTGCCCTGTTGAGGTCTAGTGAAGACTCAGGACTGTCCATACTGTGTAGTGAAAACGAGGTCACCCCCCACAGTGTCAGTAGGTCACTTGGGGACCAGGAATGAGACACTTCTGCCCTTCCCAGGAAGGTGAGATCAGTGGAAGTCTAGAGTGGCAAGAACACCCTTCCACACCCAGTTGTAAAGAGAAGCCCTCCTTCGCCCTCCCTCACCCTGTATATCAATGGAATCTGAATGTCCAGCAGAAATGAAGCAGCACCCTTTCCCCTCACCAGAGCAGTGTCAAAGAAAACCTGCTTAAACAGAAGATTTAAGAAAGGTTCAGAGTCTCATTACAGATTATCAAAATGTCCGTTCAAACAAAAATCCCCTGTCATATTAAGAACCAAAAAATCTCAACTCAAATCAACAGACACCAAAACCAAGGTGACAGAGATGTTAGAATTATCTGGTAAGGATATTAAGGTAGCCACATGAACCAAATTGAAAGTTTAGAACTGAAAAATACAGGAACTTCAATAAAAAACCTAATGGATACCCTCAACAGCAGAATCAAGGGGCAGAGGAAAGAATCAGTAAATGTGAAGATAGAACAATAGAAATTATACAATAGGACAACAGAGAAAACTGACAAAAAGGGAAGAAAGCCTAGGGGCCTGTAGGGATACAAGCTATAATAAAAGATCTAACATTCAAGTAATCACAGTCCCAGAGATGACAAACAGAAAGGGCTAAAGGGGTTTTGAAGAAATAATGGCTGAGAATTCCCCAAATTTGGCAAAAAACCCATAAACCTACAGTTTCAAGAAACTGAATGGACCCCAAACAAGATAAAAGAAAACATAATATATCCCTTCTGGATACAGGGCTTGTAAAGAGTTATCTGATGATGCCAAAAACAGGATCTATAAAAAAAATCATTGATAAATTGGATTGTATCATAATTTAAAATATTTGCTCAGTGAAAGATCCTGTTAAGAGGATAAGGCAAGCTAAAGACTGAGAGAAAATATTTGCAAACCACATATACTACAAAAGACATATCTAGAATGCATAAAACTCTCAAAATACAACAGTGAAAAAAAAAAAGCAACCCATTAGAAAATGGACAAAAGACATGATGTAGGAGTGCTCCTAATACTGACTCCATCTTTGGCCTTCCATCTTGTTCATGTTCACTCAATGACTTCTCTCCAGGCTACTTGTTCTGGGCCTCTGGGAGATTAATATACATGCCTTAGAAATGACCACCAAGGTGGGGATGGGGGAAGGTTGGCCTCCCATGAATCTGTTAGAGATAAAAAAGTTTTCCCTTCCTGATGCACAGCAGCACCACAAGATCTAACAAAAGATTGGCCATTGGTTTGGTGGATGCCAACCATTTGAAGTCACTACAGTGCCGCTTCTTCTCTTCCCTTGCTCTATAAAATCTGTGGACTAGGGTCCAGACTTTGTGGAGAATAGCTATGTAGCTACATAAGTTACCCTGAATAAAACCCTGTGTAAGCTGTATGGAGTCTCCTACTTTGTTCTGGTCTCAAAACGCCTTCTACATTTGGGGGATACTTTATTGTCCCTCTCTCACTTTCTAACATGCAAAAAGATGTTTTATTAAAGAGAATGACATATGGCAAGTAGGCACATGGAAAGATGTCCAGTATCATTAGACATGAAATACAAATTACAGGGTGCCTGGGTGACTCAGTGGGTTAAAAATCTTGCCTTCAGCTTGGGTCATGATCCCAGGGTCCTGGGATGGAACCCCACATCAGGCTCCCTGCTCAACAGGGAATGTGCTTCTCCCTCTCCCACTCCCCCTGCTGTGCTCTCTCTCTCTCTCTCTCTCTGTCAAATAAGTAAATAAAATCGTTTTAAAAATAGAAATACAAATTATAAACACAGTGAGCTATTAATATATACCTATTGTAATACCCAAAATTTTAAAATAGTAATGCCAAATGCAGGTGAAAATGCAGAGAAACTGGATTACTTATATATACTGGTGGAAATTTAAATGGCTCAACTACTCTAAAAAATAGTTTGGCAGTTTCTTAAAAAACTAAACATGTACCCACCATATGACCCATCAATTATGTTTCTGGATATTCATTCCAGAAAAATGGGGGGAAAAATCACAAAAACCACTTCACATTTATTTGTAATAAATAAAACAGAAACAACTCAGATGTACTTCAGCAGATGAATCATCAAATTAAATGTGGTACATCCATTCCATGGAATACTACTCCACCATGAAAAGGAATAAACTGGGGTGGGGGGCGAGGCAAGATGGCAGAAGAGAAGGGTCCCCAAGTCACCTGTCCCCACCAACTTACCTAGATAACTTTCAAATCACCCTGAAAACCTACGAATTTGGCCCGAGATTTAAAGAGAGAAGAACTGGAACACTACAGAGAGAAGAGTGCGCTTCTAAAAGGTAGGAAGATGGAAATAAATAAATAAATAAATAAATAAATAAATAAATAAATAAATAAGAATCCAGTGGGGGAGAGGCCCCTGTGAGGAGCCAGGCTAAGTCTGGGCAGCGAGAGCCTCCAGGACAGGAAAGCCCAGCCCCGGAGAAGCAGGAACTTTAAAAATCTTCCCGGAGGGAAAGGTGCTCGCAGAGAACTTGGGCAGGATCCCAGGAGGGGCAGTGGAGCCCCCAGGTTCCTGGGTCATTACCAGAGGAGGTGCACCCCGGGGGAGAGCGTGCCACACACCACAGGCCAAGTGCAGTAAAGGTTTGAAGCTCCCAGCAAGGTCTCAGGAGCAGCTCAGGTGGTGGCTCTGGTCGGAGGGGGCTGCATGGCCCAGGGAGCACCATTCCAGTGGCGCAGGCCCCAGATCCCATGGCACTGGGGGGCACAGCCCAGGATTCTGCGCTCCCCCCCACCAGGATAAGCGTAGGTGGGGAGGGCACAGGACAATGAAGATGCTCCTGCCACTGGGCGCCCCCAAGCTGTGCAGATCAGTGCCCCTGCCCCCGGAGCATCCAGGCCAGTGTGGACTGGGAGACTGTGGTAGTTACTGCTGGAGCTGACTCTAGGGCTGGAGAGCTGGCTGCAGCCACTGTTGTTGTTCCTCGTTGTGTCACCCTGTTCCTGGGAGGGGTGGGGCTGCCAGGGAACAGGGGCCTCATGGGGTAAACAGCTCCCAGGAGCTGTGCACCTGGCAGGGGGCGGGGGAGCTCCCCCAGGTGCACACACTTGAGAATCAGCACAGCAGGTCCTCCCCCAGATGACCATCTGGAAGGACAGGGGAAGAGCAAGTTCTTGACCAAGCAGCGCTGGAAAGCTCCAGGGGGAGTCAAGGGATTTACAGTATATAGAACCAGAGGGTACCCCTCCTTGTTTTTTGTTTTTGTTTTTTGTTCTTTGTTTTTTTTGTTTGTTTGTTTGTTTTTTCCCTTTTGTTCTCTTTTTTTTTCTTCCTTTTTCCAGTACAGCTTGTTTTTAGCCACTCTGTACTGAGCAAAATGACTAGAAAGAAGAACTCACCACAAAAGAATGAATCAGAAACAGTCCTCTCTCCCACAGAGTTATAGAATTTGGATTACAATTCAATGTCAGAAAGCCAATTCAGAAGCACAATTATAAAGCTACTGGTGGCTCTGGAAAAAATCATAAAGGATTCAAGAGACTTCATGACTGGAGAATTTAGATCTAATCAGGCTGAAATTAAAATTCAATTTAATGAGATGCAATCCAAACTGGAGGTCCTAACAACGAGGGTTAATGATGTAGAAGAAAGAGTGAGTGGCATAGAAGACAAGTTGATGGCAAGGAAGGAAGCTGAGGAAAAAAGAGAAAAACAATTAAAAGATCATAAGGAAAGGTTAAGGGAAATAAATGACAGCCTCAGAAGGAAAAATCTACATTTAATTGGGGTTCCAGAAGGTGCCGAAAGGAACAGATGATCAGAAAGTGTATTGAACAAACCATAGCTGAGAACTTCCCTAATTTGGGAAGGGAAACAGGCATTCAGATCCAGGAGATAGAAAGATCCCCCCCTAAAATCAATAAAAACCATTCAACACCCTGACATTTAATAGTGAAACTTGCAAATTCCAAAGATAAAGAGGAGATCCTTAAAGCAGCAAGAGACAAGAGATCCCTAACTTATATGGGGAGAAGTATTAGGTTAACAGCAGACCTCTCCACAGAGACCTGGCAGGCCAGAAAGGGCTGGCAGGATATATTCAGGGTCCTAAATGAGAAGAACATGCAGCCAAGAATACTCTATCCAGCAAGGCTCTCATTCAGAATAGAAGGAGAGATAAAGAGCTTCTGAGACAGGCAGAAACTGAAAGAATATGTGACCACCAAACCAGCTCTGCAAGAAATATTAAGGGGGACTCTGCAGAAGAAAGAGGAAGTCCAAAGAAACAATCCACAAGAACAGGGACTGAATAGGTATTATTATGACACTAAATTAATATCTTTCAATAGTAATTCTGAATGGGAATGGGCTTAATGATCCCATCAAAAGGTGAAGGATTTCAGACTGGATAAAAAAACAAGACCCATCTATTTGCTATCTATAAGAGACTCATTTTAGACATAAGGACACCTACAGCCTGAAAATAAAAGGTTGGAGAACCATTTACCATTAAAATGGTCCTCAAAAGAAAGCAGAGGTAGCAATCCTCATATCAGATGAATTAAATTTTATCCCAAAGACTGCAATAAGAGACGAAGAGGACACTATATCATACTTAAAGGATCTATCCAACAAGAGGGCCTAACAATAATGAATATTTATGCCCCTAATGTGGGAGCTGCCAGTATATCAATCCATTGATAACCAAAGTTAAGACATACTTAGATAATAATAACTAATACTGGGAGACTTCAATACGGCGCTTTCTGTAAATGACAGATGTTCTAAGCACAACATCTCCAAAGAAACAGGAGCTTTAAATGATACACTGGACCAGATGGATTTCACAGATATCTACAGAACTTTACATCCAAACTCAACTGAATACACATTCTTCTCAAGTACACATGGAACTTTCTACAGAATACACCACGTATTGGGTCACAAATCAGGTCTTAACCGATACCAAAAGATTGGGATTGTCCCCTGCATATTTTCAGATCATAATGCTTTGAAACTAGAACTCAATCACAAGACGAAATTTGGAAGAAATTCAAACACGTGGAGGGTAAATACCATCCTATTAAAAGATGAAAGGGTCAACCAGGAAATTAGAGAAAAATTAAAAAGACTCATGGAAACTAATGAGAATGAAGATATAGCCGTTCAGAATCTTTGGGATACAGCAAAAGCAGTCCTGAGAGGGAAATACATCACAATACAAGCATCCCTCAAAAAACTAGAAAAAACTCAAACACACAAGCTAACCTTGCACCTAAAGGAAATGGAGAAAGAATAGCAAATAAAACCTACACCCAGCAGAAGAGCGTTAATAAAGATTCAAGCAGAACTCAATGAAATAGAGACCAGAAGAAATGTGGAACAGATCAACAAAGCCAGGAGTTGGTTCTTTGAAAGAATTAATAAGATAGATAAACCATTAGCCAGCCTTATTAAAAACAAAGAGAAAAGACTCAAATTCATAAAATAATGAATGAAAAAGGAGAGATCACCACCAATACCAAGGAAATACAAATGATTTTTAAAACATATTATGAGCAGCTATATGCCAATAAATTAGGCAACCTAGAAGAAATGGACGCATTTCTGGAAAACCACAAATGACCAAACTGGAACAGGAAGAAATAGAAAACCTGAACAGGCCGATAACCAGGGAGGAAATTGAAGCGGTCATCAAAAATTTCCCAAGACACAAAAGTCCAGGGCCAGATGGCTTCCCAGGGGAATTCTATCAAATGTTTAAAGAAGAAACAATACCTATTCCACTAAAGCTGTTCTGAAAGATAGAAAGAGATGGAGTACTTCCAAACTCATTCTACGAGGCCAGCATCACCTTAATTCTAAAACCAGACAAAGACCCCACCAAAAAGGAGAATTATAGACCAATATCCCTGATGAACACAGATGCAAAAATTCTCAATAAGATACTAGCCAATAGGATCCAACAGTACATTAAGAAGATTATTCACCATGACCAAGTGGGATTTATCCCTGGGATGCAAGGCTGGTTCAATTCTCATAAAACAATCAATGTGATAGATCATATCAATAAGGGAAAAAACAAGAACCGTATGATGGACTTTCTTCAGAGAGTTGGAACAAATCATCTTAAGATTTGTGTGGGGGATCCCTGGGTGGCGTAGCGGTTTGGCGCCTGCCTTTGGCCCAGGGCGCGATCCTGGAGACCCGGGATAGAATCCCACGTCAGGCTCCCTGCATGGAGCCTGCTTCTCCCTCTGCCTGTGTCTCTGCCTCTCTCTCTCTCTCTGTGACTATCATAAAAAAAAAAAAAAAAAAAAAAGATTTGTGTGGAATCAGAAAAGACTCCAAATAGCGAGGGGAATATTAAGAAAGAAAACCAAAGACAGAAAACCAATCACAATGCCAGATTTCAAGTCGTATTACAAAGCTGTGGTCATCAAGACAGTGTGGTACTGGCACCAAAGCAGACACATAGATCAATGGAACAGAATAGAGAACCCAAAAATGGGCCTTCAACTCTACGGTCAACTAATATTTGACAAAGCAGGAAAGACTAACCACTGGAAAAAGGACAGTCTCTTCAATAAATGGTGCTGGGAAAATTGGACATCCACATGCAGAAGAATGAAACTAGACCACTCTCTTGCACCATACACAAAGATAAACTCAAAATGGATGAAAGATCTAAATGTGAGACAAGAATCCATCAAAATCCTAGAGGAGAACACAGACAACACCCTTTTTGAACTTGGCCACAGCAACTTCTTGCAAGACACATCTATGAAGGCAAGGGAAACAAAAGCAAAAATGAATTATTGGGACTTAATCAGGATCAAAAGCTTCTGCACAGCAAAAGAAACAGTCAACAAAACTAAAAGACAACCTACAGAATGGGAGAAGATATTGGCAAATGATGTATCAGATAAAGGGCTAGTTTCCAAGATCTATAAAGAACTTATTAAACTCAACAGCAAAGAACAAACAATCCAGTCATGAAATGGGCAAAAGACATGAACAGAAATCTCACAGAGGAAGACATAGACATGGCCAACATGCATATGAGAAAATGCTCCGCATCACTTACCATCAGGGAAATACAAATCAAAACCACAATGAGATACCACCTCATACCAGTGAGAATGGGGAAAATTAACAAGGCAGGAAACCACAAATGTTGGAGAGGATGCGGAGAAAAGGGAACCCTCCTGCACTGTTGGTGGGAATGTGAACTGGTGCAGCCACTCTGGAAAACTGTGTGGAGGTTCCTCAAAGAGTTAAAAATAGACCTGCCCTACGACCCAGCAATTGCACTGTTGGGGATTTACCCCAAAGATACAGATGTAATGAAACGCCGGGACACCTGCACCCCGATGTTTATAGCAGCAATGGCCACAATAGCCAAACTGTGGAAGGAGCCTCGGTGTCCATCGAAAGATGAATGGATAAAGAAGATGTGGTCTATGTATACAATGGAATATTACTCAGCCATTAGAAGCGACAAATACCCACCATTTGCTTCAACGTGGATAGAACTAGAGGGTATTATGCTGAGTGAAATAAGTCAGTCAGAAAAGGACAAACATTCTATGGTCTCATTCATTTGGGGAATATAAAAAATAGTGAAAGGAATTGGAGAGGAGAGAAAATGAGTGGGAAATATCAGTGAGGGTCACAGAACATGAGAGACTCCTAACTCTGGGAAACGAACAAGGGGTGGTGGAAGGGGTGGTGGGCAGGGGGATGGGGGGACTGGGTGACGGGCACTGAGGGGGGCACTTGATGGGATGAACACTGGGTGTTATGCTATATGTTGGCAAATTGAACTCCAATAAAAAAAATAATTTAAAAAAAGACAAAAAAAAAGAAAAGGAATAAATTATCACTATGCACAACTTCTATGAATCTTCAGGGAATTATGCTGAGTAGGAAAAAGAAGTCAGTGTCAAAGAGTCACATACTATATGATTTCATTTATATAATATTATGAATTGACTGAAGTATAGAAATAGAAAACAGATTAGTGGTTGCCAGGACTAGCGATGGTAGGGAAGAGAGAAGTGAGTATGACATAAAAGAGAAACATGGGGGAGATATTTGGGGTGATGGAATAGTTCTTGATTGTGTTGGGGATTACAGAAATCCACACACAAGGTAAAATGACACAGAACACACTGTGTCGATTTTCTAGTTTTGCTATTGTCATATATATATGTATATATATACATATATAATATGATATAATAGTACTATTGTATATAGTTGCATAAAATGTAATAGGGATAACTAGATGTAGTGTACACTGTTCTGTCTGTATAATTTTTGCAACTCTGAATCTATAATTATTTTTTTTTAATGGTGACTGTAATTTGACAGCCATTTAATTTGGGGAAGCTTTGTTTAGTCATGTTTTCTAACAATTTAGCATAGTCCTCTGGGACGTTTGGTTGAAATTTGAATGAATTACCACTAGATGACACCATAGGTTGCATAACCAAACCATCAGAATCTTCTCCAAAAGTTTGAAATTTATTTAAATTTCTATTGTTTTTAACTACATGATTTTTTTAGAATTTAAAAGATTGGATTCATAATCAGATAAAATTTTACTCTCTGTTGATCTTTTTTTTTTTAAGATTTTATTTTTAAGTAATGCCCACACCCAATGTGGGGCTTGAACTTAAAACTCCAAGATCAAGAGTTGCATGTTCTACTGACTGAGCCAGCCAGGTGCCCCTTTTCTGTTGATCTTAAATCTCACTTTAATTATATATACAACTTATAGGGTTTTTTTTGCTTTTAAATTTTTGATCCAACTAAAAAACATTTTAGTAATAATAATAATAAAACTTTTATGCACTTCCTTGAAGATGCTAAAGTTCCTCTGTGGCTATAATTGAAGATGAGAGATGACAAAGATATCACTAAAGAACTCTGAGAAATGTGAATCTTGTGAGTTAAGTTACAAATCAGTTCTAGATCGAAGGTGTCTGCCTGGCTCTCCTCTATTTGCTCTGAGAGTCTAGAAGTGGTGCCAGGCCAAAACTCCACATCCACCTTTTTCTTGAAGATACATCTGCTTTCCCTGGTCTTGAAGTACAAGAGGTTTTATATGAGGTGACAAATACATTCCAACTTCAGAGCTTTGTTCTTGTTACTTTTTTCTGGAATCATCTCTTGCTGGCTATCCATATGGTCCACCCTTTCAGTTTACACAAATCTCTAAAATCTCACCTACTCAGAGATGTCTTCCTGGAGGCCCACTATCATATATAGCACACCCTCGCATGCGCGCACACACACACAAACCCCCATATTTCTCTATCTGTGTTTAGTTCCTAGTACTGATATTTTGGCATACTTTTTTTCCCATTGTAGGAATTCTATCTGACTGTTCACTATTCCCATCTACCTAGATCAGTACAAGCCCATGTTAATGAAGTAAATGATCAATTAAGGGAGATACATGTGATATGGATATATAGTACATAGCGAATAAATACTAGTTTACAGGGCTTCTGACTCTTCTGCATCGCCAGTAAGCCTGTTCCTGGCATCTTTTCCTGACATCTAAATATCTATAAGCAGGGGCTTCTGGGTGGCTCAGTTGAATGTCTGGCTCAGGACATGATCTCAGGGTTGTAAGATGGAACCTCAAGTCCGGCTCCATGCTCAGTGAGGGGTCTGTTTGAAATTCTTTCCATCTGCCCTTTCCCCCATGTGCCCCCCCTCCTCACAAGTAAATAAATAAATCTTTAAGAAAATAAAAATCTATCAGCAAAACATGGCTTTTGAACCACTTACTAACTCGTATTTAAGATCAGGCTTTTCAGTGGTATAATTAAGCCATATTTTTAAAGGGCAAAGAATATCAAAACAGAGTAATTAGGTGTCAGTGACACTTGTGGATTTATAAAAGAGTTACAGCTTTAATTAAATTTTTATATTGACTTTATGTTGTGCCAGTAAAAACGAAAGCAGTTGGGTTTGGCTTGTTCTTACAAAAAACTAACAAGTCTTTCTTAATATAAAATAAGTATAAATCAGCACTAATACAGTTTTTTTCTTCTCACACAGGTAATATTATCACAATGATATTCCATAATATCGATATAAAAATTATAATACTCACACTTAACTATCACCTCCACATCAATACTTTCTTACCATATATGGAGAAAATTATATTTTCAGTTAAGTCATATATACACTGAAAAAGTAGCTAAGAAAACTAGGGAGGGGAAGGAGAGCATAATTTATATTCTTAGACAAACCTTACAATTCTACAATTCAAGAAAGTTCTGAAAACAGAGTGCTAAATTAAGGAAGGCAGACATAAAAGGCCTCATGTTGTGTAATTGCAATTATATAAAATGTCCAGAATAGACAAATCCATAGTGATAGAAAGTAGATTTACAGTTGCCTGGGTCAGAAGGAGGGAGAAATGGGGAATAATGAATAAATTCGAAAATCAGCTAGTGGTGACGGGTGCATGCCTCTGCGAATGCAGTACACCCCTTGAACAACACAGGTTTGAACCGCCCAAGTCCACTTACATGCAGATTTTTCCAATGAATATAATAAATGGATCTTTCTCTTCCTTATGACTTTATAACATCTTTATTTTTGTCACTTAGTCTAGCTATTCATATATTTTTCTGCAGAAACATTAATGCACTTTTTCATCAGATGTTGTCCTGGACTCTGCTAGAGGTGTTACCTGTTACAAAATGTGTTCACTGTTTACCATTCCAAAGTGCTAGAAATTCTGAATTCTTTTTTTTTTTTTTTGAATTCTTAATTCTGAAATACATCTTATTTCAGAGGCTTTGGAATAACAACATGAACCTGGATTATTACTGACAATCATTCACATGATAATAAATACTGAACTTCAAATTTGGTTCCCTTCTTGAAGCTCAGGATCAGGGCAAATAGATGCATGTTTGAGAAAGGGGTTTGTATGGCCTTATCTGGCCCGAAAGCACCCCTAGACACCTAGAACTAAAAGGGACTAATCTATGAGCTGCAATTACCTTTATCTAAAGTTGGTTTGTAAACTAGGTTTGGTATTTGATTCACAGGAGTTGCAGCTCTCAGAGTTCTTGGCTTAAACCTCCACCACCTTCATTCATTAGTCAAGACCACAAAGAAACTTAAGCACCTCCAAGAAGTGCTTAGAAGTGCTTTTTTTTTTTTTTCTAAACACTTTTTTAATGGGACCAAAATTTAAAAGAAAAACAAAAATAAACAAACCCCAACAAACACACACTTGTACAATGAATACGTTCTGATGCAAAAATCTCCATTGTTTGTAAAAAGACTGCGGCTTCTCTTAATGAGAAACCGTGGCATGAAACCTGAGCTAATGGAATATCATTAAGTCAATGTTCTTTTTCCTGTTAGAAAACAGACATTGTCATATTATTCACATCATATGTTATCATAAAACAACTGTGGGTCTCTGGAGACTCTTAAGACATTATTAGTAGCTCTTGGTCTTCACTTTTAAAAATACTTTATTGAAGGGGAAAAAAGAAAGAAAATACTAGATTGAGATTTAATGACAATAACAAAAATTTTAACAAGGTGAGACCTATTTTTTAGTTTGCCTCTTATTGGAAGTTGAAAGATACAAAGGACCTTTGAAAATGTATTTCAACCAAAATGGTTTGGGTATCATATACTAAGACCAGTGGTCCCCAAAAGGTCCCTGGACTGGAAGCATCAGCATCACATGCACACTTGTTAGAAATGTAGATTCTTGGGGCCCCCACAGTCTTACTAAATCAGAAGCTCTGCTCAGGGTAGGGGAGCACTATGTTTTTAGGAAGTCATTCAGGCGATTCTTTTTTTATTTTTTTTAAGATTTTATTTATTTATTCATGAGATACACACACACAGAGAGAGAGAGAGGCAGAGACACAGGCAGAGGGAGAAGTAGGCTCCATGCAGGGAGCCTGATATGGGACTCGATCCCAGGTCTCCAGAATCATGCCCTGGGCTAAAGTCTGTGCTAAACCGCTGAGCTAGCAAGGCTGCCCATTCTGATGCATGCTGAAGTTTGAAAACTATTGGCCTGTGAAAATGTTCCCACATATTTCAAGATACATTGGGAAAATGCTTTTTATAACATCCTCCTTCTAGAAAATCTGCTGCATAGTAACTGCATATTAAAGGTTCTGATTAGGCCTGCAGTAAAGGAAACAAGAAAGCATAGGAAACTGGGAGGACTAAACCAAGGCATTTACAGCGCCCTCAGGGGCAGTTTGTTGCTTTCCTGGAGATATAACTTCAGTACTCTGAGACTAAATCTGTTTTTCCTTTAAGTACTGTAGTAAAATTTATTTTTAATGATAATTTGTCTTCTCTTATTGTCTGGTGGGCAGTTATTGGTCTTTATGTAGGGCACATCTGCCTGCCTGTAATGAGGTATGGTAAACTGCTCTGGTCCCCAGAGGGGCTGCACATGGCTTGGCAACCTCTTCCTATGGGAAGGCTTGGTTTTAGACTGCTATTTTCCATAAAAGAAAAGTAGGGCTATGAGTCCAACCAAAGACAAGTTGCAAAGACTCAGAAGCTGATACAGATGGGGTTCATTAGCAATATTCCAAAAAGACCAAAGAAAGCCAAGAGTGGAACATTCTTCCTCTTATTCTCTCTCATTCTTTGTATATTTTTTGTGGTATATCGGATTTGCCAGCTGCCCTTTAAACATTTGCTTACAATTAAGGATGCAACTTATTATTTAAAATCTGATAGTGGGGATCCCTGGGTGGCTCAGCGGTTTAGCGCTTACCTTTGGCCCAGGGCGTGATCCTGGAGTCCTGGGATTGAGTCCCATGTCAGGCTCCCTGCATGGATCCTGCTTCTCCCTCTGCCTGTGCCTCTGCCTCTCTCTCTCTCTGTCTCTCTCTCTCTCTGTGTCTCTCATGAATGAATACATAAAATCTTTAAAAAAATAGAATAAAACCTGATAGTGATACTGCTAGCTCTAAAACAAGAACCAAACAAAACAAAACAAAAACCGATACTACTTCACATTTAGGTATGAAACCTCAGTATCAAACTGATCTTGAAGAAGTAAGCTATCCTGGCTTCATAAATGTAACCATAATTGTGCTCTATTAAGCAAAAAATTTACTTTCCATTCTTAGCAAATGTAGAGATCAAGTAATACATTTGTGCCTTAGCCTCCTTATCTCCAGCATTTAGTCCTACCTTAGCTGCTTCTTTGCACCGACATTCTCTCTTCTAACTTACATTATGCTTCTTTTTTTTTACATTATGCCTCTTATCATGTGTTTTTACCATGCTGCTTTAAATTTCTAGAAACAATCCACAAATAAAGGTTAATATGTATTTGTTCTCTTCTTCATTCTTATAAAGAATAACCAAGTTCTATTTTTTCCTTTATTTTTTTTAAGATTTTATTTATTTAAAAAAAAAAGATTTTATTTATTTATTCATGAAAGACACACAGAGAGAGAGGCAGAGACATAGGCAGAGGGAGAAGCAGGCTCCATGCAGGGAGCCCCATGTAGGGCTCAATCTGGGGTCCCCAGGATCATGCCCGGGGCCAAAGGCAGACGCTTAACTGCTGAGCCACCCAGGCATCCCTATTTTCTTCCTTTAGCATCCTTTATAGCTTAGCAAATATTTTACTTTTCTCTTTTATTTAGAGAGGGAGAGCACAAGCAGAAGGGGCAGAGGGAGAGAGAATCTCATGTGGAGCCTGATGTGGTGCTCAATTTCATGACCCTGAGATCATGACCTGAGCTGAAACCAAGAGTCAGTCGCTTAGCCAACTGGGCATCCGAGTCTTGAGAATCCACTGTATCTGCCTTGTGCAGGCATCAGGGATATACAAAATTATATCACTTTTAAGTACTAGTAGAACCATTAATCAGGCAGATATATTATGTGATTATAAAACTGAAGTAAGACAATGGTGATATGAAGAAACGAATATGATGAGCAATCTTATCAAAATGATTTGCAGTCAGATTTCATAGACAAAGACAAAGCTTTCAGAGAAAGCTGCCTATATTGTTGCCTCTTGACCTAAGATATAAATTGGAAGCAAGATGAAAGATGAAGAGATGCTTTGTTTAAATTTAATATTTTAGTTAGTGGCTCAAAATTAGTGCCATCCATATGAAGATGTAATATCTATAATATGTAAGTAGCACTTTAAAAATCAAGGAGAGGGACACCTGGGTGGCTCTGCAGTTGAGCGCCTGCCTTTGGCCCAGGGCGTGATCCTGGAGACCTGGGATCGAGTCCCATATCAGGCTCCCTGAGTGGAACTTGCTTCTCCCTCTGCCTATGTCTCTACCTCTCTCTGTGTGTCTTTCATGAATACATAAATAAAATCTTTTTTAAAAAATTGAGAAAAGAAGAAAAAAACTGATTGAAAAAAATTTAAATACATGAATAGATAATTCGCACTGACACACAAAGGTGTGATAATAGTTTTGAACATGGGGAACAATGTTCAAAGTTACTTATAATTAGACAAATGCAAATTAAAATTACATTCAAGGGACGTCTGGGTGGCTCCAGCGATCCTGGAGTCCCAGGATCAAGTCCCACATCGGGCTCCCTGCATGGAGCCTGCTTCTCCTTCTGCCTGTTTCTGCCTCTCTGTGTGTGTGTGTGTCTTTCATGGATAAATGAATAAAATCTTTAAAAAAAAACTACATTTAAATATATTTGTCTTCTATCTACTGGCAAAAAAATTGAAAGCATGGCAAAGCATTCTGGTGATGGCTGTGAGGAAACAAGCTTTCATATATTGTTCGTGGAATGGTTTGAGGAAAATTTGGCAAATTCTGGGTTTTTTTAAAAGACTTTATTTATTCATGAGAGACAGAGAGAGAAAGGCAGAGACACAGGCAGAGGAGAAGCAGGCTCCATGCAGGGAGCCCGATGTGGGTCTCAATCCTGAAACTCTAGGATCATGCCCTGGGCCAAAGACAGATGCTCAACTGCTGAGCCACCCAGGTGTCCCAAATTTGGCAAATTCTAACAAAACAATATAAGCACTTAATTTTTTTTAATTTTAGTTTTAGTTTTCTAAGTTGGCTCCACAGCCAACAAGGGGCTTGCACTTATCACTCTGAGATCAAGAGTTACATGCTCAACCACTGAGCCAGTCAGATGCCTCAAGTACTTAATTTTGCTAGTAATTTGATCTAATAATCCCAACTCAGGCAATTTACCCTGAAAATATACCTCCAACAATACAAAATAATTATATATAAGGTTATTCACGGTAGCATTGCACATAATCGAGAAATATGGGAGGCTCTCTAAATGTTTATATAGAGAACAGTAGTTGGATAAGTGATGGTACATCTGTACAATGGAGTACTATACAACTGTAAAAATAATAAGTAAGATCTCTATGAACATTCCAGACTATTTTCCAAAATAATTATTAAATAAAAAGTCAAAATGCAGGTACATGTGGGTGGCTCAGTCAATTAAGTGTCTGCCTTCAACTCAGGTCATGATATCTGGGTCCTGGGATTGAGTCCGCATTAGGCTCCCTCCTCAGTGGAGAGCCTGCTTCTCCCTCTCCCTCTGTCTCTTCCCTTCTCATGCTATCTCTCTCTCTCTAATAAATGAATACAATCTTTAAAATAATTGATGTGTAAATAAGTACTTGTAATATGAAGGGAGGAGAAATAAGAAAATATATGTTTCTGCTGCATTGTACAAATAAACAAAAACACAAGAGGGATAATTCTGAAACTCCTAAGATCGATTGCCATAAGGAACCGGAATAAACATGGTGGGAAAAGCAAAAGGGATGAGAGAAATGACATAAGGAAAAGTGTAACCCCACTGAGGTGGATGAGGAACAAACCAAACTAACTCAAGTAACTTTGGATAATAGTATAAAGTATATACCCCAAAATTAAAGACCAAAAGAACTACACAGAAACACAGCATTGAATTAGGATATTTGTTTTTTGCAAGCATATGGGTGAACATTTGAAACTACTTTATGTGTATTCTAGGACTAACCAATTAAGCAAATATATGATGGGTAATGAGAGCCAAGCTTCTCACTGCTGGAGAGAAGGGTTACAGATAAAGAAGGGGTAAAGAATAGAATGAACAGCTGGGATGAAGCTGAAGTTATTAGCATGATCTCACGATTTTAATATACATGCAGATGAATAGATATAGAAAGAGACATCGTGTGTGATTGTGTGTGTGCTTTTTTTTCTTTGGCTCTGTCCTCTGAGAGGGTCTAGCACCCAGGAACACATCTAGTGCTCAGATTTTGGTTTCTTTTTTTTTTTTTTTTTAAGATTTTATTTATTCATGAGAGATACAGAGAGAGGCAGAGACACAGGCAGAGGAAGAAGCATGCTTCCCACAGGGAGCCCAATGCAGGACTTGATCCCGGGACTCCGGGATCATAACCTGAGCCAAAGACAGATGCTCAACAGCTGAGCCACCCAAGCATCCCCAGATTTTGGTTTCTAAACAACATTCTCAAAAAAAGAAAAAAAAAAAAAAAAGGGAGGAGAAACAAGAGAAAAGAAAAAAAACCAAGGCTCCTTCGAGAAGCAATTGATTCCAGGGCTGCAGGAAGAATACAATACTGAAACATCCTGTAATGTCAGAAAGAAGGAAGCACTCAAAGAAATGATGGGGAATGCAATGCATGACACTTGGGTACTCTGAGTGGCACAGTTGCTTGGGCATCTAACTTGGTTTCAGCTCAGATCATGATCTCAGAAGTCACTCCATCCTAACAACAGGTAAAAAGCTAAATAGTAAGGGCCCTGGGTAGCTCAGTCAGTTAAGCACCTGTGTTCAGCTCAGGTCATGAGCCCAGGGTCCTGGGATTGAGCCCCACATCAGGCTCTCAACTCAGCAGGGTGTCGGTTTCTCACTCTCCCTCTTCCTGCTGTGCTCTCTGTCAAATAAATAAATCTTTTTAAAAATGCTAAATAGACTAAAAATTCAACTCTTATTGAATTCATAAGAGAAATGAGCTTACAGGATAAACCACTGCCCTCCAAATTGGAAAGATCTACAAATGAATACAGGTAATCACAATTTACCAGAACAGAAACTCTGACCCAAAACTCTGTGGGAAATAATACCAGCATAGAAAAACCAGGACAGTAATTGGTAAATCCTGGAGGCTCAGATTGGACAAGTCTGACAGTTAAAAACTTGAAAGGGACCAAGTCATGGGGTGGGGGTGGGGAGGCATCCTTCTGTTTTTCCTTAAGGAGTTTGACCAGGTTCTACAGTAAATACCAGAAAAAAATCTAGTGCTATCAGCAGCAGGAGGGAAAAAGGAACCATTTTGAAATACACTGGAGCATGCTATTCTTTCTTTCAAGATTTATTTACTTATTTGAGTGGAGGAGAGGCAGAGAGAGAGAGAGAGAGAGAGAGATTGAGAGAGTCTCAAGCTCACTGAGACTTGCTCCTTGCTCAGCAAGGAGCCTGAGGTGGACTCGATCTCACAATCCTGAGATCTGGGCCTGAGTCGAAATCAACAGTCAGATGCTTAACCAACTGTGCCATTCAGGTGCTCCTAGAGTACACTGTTCTCAGGAGAAACTATTTAACCAGAGGGGTTTTATCAGAGGCTGAGTCAGGGAAAGGGAAATGCCCAACTCCAGCCCATTCTAGCCATCTGGTAACACATAAGTATGTGTGTATTTGGAAGTTGGGTTGGGGGAGTCAGAGAATCACTTGTGAAGTTTATAGTCCAGAGGTAAATAAAGGTTTACTAAAAGACTGAGACCTAATCATAAGACTTGAGGGCCCCACTTGGGGCACCTGAGTGGCTCAGTTGATTAAGCATCTGCCTTCAGCTCAGGTCATGATCTCAGGGTCCTGGGATCAAGCCCCATGTCAGAGGCTCCAGGAGTCTGCTTCTCCTTCTCCCTTTGCAGCTTCTCTTGCTTGTACTCTCTCACATGTTCTCTCCCTCTCAAATAAATAATAAAAATTTTAAAAATCTTTAAATAAATATGTCTGTAGAGCTCTTCCCCTCCCCTAACGTGTCATCATCACATTATTAAAAGCGTATCTATCACAGTTCTTTTTACAAAGTACATCATTTCTGGCTCTAAGCAAAAATTATAAGATATAGCAAAAGACAAAAATACAGTCTGAAGATACAGAGCAAGCACAACCAGATATGACAGGGATATTGGAATTAACAGATCAGAAATTTAAAATACCTATGATTAATATGCTAAGGGCTCTAATGGATAAAGTGGATAGCAGAGAAAGTTAGCAGAGAAATGGAAAATCTTAAGAAAGAACCAAAAAGTGGCACCTGGGTGGCTCACTGGTTGGCCATCTGCCTTTGGTTCAGGCCATGATCCCAGGATCCTAGGATTGAGTGTCACATCTTCTTCCTCTTCCTCTTCCTCTGCCCATGCCTCTGCTTCTCTCTGTGTGTCTCTCATGAATAAATAAATAAAATTGAAAGAAAGAAAGAGAAAAAGAAATTCTAGAGAACAAGAACACTGTGATAGAAATGAAGAATACCTTTAATGGACTTATTAGTAAACTGGACATGGCTGAAGAAAGACTCTTTGAGCTTGATATATCAATATACATATATTGGATATATCTATAGAATCCTTTAAAATTGTAAAGCAGAGAACAAAGACTGAAAAAATTACAGAATATCCAGAAGTTTTGAGTAAAGGATAGGTGGGGCTAGGTAGGGAAAGATAGGTAGGGGGCTACGTGATCTGGCTCACCAAAAATCCCAGAAAAGCTGAGGTGTAATGAAACCAGAGAGAAGGGAACATCACCAGACCACCTCATTCGTCTTAAACATCAGATATGAGATACTCAAAGGAAAAGTAATCATGGAACTGTCAGAGATGACATCAAGAAGATTTAAGTTCTGACCAGTTCTCTATAAAAGACCGACCTAAATGCCCCCAGTGGTGACCCATTTGGGATCCCTCTCTCTCTAGAGAGCTTTCTTTCTGTTCTCACCTTCACTTAATAAACTATCACTTCACCCTTTTGTGTCTGCAAGATTCATTCTTTGACTCCACCAGACAAGAACCCTGCAACCCTCCAACATTTGCGGGCAACTACAAAATATATAATATACCCATAATAGAAACAGAAGAAGAAAGAGAGAAAGGAACAGAAAAAAATATTTGAAACAATAATGTCTGAGAATCACTCCCAAATTAATGTCAGAAACCAAACTGCAGATTCAGGAAGCTCAGAGAATACCAAGCAGGATAAATGTCAAAACAAAACAAACACACTACACCTAGGCATATCATATTTTTAAAAACCCCAAGAAGCCAGAGGCACAGAAAGTCTTACTTACAGAGGAACAACGATAAGAATTATTCTGACTTCTCAGAAACCGTGCAAACAAGAGAGTAGAGTGAGTGTTTTCAAGTGTTGAGCGAAAACAATGTAATACACCGTGGAATGGTATAATTTAAACTCCTCTCCATAATATTTTGACGTTTCCAAAATGCTGAAGTCCAGGATCAATTCTGAGTGGCCAAACTGAAAAGGCATAACACTTCTCACAGCTTGATGCAAGGGGACTTTCCATTCAGTCTTTTTACCAGTTGCCACAGACACTTCATAAAATTACTCACCAGAGGTAGGAGTGTTTTTTAATTTTATCTCAAGGGTGTGCTCTACTTCACTGGAAGAAAAATCCGTTTACATCTAACTTACCAGTTGTGTAAGATTAGTCAGGCAATGCTAACTGCTATTAAGTCAACAGCAACAATAACCACCACCTCCCAAATCTCTATAGCACAATTAAGGTGTTTTTCTTATTAATTGCACAATCTAATGCAGAGACTAGGAGAGGGAGCCTCCAATCCATATGCATCCAGAAATTCAGGCTTCTTCCACGTCGTAGCTTGCCACCTAGGGCTTTGGAGTCCCCTGCTTTGGGCCTGATGAAAGGGGTAGTAGAGAGCACTTCTGTCCACGATCCAGTACAGTTAGATGGCCCCATCTAATCATAAAGAATGCTAGTAAAGGCAATCCAGCGATATGCCCAGTTTCTCTTCTTTAATTTCCATGTGAGGACTTGATCCACGTGAGGACTTGACTTAACTGGCCCCATATTTTTTATTTATTCCAGTGATGTTTGTGAGATGTTGTGATAGTCTTTCCTTTCCAGCCCTGTTGTATATCATCATTTGGATATTGACTGGACATTGTCATGACTTTTGCATTCATATCATAAACATGTGAAAATATTTTCTTTCTCATAAACTCTTTACTGTTTACATTATTTTGATATGGTGGACAAGAAAAATGGATAGTGTCTATTAAAACCTTTTAAAGAAATCTCCTGGGCAGCCCTGGTGGCTCAGCAGTTTAGCATTGCCTTTGGCCCAGGGCATGATACTGGGGACCCGGGATCGAGTCCCGCGTTGGGCTCCCTGCATGGGGCCTGCTTCTCCCTCTGCCTGTGTCTCTGCCTCTCTCTCTCTGTGTGTCTCTCGTGAATGAATGGATGGAATATTAAAAATATATATATATATTTATATCTTCTAAAAATAATAATAAAGAAATCTCCTATGTCCCTTTCATTTCTTAACAAAGAATTGATTTTATTGATTTGTTGAGATTTTGGAGTTCCATGCTACTCTATAGAAATACTTAGATGATCAAAAGACTATTGATGTAGTTGACATAAATTTAGCCTTAACCTTTCTAGCAACCAATATGAATAGTTAGGTGTCATTTGATCATCTGCAGATCCTAATTACTTATCGTCAAAATCATTTTGTGAAATATTTTGGAAGGCTATGGAGAAAGGAGGAAAATTAGTGTTGGTAGGAACACAAAGGAATCTCTTTTCTACTACTTGTGAAATTGTCACAGAAGTGCACAAATTTATACAAATGCTGTATGTACAGATGACATTTTTTTGTGGAAAAAGGAAAAAGGAGAAGAGCTTCATATTAAAGTTTGACACCCAGTGAAGGTTGGATGGGGTTCGGGAGTAGAGAGAAGCTCAGTAAAATGTCAAGATGAGATTGTACAATGTAACAGTGAACTTTTTTGATTCCAACCTACATTTTTCCTTCTCTGCTTGAAACTCATTTTGTATTGGAAAATGTCATTCTGTTTCACATGTCCATCTGTTAAATCTCTGAAGACAATGGAGTTTGGTGTCACATCAACTAACTCTTTTTTTCTTTAATGATTTTATTTATTTATTCATGAGAGACACAGAGAGAGAGTGAGAGAGGCAGAGACACAGGCAGAGGGAGAAGCAGGCTCCATGCAGGAAGCCCGATGTGGGACTCAATCCTGGGACTCCAGGATCAGGCCCTGAGCCAAAGGCAGGTGTTCTACCGCTGAGCCACCCAGACATCCCACATCAAATAACTCTTAAAACTCATGGAATAGGGCCCCCTGGGTGGCTCAGTTGGTTGTGCATCTGCCTTTGGCTTAGGTCATGATCCTTGATTGTACAAGTTAATATTCCTAAGAGAAATTTTACTCATCTCTGCTCCTAACTTCCTGCTTGATGTTGTATCAGTCACAAGCTAGCCATGGGTCCTTTTCCCATAGTTAAAAACGAAAGTGTGAAGCCTGGCTTATTAAATTCACATAGGCAAAGGCTGATGTTGTAATTGCAGTTACAGGTTTCCACGTTTTTTTTCAAAATAGGGTTTTCTTTACTTGAATTGGACATTTCTTAATGTCTGAAAAAGAGTTAAAGAAAACTACAAAAAAATATCTAGGTTAAAATATGAGAAAAAAAAATAGTCCTAGTACTGAGCTGGGCAGAAGTTTATGATCTAATGCAATGAGCTATTCCTTCCGAGAAAAAAATCCGAATTATACTTGATAAATGTTAATGAGTTGAAGAACCACTTCTGGGAACCCCCACCCCTTGTCTCTCAGCCCTGAGAGAAACCTAATAACCTGTGCCCTTTAGTTCCTCAAAGAGTCTTATGAACTTAGACTATACTCTATTCTCTCATCTAATCTAACTATGAGTTTATATTCTTTGCTTTCCTGTTAAACATCTCTACCAGGAGATGCATCATTCAGTTGTTTTCTCAGGGAACATTTTCTTGGCAGCAGGCTTGAAATAAAATTTTGACTCCTTAGAGTGATTTTGTCTGACAAATTGCTTTGGAGATGTTTTTAATGGGACTTTGTGATTTTTATTAAAATTCAAATTGAACTGAGGAAGATCACACATATTTATTAGCTGCATTGTTGAATTTACTCCTTTCCTTTCTAAAGACTAGCTTTTGATAAGATGGCTTTGATAGGAGACCAGAGCCTCAGGACATTGAGGCCTGAGGGGAGGTGAGGGAGGGTTGCCTAAGGGAAGAAAGTATTAGATTCAAAAGTCAGCATAATTAGAAAACCAAGAGACATGGAACACAGTTTGATGTGAAGTAGCTCTCTCCAACTCTTTGACTATAAACCCTAAGAGTCAAGGGTGAGTTATGGATGGTTCCAGTTTATGAGAGATTACTTATTTGATGCAATTTAACTAAAAAAAAAAAAATCCTAAATTTTCCTGAATTTATTTCAGGATATTATTTGCTAACCCCCTATCGACTGTACAAGAATGAAGAAAAATGATTTAACTCTAATGTCTGCTCTCTGAATGACTGAAATAGAGCTGCCTTAGTCTATCTTAACATGAACTATAAAATTTATATTTTTGAAAATACATAGATTTTTTTCAAAAACACATGAAAACTCAATGTCACAAAATGTATTAATTATAAATTCTAATTATTTTATTATAAATTATTATATTTATATTTATTATAATTATATACTATTAATTATAACACAATTTTCTGAGGCACCGGCCAGTCAAATAGCTTTGAATCAAAAAGTAGAAAGTGAAAAAGACACCTCTTCTGACTTCTGGTTTTCCAAACACAAACATTTTGTCTGTGGAGAAAGGATGTAAGTGGTTAAGTATTTCCAGAGGGGTGTGGTCAAATGTCCACCAGATGGCACTCCACCTAGTCAGGCCTGCCACAGTGTCCTTACCTCCTTCCCTTGTTCAGCAACATCTCATTTCTATCTCAAGGTGGTTACTAGATCTAAAATATCCGCTCACTTACTCTTGTTGGTGGACTGGCAAAGGGGTTGGGTTGCTCCCCACCTCCAACCTGCCACCATGGAGAGGTTCGAGTTTCAGTATGGTGACTCATTCTTTCCTTCCTTAGCCCCCAACACTAATCATTACTTTTTATTACACTTTATAATTCCCTTCTGGTACTTACTCTTAGTTCTGGAGTTGGCTGCTGTTAGGCAAAATATACTTTTCTACCGATATTTTTTTTCCCTTTGAGATTTCTCTTAGGATTCCCCCCATATAACTTTAACTTTTATATTCTGACTGCTGCTGGTTTTCATAAGATTCAGTCAATAACTCCGTATGCGCCTGTCAGTCTTGTCAGACTGCTAGGGTAGAGCCCGTTGGTTGTCACAGAAAGCTCAGCAACAGCTGCAAATAATTAACACTAGCTAGCTTCTAAAATGAAATCTGAACAAGTGAATGATTTGGTGTGTTGCCAATGGCAGGAAGCCTGTATTAATGATTAAGTCATCCCATTGAGCCTTTGATTCATAGGTTTGCTTTCTGTTAGAGGCTTTAAAAAATTAGAGTTACATTTTATGAGGCCAGCCTTACGCTGATACTAAAACCAGACAAGGACTCCCCTCTAAAAGAAAATTACATGAACATTAATGCAAAAACCTCAACAAAATATTAGCAAACCAAATTTATCAGTCCATTAAAAAGACTGTACACCATGAATGAGTGGGATTTACTCCAGGGATACAAGGATGGTTCAACATTGGCAAATCAATTAATGTGATATACCACATTAACAAAATGAAGAATGAAAATCATATGATTATCTCACTAAATATAGAAAAAACATTTGACAAAATTCAGCATCCATTTAAATCAAAACTCTCAAAAAATGGGTGTGAAGGGAAGGTACCTAAATGCAATAAAGGCCTTATATGACAAACCCATAGCTAACATCATTCTCAATGGTAAAAAGCTGAAAGTTTTTCCTCTAGGATTAGGAACAAGACAAGGATGCCTACTCTTACCACATTTATTCACATACTACTTGAAGTTCTAGTCAGAGCAATTAGGCAAGGAAATAAAATTTTAAAAAAAAGACATCTAAATTGGAAAGGGAGAAATAAAAGTATCATACTGGCAGATGACATGATACTATATATAGAAAACTCAAAAACTCCACAAAAAAACCCATTAGAACTAATAAGTGAATTCAGTAAAGTAGTATGGTACAAAATCAATATATAGAAATCGTGGTGTCTCTATATACTAATAATGAATTACCACAAAGAAAAATTAAGAAAATAACCCCATTTATAATTGCATCAAAAAGAATAAAATATTTAGGAATAAATTTAACCAAGGAGGTGAAAGACATGCACATTGAAAACTAAGACACTGATGAAAGAAACTGAAGATGTAAATAAAGGGAAAGATATTTCATGCTCACAGATTAAAAGGATTAATATTGTTAAAATGTTCATACCTCTCAAAGCAATCTACAGATTCAAGGCAATCTCTATCAGAATTCCAATGGCATTTTTCATGTCACTAGAACAAATAATCCTAAAATTTGTATGAATCATAAAAGATCCTGAATAGTCAAAGCAATTCCAACAAAGAAGAACAAAACTAGAGGTATCACATGCCCTGATTTCAAATTATGCTACAAAGCTATGATAATCAAACTGTATGGTATTGGCATAAAAACAGACACAGAGATCAATGGAACAGAATTGAGAGCCCAGAATTAAACCCATAGGTATATGGACAATTAATTTACAACAAAAGAGCCAAGAACATACAATGTAAAAAAGACAATCTCTTTAGTAAGTACTGTAGGGAAATGTGAATAACCTTTGGCAAAAGAATGAAACTAGACCACTATCTTACACCAAAAATTAACCCCAAATGTAGTAAAGACTTGAATGTCAGACCTGAAACCATAACATTCCTAGAAGAAAACATGGGTGGTAAGCTCCTTAGCATTATTCTTAGGGATATTTTTGTGGATCTAACTCTAAAGGCAAGGGAAACAAAAGCAAAAAATAAACAAATAGGATACCTCGAACTAAAAAACTCTTGTATAGTGAAGGAAACCATTATCAAAACAAAAAGGCAACCTACTGAACGGCAGAAGATTTTGACAAATCATATATCCAACAAAGGATAAATATCCAAAATATATAAAGAACTACAATTCAATAATAAAAAACCCAATTTAAAAAACTGGGCAGAGAATCTGAATTGACAGTTTTCCAAAAAAGACATACAGATGGGGAACAGGTGCATGAAAAGATGTTCAACATCACAAATGATAAGGGAAATGCAGATCAAAACCCCAGTGAGCTCTCATTTCACACCAGTTAGAATGGCTACTATCAAAAAGACAAGAAATAACAAGTGTTGGAGAGAATGTGGAGAAAAGGGAATGCTCGTGCATTATTGTTGAGAATATAAATTAATATATCTGCTATGGAGAACAGCATGGAGATTCCTCAAAAAGTAAGACTGGAACAACAACATGATGCAGAAATTCCACTTTCACTTCTGGGTATTTATCTGAAGCATACAAAAACATTGATTTGAAAAGATATATGCACCCCTGTGTTCATTGCAGCAATATTTACAATAGCTAAAAAATGAAAACAACTTAAATGTCAACCAATGGATGAATGGCCAAAAAAGATGTGGTATCTATAATGGGGTATTACTCAGCCACAAAAAGGAATGAAATCTTGCTGTTTGCAACAACATGGATGGACCTTGAAGGTATCAGGCTAACTGAAGTAAGGTAGATAAAGACAAATGCTTTATGATTCAACTTGTAAAAGAAAATAATGATTTAAAACCAGAGCGAAACAAATAAAACACATGGATACTGAGAACAGATTGGTGGTTGCCAGAGGGGAAAGGGGATGAGAGGAAGGTGAAATGGGTGAAGGGATCAATTTTACGGTGATGAATGGTAAATTTTCATGGTGATCACTTTGTAGTGCATACAGATACTGAATTTCAATGTTGTAAACCTGAAATATACATAAGGTCATATATCAATTGTATCTTAATTTTTAAAAAATGCAAATTGAACTCAACTTTCCTTGATGAAACAGAAAAGGGATGTTCAGGTGAAATTCCAAGAGCAAGGGAGAGGCCTAATAGCTGCAGCCAGATGACATAAAGTGATCTATTACCCAGAAGTTGATGTAGTTTGTCAACCAATTTCTCATTATCCCTTTGGTGAGTCACTCTGGCTGTCCGACTTCATTCCGGTTTGTAACAGTGCATCACTTATAAGAATCGCCATCAACAAGGAAGGAATTGGCCATAATCCATGAACAGCAAACAGCCATTCTTACCTTGTCCTTTTTATATTTAAAAGTTTTCACATGTTAGAATTGTTTTCTTTATATCATGATTAACTATTGTTTTGTTCAACAATAAAGTATAAACAACAACAACAAAAAAGCCCACACTCCAGTCCTTAGATACCTCATCCCAGGACTCTGGGTTGTAATGTTATCTCATTCAGTTTCCTTGGAAGTAAAGTACTAGAAAGGCATAGTGGGTGGTTATGTTGGGTGGCTCAGTTGGTTTAGTGTCTGCCTATGGCTCAGGTTATGATCCCAGGGTCCTGGGGTTGAACCCTGTATCGGGCTCCCTGTTTAGCAAGGAGTCTGCTTCTCCCTCTCTCTCTGCCTGGCTTGTGCTCTTGCGCTCTCTCACTCTCTCTCAAATAAATAAATGAATAAATAAAATCTTTAAAAGAAAAAGTAGAGTATTAGAGTAGTCCATATGTAGCTTCTGGTTTTGTCCAGGGCCAACCATGACCATATACATATATACACAGTTGACCTTCAAATTATGCGAAGGTTTAGGGCACGGACCCCTACACAGTCAAAAATCAATGTATAACTTATAGTTCCCAAACCTTAACTGCTATTAGTCTACCATTGACCAGAAGCCATATCGATAACATAAAGTTGATTAGTACGTATTTTGTATATTATATGTGTTATATATTGTATTCTTACAATAAGGTAAGCTAGCTAAAAGGAAATGTTATAAAGAAAATTGTAAGGAAGAGAAAATACATTTACTGTACTGGCCTGTATTTCTTAAAAATATCTGCAAAGAAGTGGACCCACACCATTCAAACCCATGTTGTTTTATATATATATGATATCAAAAGCTTTTGTGAACATAGCAGAATTTATTACAGTTTATGTAAGGAACAGGGAAAGGAGGAGTGCATTGCACACACATAGCACCTGACTTAATAAATCTCCATTAGCCGGTTGCTGTTTATCTAAATTCTCCTTTTAGCCTCACTCTCCTCCCATCAGAGATCCCTTCTCTCTCCCTCTTCCCTCCAACACAGCTCTCACTCCCTCTGCTTCCTTCTACTGTTATTTTTTATGCAGAGTACCTGAGTGCTGGCCAGCTTTTACTTTGCTAAGGGCATATTAAATCTTATTTCAACAAACCAGTCTCTCTTAGGAAAGCAGGAAGGGGGATGCAAAATGAGTCGTTAAGTAAAAATAATAACTTTTCCAGATCATTACATGACACACTAGTTTCTCTACTTTCCCGTGTGAAACTAATTCTTTAGATCCGCAAACAGAGCCATAAAATAGTTCAATTGGTTTCACAACAGTTTTAAACAATTCCAAATTTTAGTTTTACTGGCATTCATATAAATTACTGGGCTCTTTTCCCCTCTGGTATGCTTACCTGCCTTCCATCAATGTAAGATAAATGATTCCGTGCAAGACTATGCCATCTATTTACACCAAGACTTATCTTTTTTTGGCCTTTCACTTCTTTTCTCCCTAAGTCCTGCACATTTCTTCTTTACAAGAAGAATGAAAGAGATAAAGGGTGTAGACAAGAAATTAGTTTTTGGCTACATGCCACAGCTTGACCTTCTGTGTTCATCTGCTAACTTTCATATCTAGCAATATACTCTGCATTAAAAAAAGAGAGAAAAGGAACTAAAGTAGACAGCAATGTCTGTCTCAATGCTAAGGAGGCTGATTGTAAGTTTTTTTGGTAGATTTTTTTTTAATATTTTATTTGTTTATTTGACAGAGAGAACACAAGCCGGGGGGGGGGCGGTGACAGAGGCAAAGGGAGAAACATACTCCCCGCTGATCAGGGAGCCTGACAAAGGACTCGATTCCAGGACCCTGGGATCATGACCTAAACCAAAGTCAGAGGCTTAACCAACTGAGCCACCCAGGTGCTCCAAGTTTTTTGAGTTCTGGGATCATTTCATAAAAGATTCCTTCAGAAGTCACCTGATTCCCAGCACTGTTCCTTACTTTACTGGGTTTTTACAACCTGTTTGCCAAGGCTGGGGATCACGTCTATCAGCTAAGTCTCATTTCTACAAATGGAAACTGTCAGATGGAAGAATAAAAGAGGAGTGTGTGTCTAAGTACTAACTCATTTCCAATGTTGGGATGGGAAAAAAAGAGTTTTAAAAATGCCCCTCATGCTAATGACAGTTCTACATTTTATTGAATTCAGCTTGATATTTTATCAAACACTTCTTGTGTAAGTTCTTTGCGAGGTGCTGGGGGTACAAATGCATATGAGACAATTTCTTTGCCTTTGATGAATCTGTGATATAAAAAGATAATTTGACAATAATTATCAAGAGTCATAAAGCTGTTCCCACAGCTATATATTTTAAAGGTAAATTTCAATTCAAACTGCATGAAAAAAAAAAGGACTTTATTGTAGCAGAAATCATAACCAAAGAGACTGAAACAACTTGTGTAGAGGTCAATAGTATAGGTAAATGAAGATTGAAGTGAAATATCATCATTTAAAATAATAATTGTGAAGACAAAATAGAAAGAGTAACCCTAAGGATACTTTACAGATATTTTCTAAATTCAATTTCATTATGAAAGCATGCTTAATCTCATTTGTATAGTTAATCAGGACAAATTTAAGCACACCATAAGAAGTATAGACTATAGGGCCAGGGAGTGTATAGAAATTAGGACAAGGAGAAGCTATTTCTTTTAAACAGACTGGAATTGTACACTGGCCACTGAGGAGAGGAAGACTCCATAATGTAACACACAGAGTTTGGGGGAACAGTTAATTACAGGTTGTATGATACTAAAATTTTAAAGATCCAAAGTTAAAATTTATGCAGCTGAAGCTCAAATTGTTTCTATGACTGCCTCTTCTAACTTCCAAAGACACAAAAAAGTACAAGTGTCCTGTATTTTCTGCATAGAGCCCCCAAATTTTCTTCAATGGAGAAAAAAGCTAAATGCACATTTTTATTAAAAAAAATAGCCAATAAATAGTTTTACGAAGACAAATAGGTGAATGAAATTAAATCATGGTAAGTACATGGAGTATTACACAGGAATTAACATGACATTCTGAAGAAAATGTATGTTTGCTAATTCATAAGTAAAAAACAGTTTAAATTATTGATCTTGAACAAATTATTTAAATAAAATTTTAATTGCATAGGGACAAATTCAAGAAGAGACTATATAGGAATGTGAACAGTTGTGTTAGGGTGGTAAAATCATAGATGAAGTTTTTCTTTCATCAATTTAAATATTTTTATAATTATATAAAAAAGAAAGAAAGCTTAGAGTTACTTGTCATATTCTGCTGAATCCATTGTGACAGCTATCTATGAAGAAGGAAGACACATCTATCTTATAAAGTGGAAAATATTTTAAAGATCCAAAGTCATTCAGTGTTAGAACTTGGAATATAATATTAAAAGAAATCTGCTTCTGTAGACTGTGTAAATTGCTTCTGCCATTTTCACAGGAAAAGCTAGAGCACTGTCCTTATTTGTAGAGAAAATAATAATAAAATCTACTTTGCTATTTTGTCTTGTTTTGGTTTTGTTTGTTTAGCTTTAATGAGAATAAGTGCCTGACCTAGTCAGTACTCAATAAATGTGCATGGTTTGGTGGGAGTGTTGTCCAAAGTCTGATAAGAATCTGGGGCGGCACCACTGTGCCCTTGAATTTACCTCCATAAAGGGCACAGCTCTTCACTACCCTACTTCAAGGAAGAGTTAGAGAAATAGGAGATCTGGCCTGCATCAATGCCCCTGCCATAAATGTTTCCTTTGGAGAAAGAGCAAAGTACAAATGAAAGGATAAATAAGAAAACATTTGTTTCACCTCCTTTCTCCACCCCTTTATTCCTGAGGTCTGTCTAATTGACACACAGAGAACCCAGGGGTTTGTAAATAGTAAGGCCCTCTTTCTAGTCCTGGGGAAAGGCAAACCAAGAGCTAATATTAGCAATCACATTTGTTCATTAATTCATTCAACTAACATCTCTGGAGCCCCCCAAGGGTGTAAAGATCCTCTGGTGTCAAATATCACAAGGGATCAGCAAAAAGGATCAAGAGAGAGGGGAAAGATGTTGAGTTTTATTTTAAGCTTCTCTTGGGCTTTCCCTTATCAGGCTTAATAAAGCTTCATTGGAACAAGTCATTTCAAATATCCTGCTTCTTAATCTTTTTTGACAGAAATTAGCTACCATGGCAGGGGAAGGGATTTTACAAGGATGATTATGCAATGTTGTACAATGAGCCAAAACTACATGATATTCAATATCATTGAAGAGCCTGGTGTTCTTGCTTTGGAATGACTCAATGAAATGTCTCTTGGGAGACTTCCCTCCTGTCCCACCTATCTGTGGTTCTTCAACCACACCCGAACGTTGCTCCCACTCTCCGAATTTCCCAATCTCAAATATTTGTCACCCTGAGTTATTATAGTACCCCATTTCACTTTCACACACTTATGGGAAAATTAGTCATGTTGTTAGCTACTGGAAAATACATTCGTAATGATTTTTGTCTGAGCTGTCACAGAGTATGCTTCCTTGACATCTGGAATCCAGGTAACGTAGACTGGAATGATCGAAATGCTATAGTGATAAGAGCTAGAAAACAGAAAGGAGGGCAAAGCGGTCATTAGAAGAAAGATGGTAAGCTGAAGTTGATTTGGACAAGCAGAGATACCAATCATGTAGGGAAAGAAGTTATGTGAGCCATGGGAAAGGCTACAAAATGAGTAAGATATAAGCATTCTGGAACCTTAAGAAGCTTATGACCTAGGGAGAGAGATGGATATTGAAATGTGAAATGTCAATGGAGAAATACAAATGTAGTTAGGTAGGAACACAAAGAAAAGAGTTATTAACCCTGCAGTTATTAACCCTGCATATTGTAGCATGTGGGTTAAAATCATGGGCTTTGTAGTCTGACAGGCTTTGTTTAAAATACTTGCTTTATCATTTATTGGTTGTCTAGTTTTGCAATTTTAAGCAAGTTACTATCTAAAGGTAGAATGGGTTTAATACGAATAATTATTTCGTAAGATCTCCGTGAGGCTCAATGAACTCACACATATGCACCATGTAACACAGTAAATGCTCAACACACACCCTATTATTAGTAAGTTACTAAGATGGTCCATTAGAAAAAGCCTAAATTAGAATGATTATAAGGTCAGGTTTTTTTTTTTTTATCTTCTACAGTTCAGTTCCATGCAAGAAGTCAGATTATCAAGGGCTAAAAAAACCAAATAGGCAAGAATAATGAAAAAGAGGTGCTATATCATCTTGCCTTCTGTCATTGTCTTTGTCTACTGCCTCCATTCTCAGACATAGGAGCCTTCAGACTCCAGATTGCATGTCGTCCTTTGGTGAAGAATTCCTTGGGTGGAGTTGGCACTTGCTCATCCAGGCTTCCATAGCAGTTTTTGTACAGCTCTTTAATCATAACCATAGCCACAATCATAATACCTACAATTTATTGAGCACATGTCACTACTGTTTAATATAATTCTCTCTTATCTCCGATGAATCTCTACAATGCCAAATAATAGTGGGAACAATTGCCCCCACTTTGCAGATAAGGAAACCGAAAGTCAAGAGAGTTGTATAAGCCCACTGGGTAGAAAATGTTGAGGCTGAGAATTGAATAATGGTCTGACTGATGCCAAAGCCCAATTTTAGCTGTTGGCTGAATTTTCTCCTCCTTTTGCACATATTTTTTAAACTATTGGTTTAAATGTCTGGCTCCTTGACCAAAAACTCTTAGGGACCAGAGGATCTATCTTGCATGTCTGTGTATTTCCAGCAGTTTACTCTAGAGCTGGTATGTAGTGAGCGCTGTTTGCTCTTCAAAAGAATTGAATGAATGAACAAATAAATAGATGAACTCTTATTCTGAGAACATTCAGTAGAGGCAGCACTTCCAAGTTCATGCATTAACGTGGCACCAACATGGGTCTTGTTACTAATCTTGCATCCTCTGATCTTGCTAAATTCATTAATTTTTACAGCTTTTTTGTAGGTTTCTTAGGATTTTCTACAAACACAATTATGTCAACATAAGTAAAAAAGAGTTTGCTTATCCTTTTCCAATATCAATAGTTTATTACCAATAGTTCATTCTTTACATTGTTGTACAGTATCCAGATCAACTTTTAGAATACAACCCTTTAAATATTTGGGAATTTCATAAGATGTCTATGTTAGGATAATATCTAAGTTGGTGTAATGAAAAGACCCCAAATTAGAGTTGTGCAAATAAAATGAAGATTTATTTCCTTTTATGCAGTTTTCTTGACTAGCCCAGGGAAAGTGAGTGCCTGTGTGTTCCATGAACAGTACTGTTCCCTAGGCTGCCATCCTTCTTTGCATGATCAAGGCTGGTCTCTCAAGTCTGCCCTCCAGTCGGGAAGAATAGAGGAAAACAGGAAGTCCCGATGAAGTGATTTTCTGTGAGGAAAGGAGAGTGGAAGTTGCACATATCTCTTCAAGTAACATTTCATAGGAGAAAATGCAGTCATCTGGCCACACATTACTGCAGAGGAAGCTCATCCAT
The DNA here is from genome assembly GCF_011100685.1 of Canis lupus familiaris. NCBI lineage: Eukaryota > Metazoa > Chordata > Mammalia > Carnivora > Canidae > Canis > Canis lupus. The sequence continues at coordinate 19,238,838 of NC_049228.1, forward strand.
GTAATCTCTAGCCAGGCAGGTAGAAAAAGGTACAAAAGATTGGGAACAATGACCAGACTGCCACATTCTTCAAGAAAAAAATGCAATACTTTTCTTACCCAATGTCAGACTTTTGATCAACATCCAGGGAAAGAGCCACAAGCCTCTCCTGTATGTGAAAATGCCATGAACAGAACAGATGGAGTCTCCAAATCCTGGTCACTATTCCTTATAAGAAGAGAGGAGTTAGTCTGCTTCTAGAGTGCTCTAAGAACATTGTGAACAAAATTAGGGCAATAAAGAGCAAGCTTACATCTGTGGTTTTCCCCTGGCATGCTTCAGTTTTTCCTAGCTGCTGCTGGAAGAAAATTAAACACATCAAAGATGTGGAAAGATGGAGAGAAGCCACTAGGTACAGACACACTGGCTGCAGAGCAAAGTGACAGCTAGTGGCAGAGATGGAGACAGAATGCACCAAGAAGGCACAACAGTCTGGGATAATTTAATGCAGAGCAAATATCCCTAAGCACTCTTGAGTGTTCTCTGAAGGCATCACTGTGTTGCTGCCAAGTAAAGAAACTGATGTTTGTTAGGACGATCTGTGTGAAGGTCATCTCTAGAAGATGAGCGCAAGATCCAATATTATTTATGTCCTCTCTGTCTCTCTTTCCTCTCCTCTCCCCTTCTCCCCCTACCCCAAACCAATCCTAGGATAATTTTTGTCCCAATTAAATGAGAGTTAAGTGAATGCTAAAAAGAATACCTTTAATGAGAAAAGAAATCTCAAAGAGGGTACCTATAACCTAATGGGATGATTGCTATGTGATCAGCAAGGAGGGTTAATTGGTCCAATATTCACAGAATGATGCATTTAGTACAGTTTAGAAAGATATAGTTAATAGATAAAATTAAAATGCTTCCATGCCTTAAGGGCAAACTTTACTTACCTAGATAGACTTATTACCCAATAGAATTATGCATATCAAGTATTGATAAGTTAAACCTCATGAACTTGGCATTTAATAAAGGTTTTCATTCTTTATTATGCAGAGAAAACACATTTGAAGAAAATGAAAATGTGTTAATGGATATGTTTAAAGTTGTTGTTCATAAATGTGTGTATGTGTGTTTTGCTTTATTTGTCAGTTTCCAACTTTAGAATAGAACCTAGACTTAAGAACAAGTGTTACTAGAGCAGATTTTTCGGTCAGGTTAAGAATGTCATCTGCTGGGGCATCCGGGTGGTTCAGTTGGTTAGGCATCTGCCTTTGGCTTGGATCATGATCCTAGGGTCTTGGGATCAAGCCCCACGTGGAGCCCTGCAGAGCAGGGAGCCTGTTTCTCCCTCCCCACCTGCCTGCCACTCCCCCTGCTTGTGCTCTTTCTCTCTGTCAAATAAATAAATAAATAAATAAATAAATAAATAAATAAAATCTTAAAAAAAAATGTCATTTGCCTTCATTACAAGAATTTGTCCAAACAAGAAAAGAATAGTGTAGATAGGTCTAAAAGGCAATAATTAGAAAGCAGTTTATATTTTAAGAATATGTGTTATGAGTGTATATATGTTTCTGCTATTCCTGGTATCCCCAGCATTTTGAAAAAATTACAAGGGAACTCTGTAAAGGTCTGACTTGAAAACATTACAAAACTTCTAGCTCCCCCATCTTGTCCTCAATAAAGCTAAGAATGAAGAGAATTTGGTTGAACTCCACCCAAAAGGATCTTTTATACCTTTACTCTGTGTTGATTAATGATTTTAAGTAGCAGAAAGCATCTTCAGTCAGCTTCAGCCTCAAAGGGGGAGCCTACCATAAAGATACATTGAAAGGAGACATCTGAGTCTCAGAAACAAGGAGTAACCAAGACCAGAAAGCTATCAGAACTCTGCTTCACTTTGCATGACTACTTCCTGCATTTGCACCCCCTGATTCTCAAGGATTTTCTCTGCTTCTTCAGACCACAGACAGAAGTTTATCTGTTAGAGGTCTACCTAGATAGACTTGTCATGTCTGAATCACAATTCCAACTTTCCAGGAAAGGAAAACATATTGACCCAATTTATTTCAGGTTTCTCTTCCTAATCCTATCAGCTATGGTGAATGTGGCCAAATCATACATATGAAAGTGGCTAAAAGGGAAATACCTCTAAAGATGAGAAGGTAGTTCCCAGAGGAAGGAGATTATTTAGAGGTGAGCAGATAGTCTCTAAATTGTCCTTTTACATGATATATTTAGCCCAGAATAAGCATTGTGGGAACAAAAGAGATGCTTATAATTGGTCTTAACAAAGGTCACAATCTCATAAACCCATATTATATACATGAAGGAGTCAAAGTTAGTACTACGATTAAACATTGAGTGATGGATTTGATAAAAGGGGCTGGATATAGTAGAGACATGAGGGAACTTTATTTTTAATTTAAATTTAATTTCATTAACATATACTGAATTATTAGAGATAGAATTCTGTGATTCATACAACATCCAGTGCTCATTATATCTTGTGCCCCCCTTAATGCCCATCACCCAGTTACCCCATCCACCCATCCACCTCCCCTCCAGTGACCCTCACTTTGTAGAAATAGGAGGGAACCTTAAATGAAAAGACATGGGTTTAAATCTTGGCTATGGCTCCTACTCCTTATGTACCCTCAATGGGTCACAGATTTTTCATTTGTGGGTCTTCATTTTATTTGAAGGATTAAACGTTGGAGGATTATATTGAACTTAAAGGCATTTTGTGATACTTAAATCCAGTACTGACCAAATACCTAGTACACAGTGGAATACAACAGTTTGGTTCAATGAGCAGACAATAAACACGCCACCTTGGTGAAGCACCAGACTACATTTTGGCAACAGAACGAAGGCACAGGCGTTGGTTGTCCTTGGAGAAACCACAGTCTGGGGGAGTAGGCAGGAGACAAACAGATGATTGCTTCAAAACGTAGTTCCTTTGTTGACTGTGATTCTGGACGTGGGTAGGGTTGCTCTGGGAAGTTTTCAGGGAGGTAGTAGGATACAAGGTAGGCTCTATGTAGGTAGATAGGATTTTTTTTCCTTAAAGATTTATTTATTTGAGAGAGAGACAGAGAGAGCAAGAACACAAGGGTGGGGGGCAGAGGGAGAAGGAGAGAGAATCTTAAGTAGACTCTGCTGAGTACAGAGCACGACATGGGGCTCAATCTCATGACCCTGAGATCGTAACCTGAGCCAAAGCCACAGGTCCAGTACTCAACCAACTGCACCACCGAGGGGCCCTGGTAGATAGGATTTTAGCAGGAACATTTGGCATTAAACTGAGCTGCAACCTTGAGCAGAGGTAACTTCGCTCTGCAAGAGGACAATTCACATTTTCTATGGTAGGGAAGCTAAATTAGCAATTTTAAAGACTGTTCCCAAACACTGCTGTGCTCAAATAAAGGGGCTAAGGGAGAAATCTACAGTTTCAAAGAAGCAGGGTTTGTTTTTTTGTTTTTGCTTTAACATGGTAAAAGAAACTAGAAAATCCAGTGTAGACCATCTAGACCATGCGGCAAATTGGAGTATATTCTCTGTGCTCAGTGAGAAGGCAAATACTCAAGAAATGTGCATTTGATTTAATTGTGTAAGTTAAGAAAATTTACACCACAAATTCACAGTTTCAAAATCCCTCTTTGCTAGATTTAACTGGGGAAAAAAAAAAAGCAAGAAGTGGCACAAACATTTGACTATTTTTTGACGCTGCTGCTTTGATATGCTCGCTAGTCAAGACTGGCCAGAACTATTTACCACCTCAGAACAATTTGTTCATTTCACTCAGAAATTAGAAGTGTGTTTTGGCCAATAACCCTAAATTTATTTTGTAGTAGTCATTTTTCTTAATGGGAGTATTTTCCAGATGTTGCCTAAGTCTAGCTGTCTGGGCCCTCTTCCAACAAATGAGGAAAGTTTGATTTCAGAGGTTGTCATTGTTGATTTTGTCTAACCTTTGGACTAATTGGTTCATCCCAATATATTTGCACTGATATATAAGACTTCCAGGACATCGGGAAAACTCATTATTGCTTTTACCGGTAAGTGTCAAAGTTAACTTGCTTCGTGGAATTAAATGTGTTTTCAGTTCAATAGGGATATGCTTTATTCAAGAGGTTTGAAAAAGATTTATAAGGGTAGTAGAAGGGAAGTTTTGAAAAGGATCACAGCTATGGGATACACCTGTTGGAAGCTCACAAAATTATACGGGGAGTTCAGGGAAAGTTGGAATGGTCACTTCTGTGTTTGCTAAATTTTACTGAAGCTGATTATTCCCGCACCACCCCCCCAAGCTGGGATTTAAACCTGTAAGTATATGCTATAATTTAAATAGTGTTGAGATAAGGCTGTTTTCCATTTGAGAGGAATTCTAAAGTATTAAATGGTCGCTAACATGATCAAGATGGTGCTTGATGATTTCTTCTGCATAAGATTAAATCTAATGGTCAAATATTTATGATAGAATTAAGGCTGATTATCTTTAAAAGTCTTGTTTCAGGAGTGGGATGGTTCTATGATTAAATAGCCTTTTAAAAGTTACTGAAACACAGTGAGTAACACAGGATAAATTAGTGGTGAGATTAAAGAACAGTTTTCTGATCTGTTTCTTTTCTTTTCAGTGAGGGTTCGGTCCTTGGAAACAGCCATGCAGTGGAAAATACTTCCCATATACTTGCTGCTCCTCTCTGTTTTCTTGATTCAGCAAGTTTCTTCTCAAGGTAACTTAACCATCAAAAAGACTTTTATTTAAAGACTGTTGCTAATTATTCTGTTTTGATTATCTTGACGATGGAATAGATTTCTAAAATGTATATTTGCTTGAGCTTAATGTATAGTACAATTTTAAAATTATGTGAAGCATATGTGGGGTATTTATAAGCATTTTGAATTTCTCACTTTTTTCTCATGTCTTATGAAGTCTTTCAAGTTTTGAGCTTTTCTATAGAATAATTTTTGTGCTCATTATTCTTATGGTTCTCCAAAATTTCAACAAGATTTAGACACGGGATAAAACTATGCTAGTGTGATACAGTTATCATCAGATGAATTGAAAAGAACAGTGTTGAAATAACATGTAATTTTGGCTTCCATGTTTATTATAAATTTAGTCTTTTACATTACATAAATTATTGATGATTTATTTTGGCATCATGTAAGACTAGATAGTATCTTACAGTAAACATTTACAAATTTTCAAATGGCCTTGTAATAATTTTGAAAGTTCTATCTTTCTTGTAAGGACTACCCAGATACGGACTTACACTTGCATAAATGTCATCTTATATTATGATAGTAAACTATTCACAGTCTTCCAAAAACAGTCAGTCCTGGATGAACAGTTCTTGTTATTCACTAGAGAATGTTAAGATACATCCAATGCAATCACCTTAGCCAAAGTCTCTAGCATGCGATCAAGGTTGATTAGCAACAATAATACCAAGAGTTGGATTTTAGTTTTCCTTTTTTTTTCTTTGATAAGCAAAACTGGAGAGAAGAAAAATCAAGATGCATGGGTGTTATGGTGAAATTATATTTATAAAATAGACACTTCCAGGAAAATAGTTAAAATTCCCACAATCCTAAGCATGAGAGATAACTGCTTGCCATGAACATAGTTTCAGAATCATTTAGATAAAATGGAAAAACACATGAAAGCAAATGTGAATATATAGGAAGGAATTATGGCCACCACGCTAACCTCTGCTCTCTCATGGTAGTATTACAAGGCTCACAACACCGAAAGTGTTTCCTAATCTATATATCCTCTGTAATAAGAACAATTGTTCTCTAAAATGGTTTTACTTTCCTTTAAATGAGTGAATTTAAAATTGGTTGTTAAAATTAACAGGAATAAAAGGACAGTCATTTAATCTACGAAAAGAAGCTCTTCCTATAAAGATAACTGATTTCCTAATTCAGAAATCTGTTAACTAGAAAAGAATAGCCTTTAATGTTGTGTTGTCTGCTTGTCTTGCCTCCTAAACCTGTTATTCTTCTTTTCCTTTATATATAATATATGTATTTATATACATACACTATATATGCATTTTTGTATGTATTGTGCACATATGTATGAAAGAAGTTGTGAAGATTGTCCTAATATTTACTATTTTCTTTGCATGTGAAGACTTTCACTTTCCTGAACTCATTATTTTGAGATTTTTTCAGTGTGGTTCAACGTCCCTGTATGGCTTTAGGACATTGCACCTGCCAATTTCTATTACAGAGATGGATTCAATTGTTACATTTTTGTGGTTATCTCTCAGGAAGATGTTTTCCAAGGATTTTAAAAAATATATTCTCAAATATATTTTTATATCATTACACTTTTGTTTGTATTTTTGTTTTGTTTTACCCAGAATATCTCTCTTATATTCATGCCCAGATGCTATTTGAATGGTTATCTATTTTGTACTCACTGTAGCCATGGTTGTATGCATCTGATTTCCTCAACATTTAAAGAACCCAGTTATCCTCAAAAAAGAAGAGGAAGCCTAGGGAAGTTTTTGCTTGGCATGACCAGCTTGTTTTAAACCCAACATGAGAGATGAGAGGCAACATGATTGGGTGGGAAAAGTGTGGACTTTAGAATCAGAGATATCAGAGTTCAAATTCCAGGTGACCATATAATTTATTACCCAAATCAGGATGCTTCTAAGAGTAAAAGAGGTCAATACGAATAGTTAGTAGGTATTAATTGATCTATATATAATACATATATCCTGGAACTATTAACTAGCTGGGTGTCCCTGAGCTAGTTATTAAAATGTGTTCCAGCTTCCTTATCTTTCAAAAGGGGCTACTAATACTCTCCTGGCAACGTTTTCATAAATGTTAGAGATAATTTATGACTCAATGCCCGGCACAGACATGCTCAATAAATGTCAACTCGTCATCATCTCAGCAGCAGTCTGGGGAGACCTGAAGCTGCCACCCTCCCCCAGGAACGTCACCCACTTTATGCAAAGCCGTTAGCTTTGCCTGATTCTCAAAAGTGTCTTTATCTTCTCTGTCTAGTGAAGAATAAAGTGGCACGATCAAGGTCACATGGAAGATCAGGCAAAGGCCACCTGGACCCATTGCTACCCATCATTCCCATCCTTTTCCAACTGATAAAAATTCTCCCTCACCAAGTGGCTTTATCCTTCTCATTTAGAACTCTTCCTTCCTGTGAAGCAGTTTGGCCATGTTTACGCTAGTATTGTATAATTTTTAGATTTACCAAGCTGTGCAGGGAGATGTGGGGAAGGGTATTCTAGAGATGCCATCTGCAACTGTGATTATAACTGTCAACACTACATGGAGTGCTGCCCTGATTTCAAGAAAGCCTGCACTGTGGGTAAGTCCTGACAGCTGGTGTCTCCCCTATCAAGCAACACCGTTCTGTGAGTCCCCGTGCACCCCCTGCAGTGCTTTTTCCACACTCTTGTGCTTCTTTTTGCTCAAGTGCCTTTCCCTTCCTCGCATACATGTTGCAGTGTGCTGTACCTAATGATGGCGTCAAAGCTCATGACTCCTGGGGGAGGGCGGGAGAGGGAGCCCTGGAAATCTGTCAGGTGCACAAGGTTATTGACTAGTCCTAAGTAAAATGTTTTAAGTAGAGAATACTGTGACTCAGGAGTCACTAAGTAAATACCAATGGGTAAATATTCACTACGAATCAGAGATGTAATTGCTTAGTGACAGGATCCCTTAATAGTGTTTAATGAAGAATTTCAGTTAAAACCCAAAGGGTCTGAATTTTAAATTATGAATGGTATTTTCCTTGAACACATTTTGGATCGTTTTGTTAACACAGGGACATTTCATATCCAACTTTTGAAAGTTACAATTAGGAGTGGTTCAGAGTTATTATGTTCACTTTGGAATTTGTATAGGAAGTTGACAAATATATTGCTGTACAGTTATGTGTTGTATGAGGTAACCGTTTCAAATAGGCCTTGCTAAGTTATTGTGCTTCTAACCAAGGCTTGTTTTGAAATGAGAAGGCATAATCCATGCCATGGGATTAGGCTGAAATCTTTCAACCCTCCACCTTGCCCAGTTTATCACAATAAAACTCTCTGCATTATAAATGATTTTTGAGCCTAAACAGTGTCCAATCTACTTTAAGCCAGCTCTTTGGAATGTTGTTGTAAGATCTAAACGTTCATTGAATAAATATCTATTACAAAGCATGGTGAAAGGTGGAGAGGATGGAGGGATTTCATATGAAGGGTCCCCACTTTTCCAAAATACATATGTGAAATGACTCCAACAGCACTTGGGTGACTATTGGAGCCTTGAAGGGCAAGGGAAGCTTCTCTGAGTCACCATATTTCTCTCTTAACTTCTCCACTTGGAAAACCACCCATTTTTCCAAATTCCAAAAAAAAACCTCCGAAATGCACTTTCGGAACTCTAGCCAGTTATAAGGTGGGAAATGGCTATGAGTACATGGGTGTAGCTGCATCATTAATAATCTATAATGTCTTGTTTTGCTCTGGGTAGAGCTTTCCTGTAAAGGTCGCTGCTTCGAGTCCTTTGCACGAGGGAGGGAGTGTGACTGTGACTCAGACTGTAAGAAGTATGGCAAGTGCTGTCCCGATTATGAGGATTTTTGTGGAAGAGGTAAGCATCATGGGGTTAATCACTGCCTCTCGGTACAGTCAGATCTGCCCACCTACCTTAGCTTCGCTGATCATGTCTAATATGCCCTCCATCTAGGGACTTGGTTTTACTAACGCAAGCCATTTTGTATTAATTTTGTGTCATCCAAGATGAATTAAAAAAGGAAAGCCTCTCCCAACAGCACGGCCTGGTTCCACCAGGCTCCTGGAGCGCCAGACTGCTGTTAAAGGAACAGAAAGGATAGGGGTTGAGTGTACATGTTTTTTCCTCAGGTGCAGTCCAACTGCAGGTAAAACCAACAGTAACCGGCTCACTCAGTGATTTCTTGTCTCATCCTAATGGTGCTGACCCCACAGAGTCAGTGGTCCTTTGAGCTAGCCATGTTTTCGGCTTTCGTGTTTTTGAGTGTATGTTGAAGGACAGAATGGCACTCTCGGCTTCCCTTCCCTCAACTCATTGATTTAGGAGTTGAAGACGTTTAATTCATGGGCAAACCTACCAAGGTTAACCATCTGTTGTTAGGTCCCTTCCTACTGTGGCAGTCCATGTTCATCACTGTCTAAATTCCTGTATGGGATAGAGTTGGTAAAAAGAGATATTGTCCCATTTTAAAATCCTCTCCTCTGGTTATAGTTCCTGATGGAGTACTCTGGGAGTATAATAAAACTCTCCAGATTAAAAAAAAATTGTTTTTAAATACTTAAATAAATAATGAATTCCTTTCTTTTACCAAATGTTTATTCTTAAATTCTACTTTTTAAAACAATATTTGTGGAGGTAAAAGCGAAGATAGACATTGCTTGCATAATCTTATCATTTTATTTAAACAAGGCTGTACATCTTGCTTCTTTTGAACAGTGGAGAAATAGGGTAAAATGTTAATCAGCATAGTCAAGGGCTAATCTTAACTGTTCAATGTTTTCATTGGATGGCATTTCAGAAATGATGGAGACAACACCCTTATAATAAAAATCTCAGAGTGCAGAGTTCCTGCAGCTCTCAGAAGGACCTATAATGAAGGATACGTATTTACTCAGTGCCCTGGTAATTGTTTTGGCTATGAGACAAAACACTAAGACTTTATTTAGCGGAGAGGATGGGTGGGGAGGAAGGATGGTTAGAGTATGATGAAGCATTGAAAGAACATGTTAATAAAGACAATGCTTTATGCTACTGGGTGGTGGGCCAGACTACCCAAGGCTTATGTGGAACTCGACGAAAAAAAATTGATGAACGTCATGCTTCGTTTACAGAACTCACAGAGACAGGGCTTCAACCGAAAAGAATGGAACCACCCAGAGCTTCACTACTTATTAAAAAAAAATAACCATCAAAATATCTTACGAGTCAATAAGTCAGTAAGGCCTCTTAGTTGTTTCAGGATTACTATAGATACTGTTTGTAGGCATCTCTGTATCTCAAAATTGTAACCTTTTGAGAACTGAAGAAATGTGAGTTAACAGTCCAAGAGGTATTTGGTTCAGGATCACTAGCTAGTATGTCAGAACTGTTTCTTAAATTGATCTACTTGGTGGGGGAAACAGAGGAAGGAGTGTGGTTTTCAGCATTGGTCAGAGTTCCTAGGGGATGTTCAGTAAGAGCAGCAGGATTTATCATAACTCTCTCTACCCAGAGTGTCCCCACCGTTCTCTGCTTTCTTATCTTTCAGAAGACCCTCTGCTTTTCTTCTGGTTCCTAATGATCAAAACCCATCCCATGCCTTCTCTTCCAGACATAGAAAGGGTAGGCGGACCGGAGAGAAAGGTTTCAAAGATACACACCAAAACATTAACAATGGTTGTTTAACTTGGAGAAGGGCAACACATTTTGAGAAAAGCATAATGTGAAGGTGTGAACTTTTTATAAGAGTAAATATTCATGTAATCTTTTGTTCTACATGAATTGAAAGGGGAATTGACATCATTTGATTTAAATGAAAAGATGAATTGGCATCATTTGTAAATCAATTTAAATAATGACTATGAAAACGGGATAAATGTAGTTATTATATTTCTCTTCCTGGGAGCACAAATACCTGTCATCTGCACACAGTAATTATTTCTACCATCACAGAAGATTGGCATAAGGGATGGAGCTGAGAGAGTCAAGTATTTTTTAGGCCAGGAAATATCTTCAGAAATCACCTAGAATAAGCATCTCAGTTTGCAGATAAGAAAACAAAGTTCAAGTGGGGGTTATTAGCTCATTTGCCCAAAGTAAACAAGGGTAGACCCTTGCAGGTCTACGACTAGAATTCAAGTTCTTTGACCCCGCAGCCATTGCCCCTTGTAATTTATAACAATTTGAGAACCAATATTTTGTAGCAATGAGTCTTCAGAATTAATTACTTTAGAGTAGCTATCTTTAGGCTAAGAGACTGCCTGCGCTGGTTTTCACCAGCATTGATTCTTGGAGCTAGATGCCATCTGTGCCTTTCACAATTAAGAGCTGCTGATGACTGTCAACAAGATGTTAATCTATCTGTCTTGCTTGGCCTCAGTGCATAATCCCACATCACCTCCATCTTCAAAGACTGCACCTCCATCTCCAGGAGCATCTCAAACCATCAAATCAACAGCCAAACGTTCACCCAAAGCACCAAATAAGAAGAAGACTAAGAAAGTTATAGAATCAGAGGAAATAACAGAAGGTAGGAAGATGATAGATGTAATAAAAGGTTTTGAGACAGACTAAGCTGTAGGTGGACTAATTTTGTAAGACTTCATAGAATAAGGGAATCACATGAGTCATGAAAGGCTCATTACCCTTTTAAAAATGTGTTCGAAGTCAAAATTTAAGCCAAATTATAAACCGTCAGCTATTTATTTTTCTTATAACTGAGCCCAGCATAAGTGTAGGTTAAAATAATCAGAAGAAACACATCAGGGAAAAAAAATCCCAGGTGATTTTCTGCAGAATAATTACAATCTGTGAGAGAAGAGAAAGTAATATAGTTATATTGCTAGTATCGGTGAGAAGCTTAGCCATCTTGCTTTTAATGGACGTTGTAAGAACAGTTGATCATATTACTGATAAAATAAAAGCAGAATATGGACATTTGTAGCTCAGTAAACAGTATTTCTTATTGTATTTGGACTGGCAGTTTTTTGTTTTAAATTACAGTTGGTGTGATCAACCTTTTTATTTGATTTATAGAACATTCTGTTTCTGAAAACCAAGAGTCTTCTTCCTCCTCTTCCTCTTCCTCTTCAACTATTCGGAAAATCAAGTCTTCCAAAAATTCAGCAGCTAATAAAGAATTAAAGAAGAAACCCAAAGGTTTGAGCATTGATAAAGATCAAAGACTATATCAATGCCATATTAACAATAATTATCTAAAAGCAATGAGTGTTGGTAGAATGATTTGAACACATTTCAGTACTTGGGGCATGTACAGATTTGTAAAAATTATTTTAGAAGATACTAAGGAGAACTTCCTATTAGTGAAAAGCAGCTAAGAAACCACTCTTTAAAACAAATGATAAGAAGATGCTAGGACAGTAGCTCTGGGACCACAGGAAGACACGAGATATATGGTTTTCATTTATGGTTTTCAATTTTAATTCATGTCTACCTATTATCATTTTTTTCTTCTCCTTCCTCTGTGTTCCTTGTGTTTTTATTTTTCCTTTAATTTTCACTTATTTTATTTTGCAAACATTTATAGGCTGCTATTTTAACATGTTAATCCATTAAGGTCTCATATACTTCTCTGGGAAAAGCAATATTATTATTCACATTTTACAGCTCCTTTTTATTATTTTTCTAATGAATTATATGTCATATTTGGCTGATTTTTTTTTTTGTAGGCTATTACTTCCTGAAAAGAGATTCCCTTTGTTCTGCTTTTCATTATTTCCTGAAATTCTAAAATATACTCTCTTTCTCCAGGAAATACTGAATTTTGGATACTGGAGTTTTGAAGAACTTTTATTTCCTGGGTGGTTGTTATTTCCCCTGAAGCCTTTTCTCTGGCTGAATAGCCAAATACATAGTCTTTGAATCATCAAGGGAGTCCACACCATAGATGTGCAGCACACGTGTGCTAAATGGAACTCATCTCAATGATGAACTCTTCATGTGCTCTTTGGGCTCTGAAATTCACCTTTGGGATAGCTGCTATGAGAAATCCTGTTAAACAGGGTCTTTTGCTGCCATGGCCGCAATCTCCTCTCTGTATCCCATGGTCTGCTGAGTTTAGGTGTACCAAGGAAAGAGAGCAGCTAACAGCTGTGGGTATGGAAATAGAGTTTAGGAGGGACCATTGGTGTGACTTGAGCAGATTCCTGGGGTGAATCTTTTCATCAATTCATCAATTCATCAATTCCCTAAAATAGCCCAATCAGATAAGTCCAGTATTTGCCATTTTGTAATAAATTAATAGACATATTACAGGTTAGCAATTTGCTTGGAATACATGGCTAGTTGATAAAGATGGGATTTTTAGGTCACTATTGAAGAGGAAACTACTCAAAAATAAAAGATGTGTATATTTTTTTCTAGTAAAAGATAACAAGAAGGAAAGAACTCCTAAAAAGAAACCTCCGCCAGAACCACCAGTTGTAGATGAAGCTGGAAGTGGACTGGACAATGGTGACATCAAGCTCACCCCAACTCCTGACATTCCTACCACCCAACGCAATAAGGTTACCACATCTCCCAAGTTTACAACAGGCAAACCAATAAATCCTAAACCTAGTCTTCCACCTAATACTGATACATCCAAAGAGACCTCTTCAACACCTAATAAGGAGACAACAGTGAAAAGTAAAGAGACTTTAGCAAACAAAGAGACTTCAAGTAAAGCAAAAGAGAAGATTACTTCAGCCAAAGAGACACGAAGTGCAGAGAAAACACCTGCTAAAGATTTTGTACCCACAACCAAAGCTCCTGTTAAATCTACACCCAAAGCTGAAAGTACAACCAAATCTCCTGCTCCCACCACCACCAAGGAGCCCACTCCTACCACCACCAAGAAGCCTGCACCCACTACCCCCAAGAAACCTGCTCCCACTACTCCCAAGGAGCCTGTACCCACTACCACCAAGGGGCCACCCACCACGCCCAAGAAACCTGAACCCACCACTCCCAAGGATCCTGCTCCCACCACCACCAAGGAGCCCACTCCCACCACCCCCAAGAAGCCTGCTCCCACTACTCCCAAGGAGCCTGTACCCATTACCACCAAGGAGCCTGAACCCACCACCCCCAAGGAGCCTGCTCCCACCACTCCCAAGGAGCCTGTACCTACTACCACCAAGGAGCCACCCACCACCCCCAAGAAGCCTGAACCCACCACTCCCAAGGAGCCTGCTCCCACCACTCCCAAGGAGCCTGTACCCACTACCACCAAGGAGCCTGAACCCACCACTCCCAAGGAGCCTGCACCCACCACCCCCAAGGAGCCTGCTCCCACTACTCCCAAGGAGCCTGTACCTACTACCACCAAGGAGCCACCCACCACCCCCAAGAAGCCTGAACCCACCACTCCCAAGGAGCCTGCTCCCACCACTCCCAAGGAGCCTGTACCCACTACCACCAAGGAGCCTGAACCCACCACTCCCAAGGAGCTTGCACCCACCACCCCCAAGGAGCCTGCTCCCACTACTCCCAAGGAGCCTGTACCTACTACCACCAAGGAGCCACCCACCACCCCCAAGAAGCCTGAACCCACCACTCCCAAGGAGCCTGCTCCCACCACTCCCAAGGAGCCTGTACCCACTACCACCAAGGAGCCTGAACCCACCACTCCCAAGGAGCCTGCACCCACCACCCCCAAGGAGCCTGCTCCCACTACTCCCAAGGAGCCTGTACCTACTACCACCAAGGAGCCACCCACCACCCCCAAGAAGCCTGAACCCACCACTCCCAAGGAGCCTGCTCCCACCACTCCCAAGGAGCCTGTACCCACTACCACCAAGGAGCCTGAACCCACCACTCCCAAGGAGCTTGCACCCACCACCCCCAAGGAGCCTGCTCCCACTACTCCCAAGGAGCCTGTACCTACTACCACCAAGGAGCCACCCACCACCCCCAAGAAGCCTGAACCCACCACTCCCAAGGAGCCTGCACCCACCACCCCCAAGGAGCCTGCTCCCACTACTCCCAAGGAGCCACCTACCACCCCCAAGAAGCCTGAACCCACCACTCCCAAAGAGGCTGCTCCCACCACCAAGAAACCAGCTGCCACCACTCCCAAGGAGCCTGCACCCACTATCACTAAGGAGCCTGCACCAACTACTCCCAACAAGCCTGAACCCACCACTCCCAAAGAGCCTGTGCCCACAACCCCCAAGGAGCCTGAACCCACTCCCCCTAAGGAACCTGCTCCTACCACCACCAAGGACCCTGCACCTACCAGTCCCAAGGAACCTACTCCCACCGCCCCCAAGGAGCCTGTACCTACTGCCCCCAAGGAGCCTGAACCCATGGCCCCCAAGAAGCCTGTACCCACTGCCCCCAAGCAGCCTACACCCACCACCCCCAAGGAGCCTTCACCCACTGTCCCCAAGGAGCCTGAACCTATGGCCCCCAAGGAGCCTGTACCCACAGCTCCCAAGAAACCTGCACCCACCGCCCCCAAGGACCCTGCACCCACCGCCCCCAAGGAGCCTGAACCCACTGCCCCCAATAAGGAATCTGCACCCACCACATCCAAGGAACAGGTTCCCATCACCACCAAGGAGCCCACACCCAAACTCCCGAAGGAGCCTGCTCCAGCCTCTCTTGAGACGCCTGCTCCAACCACCTCAGACGCCTTTACTACAACTACGACTATGGAGCCTCCCACTACTCCCAAGAACCCTGCTGAGTCAACTCCTAAGTTTCCTGCAGAACCCACACCAAAGCCTCTTGAAAACAGTCCCAAAGAACCAGTTGTACCTATAACCAAGGCTCCTGAAGTGACCAAACCTGAAATGACTACAACAGCTAAAGATAAAACAACAGAAAAAGACATAATACCTGAAATTACAACTGCTGTACCTAAGATTACAACCCAGGAGACAGCAACTCCAACAGAAGAAACGACCACTGAGTCCAAAACAAGTACAACCACACAAGTAACATCTACCACATCATCCAAAAACACTCCTAAAGCAACAACTCTCGCACCCAAAGTAATGACTGCAACACAAAAGACAACTACAACTGAAGAGACTATGAATAAACCTGAAGAAACCACAGCTGTGCCAAAGGATACAGCTACGAGTACTAAAGTCTCAACTCCTAGACCCCGAAAGCCAACCAAAGCACCAAAGAAGCCCACTTCTACCAAAAAGCCAAACACAATACCTAAAAGAAAAAAACCAAAGACTACACCAACTCCCCCAAAGATGACTACATCGACAATGCCCAAATTACACCCTACCTCTTCAGTGGAAGCCATGCTCCAAACTACCACCAGCCCCAACCAAAGACCTAACTCAGAAATAGTTGAAGTAAATCCAAATGAAGATACAGATGCTGCTGGAAAAAAACCTCACATGTTCCCCAGGCCCCCTGTGTTAACTCCTATATTTATCCCAGGGACTGATATCTTAGTGAGAGGATCCAATCAAGACATTGCCATCAATCCCATGCTTTCAGGTAATAAGCATCAGTTACTTCCAGTTTTAAAATTGGTAATGTTGTTAAACTTTAAGTTGATAAATTTATCTGGGCCAGAATGCCCTGAGTTAGTATCAAGCTATTGATATATATTACCTAGAACCCTGAACTTGTTAACTTGTGGAGTTTTACAGCTTCTCCATAGGTAAGCAGGAGTCAAATCATGTAAGATTATGTGGTCTTTGGAAAATCGAGTAATAAGGAATTTGGTGCCTCTCTGCATTCGATTCACTGTGTACTGATACACAATTCCTCTATATGTAGAGATGGTGTATAGAATGTCAAAAAAAAAAAAAGAATGTCAAAAATATTTAGTTGGGACTGTATCCTTAAAAGAGTATAATGCAAAGCAAAAATTTGCAATATTATTCCCTTTTTCAAACCAATTCTAAAGGGCAATCAGAACTGGAAAATGGGAGTTTTGTGTTGGGATCAAGCATCCAACAATTATCTAATTCACATGAACATCAGGTAACCTGGCCCATTTCAATCTCGGGTTTATTTTTATGTATTATTTTTAGGTAATATCACCTTAAGTTAATTATGAAATATAGCTCTTTTCCATTTCTGAGATAGCCCCTGAAGTTTCCCACTAGCCCCTTCAAGAGTTTAGGGAAAGGTGAACAGAGGAGACAACCCTGTGGAAGGATTTGAAAAACATGAACATTCTTCTCATTTTCTTTTATATTGGCTTAATTTTTTGTTTTAGATGAGACTAATTTATGCAACGGTAAGCCAGTAGATGGACTGACTACTTTGCGCAATGGAACCATGGTCGCATTTCGAGGTGAGCTGCGCACATTATTTCCTCTTCTGCCCATCATTTTATTCTTTATGAGAACCAAAGGAGAGTGAAAGTTTGGGTCAGGGTTTCCGGAGGGGAACCTGACTGATAAACTTCCCTCACACAATATTATGAGAACCTGAGAATAATTACCTGTTTTTTGGATTAACATTATTAGACACATTAGAGTAACAAATAAAACTAAGAGCTTGAATGGATACTAGTGAATTTTTCTTTCCACTAGGAATTCAAGCAGTTCAAGTTTTAATCTCATATCAAATAATATGACATTAGGATTTGTATTCCTTGCTCTATTCTATGTAAAAATAACATCTTGATCGCAACGCGTTCAACAGTGCTACATCCTCTGGGACCCTAACAGGAGAACAGCAGTTACTTCATGTCACTTCTCTGCTATACCACTTCATGTCACTTCTCTGCTATACCATCTGCTGGTCCTCTTATAATTAGATTAAATCTGAAAGGAAACAAATCATACACTATTAGCACAGTAGAGGCTAGAGATTTTTAGCAGCCACTGAATTATAACTCTTTAACTAAAAGATAAAGAAATGGAGATAAGTAACTTTCCATAAGTCACAAAGCCAGAAGGATCTTTTTAGTGAAACTGGAAAACTAAAAATATTTCAAAGGCTATGCTAAACCTCAGACCTGAGAAATATCTACTCTCAGCAGTTCAAATACTGCTACACTAGTTCTCACAATGTTGACTAAACTTGTTACATAACGTGTGCCAACACATTTCTGTTTTTCTTGATGATGAGCTAGTTAACAATTTTTCATTTTGATTTCTTTTGGGGATAAGTTACAGTATTCATTCAGGAGGCTCACCTGTCACTTTCAATTTCAGGTCATTATTTCTGGATGCTGAGTCCATCCAATCCACCATCTCCACCTCGTAAAATTACTGAAGTTTGGGGTATTCCCTCCCCCATTGATACTGTTTTTACTAGGTGCAACTGTGAAGGAAAAACTTTCTTCTTTAAGGTAAGAAAAATATATGAGAGAAATCAGCAACTAGGTATTCTTTATCGTAAGAGCATAAATCAGCTTAACCTCCACTTCAGAAGGGTCTCCATATTCTATTAAACTATTCTATCATTAACATTTAATAAAAAGCTAACAATTTGGTAACATTAAAGACCAATTTATTCACTTAACAAAGTTAAAACTTTCTCCCTATATTTATATCTAAGAATGAATCCCTAACCTTTTTATTCCAAAGCAATTAACACTATTTCCTCTGTTAAATTATCAGGGTTCCCAGTACTGGCGTTTCACCAATGATATAAAAGATGCAGGGTATCCCAAACAAATTGTAAAAGGATTTGGAGGACTAAATGGAAGAATAGTGGCAGCTCTCTCAATAGCTAAATACAAGGACAGACCTGAATCTGTGTATTTTTTCAAGAGAGGTATGTGTTACGTAATTGACAAAATTACAAAACTTTTAAAAATTGATTTGCCTGGGAAGTTTTATTCAACATCTTCATTTATTATTGGGTTTACTGTCAAAGGATCTTTAATGGCTGGAATCAAATCTTTCCAATGAAAAAACTGAGGACAGTAAAAAGTATTCAAAGCTCTTTAGCATGCATATTACAATTTCATCTGAATTTTCAGATCACTAATGTAAATGTCATCATTTACTTTCAAACAAAGTTAAATATATATAGAACTATGCACTTTTTTGGCTTTATTCATTCAACAAGTATTTCAGCATTTAGCAATTATTGTTTTTTAAAGATTTTATTTATTTATTCATAAGAGACACAGAGAGAGAGAGAGAGGCAGAGACACAGGCAGAGGGAGAAGCAGGCTTCATGCAGGGAGCCCGATGCGGGACTCGATCCCGGCCGAAGGCAGGCGCTAAACTGCTGAGCCACCCAGGCATCCCATAGCAATTATTTTATAATTCCCTTGATTAACAGCCATTAATGTCTGAACACAGTTCACAAAAAAACACTGATTGTTTCCTCTACCTTGTAAAAGCTCTTTTTTACCTTTCTGGGGGATTAAACTTAATTTTCTTATCACATGTGATTTTCTAATACATAACAGGTGGCAGCGTTCAGCAGTACACTTATAAACAGGAACCCATCAAAAAGTGCACTGGAAGAAGGCCCGCTATCAATTACCCAGTGTATGGAGAAACAACACAGGTTAGAAGACGTCGCTTTGAACGCGCCATAGGACCTTCTCAAACACACACCATCAGAATTCACTATTCACCCATCAGAGTCTCTTATCAAGATAAAGGTAATGTTTCTTACTGTGTTAAAAAATTCTTACATGGGACATAGATGCAATACAGTTTATCTTACAGAATGAAGCTTATTGAATATAAATAGTGACTAAATAGCCCTAATAATTTAAAGCTTGTTGATGCAAAACATCAATTTGCGCCTCAGTAAATGACTAGATCTAGATCTATATAATTTTTCTGTGAGTAAAGAATGTAATTTATTCAGGTTTGTTATTTATAATAAATACCATTTATCAAGTACCTTTTACCAAGAACATTACCTCTGTAAATCTCAGAAGAGTACAAACAGGTAGATAGTTGCACCACGTCAGAGGTGACAAAAACTGAGGTACCTAAGTTAAATAACTCACCCAATATCACAGAGCTACTATGTGACCAAAATGGAATTCAAACTCAGGTCTGTTGGACTCTAATGGCTGCTCTTTCCTGTAGTATATCACTTTCAGGCTGCTATCTTTAAACCTACAGGTTTCCTCCATAATGAAGTCAAAATGAGTTCACAGTGGAGAGGATTTCCAAATGTGGTTACTTCAGCTATAGCACTGCCCAACATCAGAAAACCTGATGGCTATGATTACTACGCCTTTTCTAGGAGTAAGTTATTAAGTAACTTCTTCTACGCTTCTTAAGGATGTGCTCTAATCTCTAAAATATGAATATAATCAAAGCAAAAACAAATGTTCAATGGTGACTTAAGGTCAGAAGTTAAACTAAAATTATTGTAATTGCTCTAAAGAAGAGAAAGTTCTGATTTTCACTTTACTCCCATCAAATTCAATGGGCTGCAATTCAGTTCTGCACTATCCTTCATGAGATTAAAGCTTATTATACTAAATCATTCAATTACTTGAGTAAAACTGCTAATAAGAACAATATTTTACTTCTGTTACCTGTGGCATTTAACAGAGGTCCCAGGTGCCACGAAATACTACTGATTTGCATCATTACACAAGTCCTGAAGATCACAAAGAAATTCTTGAGAACCTAACTTTATTAATTAAATGTTACCAGGGCACTTTTCTTTGAAAAATTCAGAAATCTAAGTTATTCTACTTATATAAATGATGTCAAAATTTTTGTTTAAGGGAAAAAACTCAAGTGATTTATTATTTTTTAAACTTAGTTTTTCTCAAATTCTTACTTTGAAAAAGGAGAAATGACTCTCATTTTACAGAAAGATGGTGAACGGTCAATCTGTCAAGGCAATTGTTTTAGTTTTTGTCAGAAGGTTCAGATTACTTAATACAAACATTTCTGATATTAAAATGATAAACAGTATCTTTGAATATAATAGTAAACAGAAACTATTTTTAAGTTCAGGTGTTTTTTGTTTTTTTTTTGTCTTTTTAATTAAAAAATGATTTCTCTTCTATTTAGATCAATACTATAACATTGATGTACCCAGCAGAACAGCAAGAGTTGTTACTACTCGTTTTGGGAGGACCTTATCCAATATCTGGTACAACTGTCCTTAGACCCACAGGCAAAGAAGAAGTCAACTAATTAAATGAAGAATGAAAAATTTTGACACTGAAATACATTTTATTAATAAAGAATGTTGAGAGAAGCATACCAATTTAAATACAAAAATGTTTTTAATCTCGACAATCATTATACTAAAACAGGCTTGAGAATCTTATTCACAATTATTACAGTTTACAGGACATTTAATTAATATTTCCTCTATTTATTCCTCCTCTCCCTCCCATTGCATGGCTCACACCTATAAGAGAAAAAAATAACCAAACTGAATGTATCTTTTAAGAAGTTAGCTCAAAACTGGAGTATTCACTTACCCTAGGTCACTATAAAAATTGTTTTCAATATCAAATATCTAGGTATATAGATATAAAACTGTTAGACATTTCACACACCTTCAGTTGAAAATTATTACAATTAGATTAATATTTTCATGGCATGAATACAATCTCTAAGGGTTACATTAGAAAACATGGAAATATTAAAATTTTTAATTAGTTAAACAAAGTCACAAAGCTTTATTTTGTTGTGTAAAAAGTTTAACAACAGGCAGAGATGTAACAAATGACTATCTAGTACCATAACACTTTAGCTTCTCCAAATCTTATTTGAATTCAAGGAAGAAATGAATAAATATGAAATATAAGCACATATTCATTATATACCTATAGTTTACAAATCTTCCTACAAGCAGCTTACAGATTAGTAAACATCACATGCTCAATGTATAATTATTTAATCAATCTTTGGAACATTAAAAAAAAAAAACTAATACAAGTTAGAAGCTTAAGGATTAGAAAACTTGTTCCATTTATTACTATCCTACATTCTATCACATAATCAATATGTCAGAAATTTACCTCTCTGTCTGTTAAACTGACGACCACGGACACCTTGTCTCAATGTTGTCTGAAGTCTTACTCTTCTGAAAGGCTTTGGTTGACTACTGCTAGTATCTAAGAAAAAAAAAACCAAACA
Organism: Canis lupus familiaris; assembly: GCF_011100685.1. Lineage (NCBI taxonomy): Eukaryota > Metazoa > Chordata > Mammalia > Carnivora > Canidae > Canis > Canis lupus. The sequence continues at coordinate 19,260,581 of NC_049228.1, forward strand.
GTAAAATATAAGAAAGCAAATTAATAAATAAGAAAAGCATTTATAATGGCAAAATCTAGTTACTAAATAAATGCATGGATAAAATGCAGGTGTCATTTGCTTTCAGTATTTAAAAATTGTTTGATTTTTAACAAGGGGCACTTAACAAAAAAAAGAGTAAAAAGTAAAAAAAAAATTTCTTACTAAAAAGAAAGGGCTTGACTTTTTTTACTCATTCACTCCACTCATGTAATAAATATTCACTTGGTGCCTATCACGTATCACTGTGCTGGGGGGGGACTACAATCAACAATCAACACGTATCATCCCTCTTAGGAAACAACAAGCAACAGGCCCCTACAATATAATGTGAGTCATATCTGAATCCTCTTTTCCAGACACTCCAAATCTAATCATTAGCAAATCTTGCCAGCTCGAATTTAAATACATATCCCCATATCTCACCTCTCTCACAAACTTCACTCTACTATTCTGTCTGAAAAATCCTTGTCCTTACCTTGAATTTATAATATCTTCTGAACTTTCTCCTTGTTTCTACCCATTAAACATTTTCAGTCTCTTGCTGACACCAGCAGCCAAACTGATACTGTTAAATCTTTAAGTCAGATCTTACCATCACTGTCTGAAGCCCTCTAAAAGCTTCCTAAATCCAGGAAAGCCAAAGCAATTACAAAGATCTATTAGGCCTCTTCTCCCCACTCCCTCCTAACTCCTACTAGCCTCTCTCTGGCTTTGCTGTGCTCTAACTACACTGGCCCCTCACTGATCCTGAATATACCACACTGCTGCCTTATAGATACCTGCTATATGTCTTATCTGGAACTCCTTCCTCCCAAAAAATTGCACAGCTTTACTCTCTTACTCCTTCTAGATTTTTATTTAAGTCATTTTTTTTAGTAATGCTTTCTATCAAATCACCTGGCACCTAGTAGGCACTCAAATATTTACTGACCAAGTGAACAACTGCTCAGATTGAAGGTTCCATGGCAGAATTTGAGAATTAGCTATAAACAATTCAAAATAAAAATAGTCAGTGTGGATGGCTGGCTACTCCATCTCTTCAGTAATAAAAATAATTCCCTACCTAAAAATTTTGAGACAGTTAAGCTAGTATAGTGTATTGTTTAAGAGTGTAATCTTTGCAGCCAAATGTCTTGAGTTCGTATCCTGGCTTCCGCCCATTATTTACTCACTATGTGCTCTGGAAAAAGTTACTCAACATTTCTGTGCCTCAGTTTCCATTTGAGTGATTACCATGTGAGGTGATGTGAGAATTAAATAAGTAAATACATGTAAAGGGCTTAGAATACTATCTGATACACAGTAAGTGATCAATAAATGTTAATTTTTTAAAGTACCACAGAAATAATTTTTATTGAAGGAAAGATACATAAAATAACCCTTTTCAAAGTTAACTTCAAAAACTTGAAAGCCTAACTTTGAAAAGTATTTACATCAGCAAATTTCAAATACTTTTGGAGTAATAGACCTCCTACCCTTCAGCTCTCCACATATGTAGAACAAATAACAAGAAGCTCCTCTGGTTTAAAGAGGCAGGAGACCTGAAATACTGTTCCTTAGCTTCACTCCCAGTAACCCATCCTCCAGCCCTGGTTGCACCTCTAGTACAACCAAGTCTTAAAACTACATTTCCTTTAATAAAATACAATTTCCCCTTTAAATACCAAATCTTAAATTTAAGAAAAAAAATTATCTACTTGTTACTAATAAGATCATCTTTTGTAAACAAGTTGTGTTGTAAACAGTTGTGTTGCCCTCAAGAGCTGGAACTTACCTACAGAGGAACTGGAAGGAGGATCCTGGCTGGTAGAAGGAAGATCTGATTCATCAGATGCTTGGACAGGTTCTTCTTCCTGCTGGCTATCAATTTCTAGGCCTGCTTCTGAGCTAATGCTAAGAAAACAAAAATTGATTAGAAAATACAAAACTAGGGCAGCCCAAGTGGCTCAGCAGTTTAGCGTCACCTTCAGCCCAGGGTGTGATCCTGGAGACCCGGGATCCAGTCCCATGTCAGGCTCCCTGCATGGAGCCTGCTTTGCCCTCTGCCTGTATCTCTGCCTCTTTCTCTCTCTCATGAATAAATAAATAAAATCTTAAAATAAAATTAAAAAAACCCAACAGAACAAAAACAAAAAATAAAACTGATCCTTGAGGTATCCTAAATTGTTCCCAAACTCTGATATAGTTTATCACTTAAATAACCCTAAGCTCCCCTGTAACTCAAAATTGTAGACTCCTGATATGGGTAACTGTATATTTTTTTAAAAGGAGTAGGGGAGGGACACCTGGGTAGCTCAGCAGTTGAGTGCCTGTCTGCCTTTGGCTCAGGGTGTGATCCTGGAGTCCTGGGATGGAATGCCGCATCAGACTCCCTGCATGGAGCCTGCTTCTCCCTCTGCCTACATCTCTGCCTCTCTCTCTCTGTGCCTCTCATGAATAGATACATAAAATCTTTTAAATAAATAAATAAATAAATAAATAAATAAATAAATAAATAAATAAATGGAGTAGGGGAAAGACAGCTCAAGTTGCCTTTTCTTTATCCCTCTTTTCATTAGGACATGTTCCAGTTTTTTAGTTTCTTCTTTTTTTTTTTTTCTTTTTGACAAAGGGCATTCACTTTCTTGGTAACATTCATAAGAGATGGCTTATCCAGATTTTGAAATCCCAAAACAGTTTTGTTGGAAGGCAGAGTACCAAAACTGTTGGGAATTCACAAGTACCAACCAAACCAAACAATGTGCCACTAACTCACCATGGGCTCTAGGCCAGATGAGACATGCTGTGGGTATGTGAATTCCTGGCTCAATGGCTAGAACTCCAACACTCTCTAGACAATTCAAAAAAGCATATCAAAACACAAGGGAGATAATATAGTCCAAAGGTAAGTTGCTGAAAACTTCAGTGCAGTCATTAGTAAAATGTATCTTAAAGAGTTCTCTCATGACTATCTGCTGAAGTTGACAAGTGCTAGTGAAGTGTAAAGTGCATGGGGCTGAAGTCATAGGTAAAATCTAGTCTAAGCCAGTTCCTAAGGAACTTCCTTAGGCCTAAGGAAGTTATTTTAACATGTTCTGAGTCTAAGCTTTCTCACTGTAAAATGGAGATCATACTTTGCAGAGCTTTTGTGTGAGTTAGAAATGACATATCTAAAGTGACTTGCATACATGGTATGAAATTAATGGCAGCCAATATTCTCAGCAGGGTCTGTAATCTCCCCCAAATTAAGCAGCACTTTGTTAGAGCATAATAGACTTGCTTTTTTCCTCATATACTAGAATTGGTCTATAATTATGCTAAGAAAATATTGCTAAATAAACAAAATCTTTGAGCTCTACCTAGGAAATCTGGGTTCTACTTCCAGCTATGCTTCTATGAAGTTGTCCAGACCCCCCCCCCCCCTTTTTAAAGATTTTATTTATTTATTCATGAGAGACAAAGAGAGAGAGGCAGAGACACAGGCAGAGGGAGAAGCAGGCTCCATGCAGGGAGCTTGACACGGGACTCGATCCCAGGTCTCTAGGATCAGGCCCCAGGCCAAAGGCAGCGCTAAACCAGAGTCACCCGGGCCACCCCAAACACCAAATTCTAAATACATATAAAGAATAAGTGAGGTTCACTTGACAGCCCACTACAAAATGGAAAGTGAGTTGTTTCCTAATTTTCACAGAAAGACTTCTTTCTTACGGAAAGTTCAAGCAGCTATATTAATTGAAGGGTTTCAGTAATTTTAAAGAAATCATTTTTCTAGAATACATTATGTAATTTTCAGGGAGATAAACATTTAAAAAAATTACTTTCTGCTGTAATGATATCCAAGTCCTAAAATATACCACTATATGCAGAAATCAATCTTCCAAAATGTATGGCTTGGTTTGTTTTTGTAATGGGATGCTACTAAAAATACAGCTCAATAAACCATTTCTTGGCTAAAGGAAAACAAGTATAAAAGTCTAAAGCAAGTGAAAATTATAAAGTAAATATTTACCCTTCAGATTCTGCCTCCACAAATACTTCATCTCCATCATCACCTGTTGCTGTTTCATTTGTTGTGGATAAAGTGCCAGTGGATGTTGTCACCATCGGAACAGACTGAGAGGCATGCTCTGAAGCATCAGAGGTAGTACTCTCAGTAAACACGGTCACTTCAAAATAAAAAGAAATGAAAACTTTTGACTTGGTGGTTTACCTAATTTTTAGCCAGAAAATGTCTCACAGTTTTCCATTTTACCAATAAAGCACATAATCTACTAGTCTGCCTGTGATACCTACCTGGGGCTGCTACTTGTAGAGGGGTAGTGGGAACACTTCGGCCACCTGATTCTTCTTCATGAGCTAGGAAGAGGGGTGTTTCATACATTCCTAAGCCTAAAGACAATTCCAAATATTAATGAATGATTGAAAGAACACCGAACTGGCAATATGCCAGGTATCTGAAAGAAAACAAATGAATCAGTAGAGACATACCATTTTGCTGAAACTCACTAATTAGCCCATCAGGCAAAAATCAATCTCTCAAAAACATAAATACAACTGAAACACATCCTTTAAGTTCACTAAAACTCAGTATCCTTTGAAAAAATACCTAAAATGCTGCTCTTATGGGTTGATATAAAGCTAACTTTATTGAGTACCCAACTATGAACCAGGTACTACTATGTTAGAATCTACTCACCAAACTTCAAGATATTACTCCTCCCCTTTATGCTAAAGAAATTGAACTTCTAGGAGGTTAATTAACTTCCCCAAAGTTACAAAACTAGTAAATGGTAGCATTCCAATTTAAGCCTAGACTTGTCTTCCAAGCCTAGGAATTGTATAAAATAAAAAACCATATAAAAATTTGAATCTATATAAATATATGACTTATATGGGGTTGTAGATTAATTTTTTATTTGGGGCTTATTATAAAAGTAGTAGGATTTACTTACAAAATGCCATACAGCTTCCCACAAATTTAATTGGTTATATGAATGCCAAATGAAAATTAAAAGGTAATTAATTCCACAAAGAGCATTAATTCATGTTCAACAACCAACTATTATTACTTAACTTAGGGGTCATTCTATTTTATATATTATAAATATTTTATCTTCCTTACTTTTAATGTTGGTGGAAAATATCTAGTTTTATACATTTAACTAGGAATGTTAAGTATCAAGCTAAACATAAAAAATGCTGCATTTCTTCCAACCACTTTAAAATGGCTCATAGTATCTATGTATTTATATTGGTTCAATAAATTTTCCTGAATACTTGATACACATAGGACACAATACTAGGAGCCAGGAGAGATTTAAATGTAAAAGCTAGTCTTCATGCTCAAAGAACTGAGAATTTTGTTGTAAAGTATGATTTAAAGGTAAAGCAGTGTTTAACATGTAGCAAATACAGATTTTTTTTCATAAGTTTGCATAGGAATTATTTAGATATCAACTTAAAAAAATGTATTTACTCACTTTAAAAAAAAATCACATCTGAATAGTTTATTATTGAATGTGTGTAAACCCAGGAGATCTAAGCATTTATTTATCTATTTACCTCCTTGAGAAGCAAGTTGGCCAAGATCAGAGTGACTTGAACTTGTTTGTGGCATATCTTCAGGTGGCCCAAACCGGAATCTAGGAACACCAGCAACTTGTGGGGAACTAAGTAGATAAAAATTAACTTAAGATAGAATTTAAAGTTATCTTGTTTAAATTACAATGACAGAAAACAATACAGGAGAAGGGAGAACAAGCACAAAGCAGGAAAAAAAAAAGATTGAAAGTTGATACAAAAATCCTTATAAAAACATTTTCAAAATATCAATTGTCAATGAATTTAATAATAATATTATATATATGACTTATAGGTGTAATTTATATGTAACTTTCAGGCCTCCTGAACCATGCCTCAGACTTCCTGAATCTGCTGGGTATCAATCTCCATGTAGATACACTAAAAACAACACAAATCTAAAATGAGATGTAACAAAAAAAGGGTTAGAATGAAGTCACGAGACGAAGTTTTATCTTAGTTTTCACTGCTGAGTCACAGATACATCGAGTGATCTCTATCCCATTTCCTCTCTGAAAGAGCTCCCAAGGTCTAGAAAAATTCTAGTATTAGACGGCTAGACACTTTTTCTTCCCTTGTTCTGATAAGACTATCATCCATCTTCCTGCTCACAATCCAGGATATAAAACAGCATTATCTCTCTTTGCCCACTCCTGACCCTACCTTCCTTCACTAGCCAGCCACTAATGTTTATGGATTTATGTCTGTAATAACTCTTTAATCTATTTTTTCCCCACATCGACATTATTGCTTTAGTTAAGGACATTTTCTTTCAGGTGGATTTTATTTTACCTTTTTTTTTTCAGGTGGATTTTAAAACTTATCTTTATGAAGCTATTCTACTATAGAAGAACCTTGCATTCTGAGCAAGGTTGAATCTGTTGACTGGCTGTCATTCAGAAGCTGTTTAATGGAGTCTGTTTCTGCCAGGCTGACTTCCAGAAGGGAGAGGCAGATACTGAATGGCTGGCTTGTAAAATCATGTTAGTTAAGACGAGTTATGAGCAAGTTTAAAATAGGTTTTGATAGGAGAACCTGGGTGGTTCAGTCAGTTGAGCATCAGCCTCCTGGTTTCAGCTCAGGTTGTGAGCTCAGGGTCATGGGATCAAGCTTTGCCTCAGCTCTGCTCTCAGCGTGGAGTCTGCTTGTTCCTTTACTTTTGCCTCTACTCCTTCCCCCACTCTCCTAGCTTCTGCGTGCACTCTCTCCCACTCTCTCATAAATAAATAAATGCTTTTAAAAAAAAAAAAAAGGTTTTGATAGCTATATGTTACCATATACTACAGAAAAAATCAATTTTTTCCAAGTTTGTGGAACTTTTTCATTCTGATATTCAATTATATCCTGCTACACAGCTAATACTTTAGCCACAATTAAACGTGTACTTTCACTCAGAAAGCTTTTTTATCCTTTAGGAGTAGTGGTATAGCACAAGTTAGCATAGGTCCTGGAGCCAGACTGATTGGTTTGAAACCCAAAATTGCCACTTACTGGCTGTCTGATGTTTGACAAATTTGTTAATGTATCTGTAAACATCTCTGTTAATGTATCTGTAAAATAACAACAATAATGGTGTCTATTCTTATAGCTATAAAGATTAAATAAACTAATTCATGGAAATGTTTATAGACTGTCAGGTATTCTTTTCTAAAAAGAATCTTAGAATTCTTTTCTAAGACATCAATTCAATGTCATCCCCATTAAGTTGTCTCCGATTCTTCTCCCTTAATTGTTGCAAAGAATCCCTTCTTTTGTATTAAAAAGCCTCTGGCTTATGCTTTTATTCTTCTAGACTATTTAGGTGACAATCAGTTCCTCATATGCTTGCCTTTTGAAGTAATACCATCCCATCACAATCACTGCCATTACCAACACCTTTATCAACATTTGCAAGGCACTTACTACATGCCAGGTAATATTCTAAACACATTAGCATAAATTCAGTTCATTTAATTCTCACAACTTACATGGTAGGAATTACTGTGTTATTATTCCCATTAGTAAAACGAAGATACTCAGGAATAGAGAACTTAACCTGATACAGCTAGCTAGTAAGCAGTGCAACTAGGTTTCAAACCTGGGCTGAATCTGAAGTCTGTGTTCTTAACCACTGTTACACTGCATTTAAATTTCAAATTCCTGATGGAAGCAGCTATATTTTATTCACTTTTTTTTTTTTTATAGAGAAAGTGCACAATGTGGGAGTTGGCAAGAGGGTTGGTAGGTGGAAGGGCAGGAGAGAGAGGAAAAAATCTTAAGCAAGGTCCATGCTGAGCTTGGAGACTGACTTGGGACTCGATCTCATGACCCTGAGATCATGACCTGAGCCAAAATCAAGAGTCGGACACTTAACTCATGAAGCTACCCAGGTGCCCAGCCCTTCATTCACTTCTATATAATTTTCCTCAACACTATACCCTCACCCCTGCTACCACAGTGCTTAGTACACCAACAAAGGACTCAATGAATCAACCGAAAGGGAACAAACCGAAAGGGAAACAGGAAGAAATGATTAGTCACAAAATATGTTCTTTTTTCATGAACTTACTGAATTGCTTCAGCAAATCCATCAGTACGATGTGGAACCACAAGAGTTGGAGTACTTGGAACAGTTCTGTCTTCATCATCAAAAAAATGCTGCTGCTAAAACAAAGACAGAAAATAAGGAATAAACAGGACAGAAACATATATATGAACTATACACATATTTGCTAAACAAATGAGTCACTTTTACATAATGTGTAAATAGTTACCATGCCACCTATTCCTGGAGTCAACTGCAGCCCCCGTCCTACAGATTGCCTCCGAGTCATCTGAATTCTCTGTGTCAAGAAAGGAATTAGATTTGTTTTAAGGAACCAGACAATGAAACAAGAACCAAGCACCAACAGATACAGCTTATTACAATGATAACAAGATAACTGAAACATTAGCAGATAATACAACTGTCAGGATATCTTCTCAGGAAAAACTGCTAATACTTACACTAAAGAATTCCATTTTAGTTATAAAATTTTAATCATATAGACTATATCAACCAAAAAATATTTTATGAACCAACAGACAAAATATTAACCAATATTTAAAACCAATCTTTGATCTATTTTATTTGTATATAACGTATCTAGTTTCTATTTCCTTAACCTACAATATTATTAAGTATGCCTTTGGATCTTTTTTTTCCCCTAGGCAAAGAACTTTATTAACCTTGTTTCAAACTTTATTCCCAGGCTTCTTCAGCTTAATTAGCTGCAAAGAATGAATTGTGTATAAGCAAAAACTGAAAAGATGTGCAATGTCCAAGGGGCTTGGGCTTAAAAAATATTAGAGATCTAGATTTTATCAGATCCATGAACAAAATTTTAAAAAGCAGTCATAATATACAATAGCAGCTCCCAGTAACTTCTTCAAGTTTTATCTTCTTCAGAAGTTGACTCAATTCAGTTTGCTTCATTCTTGGAAGCTTCATCAAAATTCTCCACAAGATCTGGAACTTCATCATCATTATCCTTCCTCTCTGGTAGCAAGTGGTACTTTTCCATCCACAGATTGTTTGGGTAGAGCTTCAGCCAGTCTTAAACTAGTCAGACTGTCTGCACCAAGCTGATTTAAGATACTGGGTAGCATTTCTGTCAGCTGCTTTGTCTCCGCATGGCCTGTAATGGTGAAAGTGTTCGCTGCCAGCAATGCCTGAACTTTAAGGTTGTTAAAGTGGATCACTGTTCCTTGGTTTGGGAACATAGTCACTTCTTCAATACCAGAGATACTGTTTATACCCCTAACTTCTTTAAGGAGAACTGAAGTTTTTTATCATCTGTTGTAGCTGTTCTATGAACCACCTTCTTCTTTTGGTGAGCAGTTCCTTTCCCATCATGCGCGCTTGTGCTTGCAGTCTGGCGAGTTTCTCCTGGTTCATGATAGTTTCTTTCATTTTGTTGGAGCGGAAATGGGACCGTGCAGGGGACTAGGATTGGTGCTCAGGGGGTCTCAGGTGGACCAGCTGAGATTAGGTGCACACACGCGGGGACGCAAGATGGCTCCTTTGGATCTTAAAGTTTAATTATCCTTCAGAGTTCAAATAGCAATATAATTTTCATATAAATTGTCTCCCAATTTAGACAATTCTAAATTGGTAGTTTTGGTATATACTCTGAAGGATCAACACACAATCCATTAAGATTTCATATTTTTATATAAAGAGATTATCTTCTACAGTATTTTAGTAGAATCTCACTTGGCGGTTTTCAGTACACTATGTTACAAGCTAAGACTCAAGCTATATTACTAAGAGCTTGAGTTTTACTGCTGTTTCTGTAAGAGTTTCTGTTAAGAGACGTCCAACCGTATTAGAAAGAGAGCTCCTTTCATGAATTAAGGGTCATGAATGCTTTCATTAACTATAGAAGTGGAAATTAATATGTATTGAAAAAAAATGAGAAATTTAATTAAAATCCAAGAAACTCTTTTTCTTTTTAAATCTGTATAAAAAGTATCCAGACCTTTATTTGCTATGACTGTAATCATTTCAATTTATATACAACTTTTATTTTTATTTATCTTTTTAAAAGATTTTATTTATTCATGAGAGGCACAGAAAGAGAAGCAGAGACACAGGCAGAGGGAGAAGCAGGCTCCCTGCAGGGAGCCCGATGTGGGACTTAATCTCAGGACCCCAGGATCACAATCTGAGCTGAAGGCAGATGCTCAAACACTGAGCCATCCACAAGCCCCCACATACAACTTTTAGTAAGCCTTGCCTTTCCAAAGTTCACCTTATTTATAAAGTAAATTACTGCTGTATTTCAAGAAAAAGAAATAAAATTAATTTCAGTTCAAAAAACTTTATATAAAAATATGTTAAAACATTAAAAACTTCACTTAATTTCTGGTAATAGTAGTATCTAATGGAAAGAAGAAGAGATGAAGCCAAGATATTCCAGATTGGTCAGTACTTTTAATACCTGAACTGGTGGTCCCAATTCTTGAGGTGGAGCATGGATGGTCAGTCGTGGAGGAAGAGGGTGTGGGGGGCGTCTTGGAGACTGAGGTGCTCGGGGAGTCTGTCTTTCAGATGCTGATGATGGCTGCTGTTCTCTAGAAATGTCCTGGGAAAAAGATGACTCTGCAGTACCTGTATTACCTTCACCTATAGGAAAAGAGAAGCTTATTTTGAACTATTAAATTTATCACAGAATACATGGGACAATCCCCTAGAGATATAAATCTCACCATTAGGGATGTTCACCTCACCAATACTTTCAGAAGGAAAGTAGTGAGGTGTGGAGAATGGGAGTGCAATTATCAGCTGTGCGGACTTAGGCAAGTCCCTTAACCTCTTTGCGTCTATTCCTTTGGCTGGTTAATGGGACCAACTAAAAGATATTTTCATATTTTGGATTTCTTAAACTTTGAATTTCATTGGTCCTTCACATGTCTAGGTCTTCTACATACATGGTAGAAACAACAGAAGCTGTCTCACACTGTGAAAGTAAACAGGCTATCGGAACTTAGTAGTTTTACAAGTCAGGTCTGGAAAAAAAAAAGTGAGGTCTGCGATGGGATTCTAGCTACAACATTTAACAGCTATGTGACCCTGCTTTTTTCTAAAGTAATCTCTATGCCCAACATGGGGCTCAAATTCATAACTCTGAGATCATAACTACCAGCTTAGCCAGCCAAGTGCCCCTTCTCAGATCTTAATTAGTACCTAAAATGATAAGCTTATTATAAGAACTAAATAGAGTTGATCCTTAAACAACATGAATTTGAACTGCACAGGTTCACTTTCAGATTTTTTACAGTATAGCACTATAAATGTATCTTCTCTTCCTTATGATTATCTTAATAATGTTTTCTTTTCTCTAACTTACTTTATTCTAAGAACATAGTACAATAAACTATAAAAACACAATCGACTTTTTTATGATATCAATAAAGCTTATGGGTCAATAGTTAGCTTTTAGTAGTCATGTTGTTGGGGAATCATACATTATACATTAATTTCTGATGCAGGCATCTCTTTAATTTAATACAACTGTAATTTAATACAAATACAGTTGCTCAGGAAAAGCTTCCTTTGTAACTTCCTGACAAGGAACTGAATCCATCCACTAACTTAATTTTATCTAGATCACTAGGCCTATTTTTGCTTGATTGTAAAAAATAAAGTCTCCAACAAGTATTCAATGAGCATCGACTATGCTTTGTGTCTGAAAAAAAAAAAATGACTATGAACATTAGCTCTCAAAAGACAAGACTTTTAGTGATAATACCTAAAGAGGCAAAAAAAACAAAAAAAAAACTTCCTCCTGTATCCCAACTATATAACACATACAGGATGTTTCCAAAATCTATGAAATGTTTTACAAAATATAAATTATGGACCAAAGTATTATTAATCTTTCTCCTTATGTCCCTTAGAAAGTAGCTAAGAAAGTATACTATTTTTTAGTATATAGATTAATATTCATTACTTTTTTCTTAAAAAAGCTAAAAAGTTGAAAGGCTGCTTATACCCTTGCTCTATCTTAATTCAAATGAGCATATATCTTGCATTTTTAAACACATAGGCTTATATGGAAACTCAGATACACTGTTTTCCCAATAGTCTAAACATATAAGGTTTTACTATATGATTTCTATGATTTTAGCTCAGAATAATACACCAGATGATCACTAATTCTTTAAAACACATTTAAAAATGACTCTAAAATAAAATTTTCTGTGATTTCCATAATCCTTTAATACCTCTATTTCAATGAGGTCTGGACTCATTCTTTCAAATATTTAACAGAAAGCATGCCACAATGACCAAAATATTTTTTATCCAATGCAAAATAAGTCAAGTAAAGCTCCAATACCCATAAACCCTTAACTTAAAACACGTGGCTTGATTTAGATGACCCCTTCTGGCTGTGAACTGCTATTACTGCTCATTTAACTTTTTTTTTTTTTTTTTTTTTTTAAGATTTTATTTATTCATGAGAAACACAGAGAGAAAGGCAGAAACAGAGGCAGAGGGAGAAGCAGGTTCCCTGTGGGGAGCCCAATGTGGTACTCAATCCCAGGACTCCAGGATCACACCCTGAGCTGAAGGCAGTCGTTCAACCACTGAGCCACCCAGGTGTCCCTCATTTAACTTAATAAAAATAGCAGCAATACATTGCATTTGTAATACTTTATAGATTTCAGAACACTGGAATCTTAGAGAAGTCTGATATGCTAAAAAAGACAGTAATACTCTACAGTGATAAATATTCTGAAGTCTACAATGGCAAGGCAAGACAGCCACTTTTCTCTCTCCAGCCAACAGACCCTGAGGAGGACTGCAGATCTGTTTTTTCTCTTTGCTGTAGGTTGTAGCAGAAAGCTGGGGGCTGGTAGCTGTTTAATGTCAAAAGATATTTGAATCAGCATGAGAGTGCTATTGAGTTCTGTCCAATCCAAGAGAAAGAGTAGACTTTATGAGAGAATAGTAAAGCTAGAAATAAGCCAATCTCTTGTTTGCCAATTTACTAACCGAGTGTTATTACCTACATGATAATTAAATGCAATCTTTGCTTCGATGATATTACCAGAAGCATTCAATTAAAAAGAGATGAAAAAAGGTCTCACCACTGTTTTGAGAATCAGCAGCTCTCTGATTACTTTCACCTCCACCCATACTTTCTTCTGTTTCTGTGCCTGGATCAGTCCCATCACCACCCTATCAACAAAATACAATGACTAAGAGCAAATAAACAATTATCTTAAAACATAATAACCAAACTGAACCACAGTAACAACAAATAAGGAAGTATAAAACATTTTACTGTTCTTTGAATATCCTTGGAAAACAGTATGTTTTCTAGCAAATTCTTGAAGAAAGTGGATAGTTACAGTTCTAGCCAGTTACCTCAGCATCATCAGCTTCATATCCATCATTGCCATCTGCACTACCAGTGCCTTCGTTACTATCCTCACCCTCGTCTCCCATGCCTGTGTCATCTTCATCATCGTCATCATCTTCTTCATCCTCTTCATAATCCTGGTAGACACGTGCCCAAGTAAAAACAAAGATCTAAGATGTAGCACACATATCCTGCATTTCTTAATAGCATGTTTAAAAATTTCAATTACATACCACTTATCAGGACATAAGAATTGTCCTGAGAACTATATGGAATTGGTTCAGTGGCAGCAAATACCAAAATCGTGAGGCTTACTGGGAAGAGTACAATAATAATCAGTTCTATATTCTAACTGTTCATGAGATTAGTTCAAAGATCAAAGCTCCCAGATGTTCACAAAGTGTCAGATGCCACTTTATTTCTAAATTTCAAAAGTGGCATGGAAGAAAACAAATCATGAAATTATACTATGAGCTTTTAAAAACATTGTTTGATTAAGGATCTAAAATGAGTGGTTGTCAATATAGGATTAATTCCTAAAATAAAATAAATAAAATTTAAGTTCACTTAAAATATGCTTCAATTAGAAAAAAAATCCTCTATTATTTTTGAAAAAAATTATGGGACTATACAAAAAAAATACCCTAGTTTCTTATCTACAGAAATGACAGACCTTATAATTAAATCTAGTCTCTTAGCAGTAATATTTAAAATTAAGTTTAATTAAAAAATTTAGCAAATCTTAAAGGGCTTGACAATAAAAAAAATGATTTTTCATCACTTGTTCTATGCTTAATTTCATCATATGTTAATTTCAGAACTAAATAATAAATAATGTTAAATAAAAATAATCTATTTAAACCGACAAGGGGGCAGCCCGGATGGCTCAGCAGTTTAGCATCGCCTTCAGCCCAGGGTGTGAACCTGGAGACCCAGGATCCAGTCCCAGGTTGGGCTCCTGGCGTGGAGCCTGCTTCTCCCTCTGCCTGCTGTGTCTCTGCCTCTCTCTGTGCCTCGTGAATAAGTAAATAAATTCTTAAAAAAAAAAAAAAAAAAAAAAGAATAAACTGACAGGGAATCAAATGTTATGGACGAGTGATCAGTGGTAAGGATTTGTGCATTTCATCCAGCAGTTTAAAAACAATGGATGATTTACCTCATGTTCTCCATCATTTTCATCATCATCCTCTTCTTCATCATCACTGTCAATTACAATGACATCATCTCCTTTGCCCTGACCATCTTGGGATGAAGTTGTTGTTTGCTGATCTGACTGAAGTGGTCCAAGGTCTATTTGTAAAGACTGAGAGGTTTCTTCACTGTCTTCCATTGGAGTATAATCTCCCTGAGTAACTCCCTTTAAGAGTAAAAAAATGAAAACTTAAAAAAAAAAAATGAGAAAGTCAAATATACCTGAAAGTATCAGGGAGATACTGTATACCTAGGACAATAAAATACTTGTGGACTAGTAGTATTTTATTTTTAAAATAGGTTTTTTAAAAGCAGAATTAGGGTGCCTGCGTGACTCAATCATTGGAGTGTCTACCTTTGGCTCACGTCATAGTCCTGGGGTCCTGGGATTGATGCCTCATCAGGCTCCCTTCACAGTGAGAAGTCTGCTTCTCCCTCTCCCTCTGTCCCTCCCCTCCACTCATCTACTCTCTTGCTAGCTAAGGAAATAAAATAAAAAAAAAAAAAAAAAAAAACTTTAAAAAAAGAATAAAAACAGAGTTAATTTGGGGTACATGAGTAGCTCAATTAAGAGTCTGACTCTTGATTTTGGCTCAGGTTATGAGATCGAGCCCAGTATTGAGCTCCCTTGGTTCCATGCTCAGCACAGAGTCAGCCTGAGATTCTTTCTCCTCCCTTTTCTATGCCCCTCCCCCTACTCGTGTGTTCTTTCTCTCTCCCTAAAAATAAATAAAAATCTTAAAAAAAAGGGAAGAGTTAATTTGAAACACACACTAAAGAAAATAAATCATTGGGAATCTTTATTGTCTTCCTATAGAATAATTATTATAAACCTCATTGACTAATACTCCAATAAAAAAGAAAAAAACATATATATAAAAATATAGGTGTATTCAAAACTACCAGTGTGATATTGTAGATCAAGCGTTGTTCAACAGAAACATACTGTAATCCACAATATGAGTCACATACATGATTTTAATTTTTTTAAGTAATCACTTAAAATTAAAAACAAATGGAACAAGTAAAATTAGTTTAACAGTATTAATATATACAAAATATTCCAATAAGTAATCAAACTAAGAATTTTAATCAGATATACTACCTTTTGAAATTTGTAGTAAGTCTTTAAAACCCAATGTATATTTTATACTCGCAGTCTATCTCAATTCAGACTAGCTATATTTGAAGTGTTCAAGAGCCAATATGGTTAGTTGACAGTGCAGTTGCAAACCAAACTAAAAAAAAAGAATATCCATGGGCCCGCAACTTATTATTTAAAAAAAGGTTTATTCCCTAAACCAGAAATAGTCTGGGAAGCATACTAAATAAAATAAGCTTTTATTATTGTCATTTTACGAAGACACTTCTCCCCCTAAACTATCTTAAGCCTTCGAGTCACATTAAAGACATTAGATACTAAAATAATTCTTTGCTTAATTCATCCTCACAATTCCATCTTGTTAGCTACCGAGATAAACTATAATTTAAAAACTTTAGGGCAGTCTGGGTGGCTCAGCGGTTTATTGCCACCTTCAGCCCAAGGCCTGATCCTGGAAACCCAGTATCGAGTCCCATGTCAGGCTGCCTGCATGGAGCCTGCTTCTCCCTCTGCCTGTGTCTCTGCCCCACCCCCCCGAAAATCTTAAAAAAAAACCTTTATTTTTGTTATTTACTATAAAGAAATTAAATGTCTACTTTTCAAGTTAAGCACCTGGCAAAATCTATTTTTTATATAAGCCTGAAACAATGTCTTGTGAACTCATTCATAAGGATTATATTTGTTGTAATGGAAAAAAATGAGTAATTCATGGTATAATTAAAAATGTGCTTCAAAGTGACATGCTTATTTCAAAAAAAGCAACATTTATAAAGAACATCTGCTCCATCATCAAAAAATCAGAAAAACGAACCATTATGCATTCAGTAGATAGAGCTAAAAGTGGAATGGAAAACCAAATGGTACTTCTGATTCATAGATAATTTTGCCAATCTCAATAAAAAGCTTTGCACAGAAGATTTTAGTATAATTTAACCAAGTCTGGCAATAAATTAGAAATTCACATGTTATTTCAAAATTGGTATTACGCTCTTTAGATATGATACTCTGAACGATCCATGAAATGGAGACCATTGAGAGTACTATGCATTTATCTTTAAGGTTTAGTTTTCTGTTCTTAGTCAAGGAAAACAGGAAAAATTAACTTAAAAATTAATGCATCTAGAAGAAACCAAGATTCACTTGCAATCTATGGTTGCTGATGATTAACTTGAGATAGTTCCTTAATTTTATGTAGATAATTTTAGAATAAATGATCCTGAAAATTTATCCAGACAGAATGTACTGTTTCAAGCTAAGGAGTATAACTGGAAACTAGATACCCTAAGTTCAAGTCTCAGTGCCAGCACTATCAGAACTTGGGTATGTCACTTATCTGATTATCAGTTTCTTCACCTATGCAACAGGGCTGTTAAAGATTCAGTTAGTTAATAAATGCTAATTTCTTAGAACAATACTTGGCATACAGAGTAATGAACTGTGTTTATTAGTAGTTTAGCTATTAATATTACTATATTATGCATTCCCAATTAGTGTGGCAGGAGATGGAAGAAAAGTAAATAATATTTTGAGCACTTAATGTGTGGCAGGTGTTATTTTAGGTACTTTACAATACACTAAAAATAATGTTATATTATTCTAACAGATTAGAAGACCAAGGCTTAGAGAGAATCAATGACTTCCCATAGTCACAAAGCTTCTTAGTGGTATAGTCAGGAATGGAACCAAATGGTTTGTAGCTTCAAAGTCTACATATTTCCCCTAGTGAGGCTACCTCTGGAAAAGCCTAACTTAAGAGTTCAAAAAAATGAAAAAATATATAAATGCACTTCCTTTCACAGGTTATTTTAATTTAGTAAGAGAAGCAAGAGAGGAGAGAGCAACAGAGGACCACGAAAGGGGCACTATGGAGTAACTCAAGACTCAACCAGCACTCATACTTCCAAATAATTAGCATTGGATAATCTTCACTCATGACAAACTCTTAGCCTGCAAAGATCTGTGCTAAGTATAAGCAAAAACATTTTTAAAAAATGATTTATTTATTTGAGAGCATGCTCACGTGGGGAGTCGAGGGGAGGGGAGCACAGGGAGAGGGACAAGCAGACTCAGTGCTAAGCATGGAGCCTGACCCAGGGCTCGAGTTTCATGACACTGAGGATTATGACTGGAGTTGAAATCAAGAGTAGGATGCCTAACTGACTAAGCCACCCAGGTGCCCCATAAACAAAACAATTTCTTTAACAAAGTTTAGAAGGCAGAATTCTAATTAGAAGTAAAGCAAAGTAGAAACTGCAATGGTAATTCTAGTATTTTATTAAATATAAAAGCATCAAGTTAAAAAGAAGTACAAATAATGTTTCAATTTGCCAAAGCCAATTTCATTCATTAAAAGCAACAATTTGCTACCTTAAATATGTTTTACTTACTTCTCCAATGGAATCTTGAGAATCTTGATTGTATACTTGAGTTTCTACCTCTCCATCAGTACTTTCTTCTGCCATAACTTCTTCCTGAATCATAACATAAAAAGTGTGCTAACCAGATCAATTTACTAGATGAAGTGTCATCTCTTCAGCTAGTTCTCCCCCAATAAAATAAAACTTAACTCTATAATTTTATGAAGCACTACAACAGAAATATTCTTATATTTATATAATGTAATTAATCACGTTCCACTTCTACATAAATAAGATTTACAAACACTAGTTAAATACATGGTAATGAAATTAATTTAGTAGTCTTAATGTTTTGGAGTAAAATTTAATTCATTACAGTTTTGGCTTCAACAACAGAAAATAAAGGAATAAAAAAAAAAAGAAAATAAAGGAATACAGTTTTGATTAATCTGAGAAAAAAATGGCAGACAATAGTTTAAAATGTCCACAAAACTTAAACTCTTTATTCTTTGAATTAAGAAACACCCAACTTTCAAATGGAATACAACTTAAGTTTTTATAACTGTAGGTCTTTTTTGCTTTTTTTGTTTGTTTGTTTTTAAGGGGGGTGGTGGGGAGGAAGGACAGGGGAAAGGGAAAGAGAAAATCTTAAGCAGGCTCCACACCGAGTGCAGAGCCCAAAGCAGGGCTCGATCTCACAACCCTGAGATCATTACCTGAGTGGAAATTAAGAGTCAATCACTTAACCAACCAACTGAGCCACCCCAGGTGCCCCTATATCTGTTTTTTAATTGAAATGAGAAATAATTCAATTAAAGATATAATAAGACCTAGAAAAATATGTTGGCAACAGCAACAGTATCTGAACTGTAAGATGAAACTTTGTACTAAGTTCAATAAAGAGTTTTCTAGGTAATGGATTCTGGCCCCAACAGGTCCATTCACCTAATAATGTTGTAACTGAAAGAATATCTTACCTCAGTTCCTACCGGGGTAACACTTTTCAACTTCTTTGGAAGAGGCATTTCCACTGTATCATCAGAGACCTGGTCTGATGCTTCTATGGTACTATCCTCTTCCTCTTCACGTGTCCGTTTAGGCAAAGAAGAACTTGGGGTAGCTGACACTTTGAAATGACATAATTTAAATTTTGAATCAGAAGTTGATAAACTCATTGAGACAAAGTTAATTTTTGAAGTATTTTGGCCATTTAACTAAAGAATGACAGTGAACACTTAATTAACAATTCAACATAATTTATTCCTGCTAATCTATGTAAACAAAGAGCAACCTGTGCTTTGAATTAATGGTCTTATACTATCAATCTTATCTGTGGTTAAGAAACCCCATTGACTTTTATAGCAATGCATTCGATTCACTGTGTACTGATATACAGTTGCAAAGTTTACATAACACCTTCTATAGTTATAAAACCTGAGACTCCTAGGATAAAAAATTTATATTGTATGTTTAGATTTGAAAATCCTTATTATTATTATTTTTTTGAAAATCCTTATATGGTCTTCTCTTACATGTCTTTTTTCTCAGGACCTGAATTAAATGATGTAAAATGTTATGGAGTTGTATCACTTTTAAAATCAGTCAAAATAACCGGAAGGAAAGAAAGATGTGAATGACAAAAACAAGTGATCTAGTAGTAAACATGAAACTAAGTGTTAGGAATTTATTCATCCTTTCTAATACCTGTTAGAAAACAAGTATGTACAAATACTCAAGAGGTGTATTTTATATCCAATGAACTACAAATGCACAGGTCTACTCTAACTTCATCTTAAAATTAAGCTTACCAAAAAATAAAAATTCACAATTTAAAATAAATTCCAGATTACCAGTGCCAAATACTGCTGTGGAAGTAGAAGGACGCTCAACTGGTGAACTCTGTACAACTTCTACTATGTTGGGGGATAGCTCTTGATTTGCAGGCTCAATCTGAGGATGACTCTGTTGGGTGGGCTGCACAAAAGCTGTAGCCTGTGTCTGTTGCTGAACAGTTAAAATGGGTTGAGGGATAGAAGGCTGGACATTAGGACTAGTAGAACGGACAGAACCACTTGTGCTTCCAAAAACTGGAACATGTTCCACAGGCCCTTCTGATTGCATAGCTGAAAAATAATATTTAATATATTAAGTCTTCTATTCTTAGCAAAGCTAGATTTTTCCCTCCCTACTGTGTTATAGGTAATGTTTTGCATAGTGATTTGTATACATACCTCTCACCACTCACTAAGCAAAAACAGCGTGGGTAATGTATTATGTATTTTTGTGTTACCTGTGTGACTGATACAGTAGTGTATAGGTGTAATTAAACTGTAATTAAATTATTACTTAACTAATTAAATATCTAATTTTTAGGTAATTAAATATCCAATTAGCTTATTTAATTAATCTAAATTAGATAAATACAGTTAAATAAGTATCTAAAACTCTTTGCACTTATGATTTTATTTAAATTATAACCAAGTAAGATAAATGAATCAAAGAAGCTCAAAGATAAATTATAAATTTTTATTAAGCATCAGTAATGTGTAAGAAACTACCCAGGGGAACAAAGTGGAAAAAGTAATGAAAAAGTGAGACAGTTTCAGTGAAAAAGTGGGGTCTGGGTTGAACCAGTGATTTAGTATGGTTCTCCAAGGTAGATTTCATATCTTCCTTAGCCATGAGAAGTAAAAATGTTGGCCTTGGAAAAACATGCTATATACTTAAAGGTGCGCTATTTTCCCCCCTCCTTCAGCTTAAAAACAAAACAAAGCAGAAAGGAAGGGATGGGAGGAGGGAGGAAATTCGCTGCATTAATGAGTATTCTAAGAGGCATACCCTTGAAAATATTAACTACCCACTTTTACTGTATGTTGACTTTAGCTTAGTGGAAGCCTCATTTATCCTTGAAGTTACTATCTTCTCATAATAAATCTAAGCAAGCAGTCAATCCAATCATATCTGTTACTATTTTACTTACCTTCCTGTGATTCTACTTGTGTAGTGGGCATCACTGTAGCTGTTGGGGTAGTAGTAGGATTTGTAACAGTTGCAGGTGTGACCATTGGGCGGATACTAGCTCTGGGTGTTGACTTATTCCCAGCCATAGCTGCAGCTGTCACTTTACTTGGAGTAGACACAACAGGAGTTGGCTTGATATTGGCTGTTGGTGGATCTGATGTGCTGGCACTTACAGAGGAGGAAAATGCAAGAATAACGGTTCATAAGAAATTGCTATAAATATGCCTTATAAAGTACATATGCTCTACCAAAAAAAGAAAAAGCACCACATACTGTAATCTTTAAAAAGAACAAAACTGGATGTATTGTGATCCCAGATTTTAAGATATACCATAGTAATCAAAACAGTATACTAGCACACAAATAGACATAAGATCAATGGAACAAAATAGCCCAGAGATAAACCCATAATTATATAGTCAGTTAATCTATAACAAAGGGAGCAAGTATATATGGGAAATGTCTCTTTAGCAAATGGTGTTGGGAAAACTGGACAGCTAAATACAAAAGAATGAAACTGGACCACATTCTTACACCATAAAAAATAAACTCAAAATGAATTAAAGATCTAAATATGAGACCTGAAACCAGAAAAATCCTAGAAGAGAGCACAGGCAGTAATTTCTCTGACACTGGTCACAGCAACATTTTTCTAGATTATGTCTCCTGAGACCAGGAAAACAAAAGCAAAAATAAACGATCGGGACTATATCAAAATACAAAGTTTCTACACAGCAAAGGAAACGATCAACAGAACAAAAAGACAATGTACTGAATGGCAGAAGATATTAGTAAATGATTTATCTGATAAGGAGTTAATATTCAAATTATATAAAGAATTCATGCCAAAAAAAAAAAAAAAAGAATTCACACAATTCAACACCAAAAACCCAAAGAATCCAATTAAAAAGTAGGCAGAAGACATGAACAGACTTTTCTCCAAAAAAAAGACATACAGATGGCAACAAACACATGAAAAAATGCTCAACATCACTAATTATCAGGGAAATGGAAAAAAACCATAATGAGATATCACCTTATACAAGTCAGAGGGCTAGTACTAAAAAGACAAAAAATAAGTATTGACAAGGATGTGGAGAAAATGGAGCCTTGTGCACTGTTGGTAGAGATGTAAATTGATGCAGCCACTCTGGAAAACATATGGAGGGCACTTAAAAAATTAAAAATGGAATTAACATATGATCCAGTTATCCCACTACTGGGTATTTACAAAATCAATATGAAAACACTAATTTGAAAAGATATATGCATCCTTGTATTTACTGCAGCATTACTGACATTAGCCAAAGAATGGAAAGCAGGCCAAGTGTCCATCAATAGATGAATGGATAAAGAAAATATGGTATAGAGACGCCTGAGGGGCTCAGCAGTTGAATGTCTGCCTTTAGCTCAGGGTGTGATCCTGGAGTCTGGGGGGATTGAGTCCCACATCAGGCTTCCTGCATGGAGACTGCTTCTCTCTCTACCTATGTCTCTGCTTCTCTCTCTCTCTCTCTCTTGAATAAATAAAATCTTAAAGAAATTAAAAAAAAAGAAAAAGAAAATATGGTATATGTACACAATGGAATATTACTCGGCCATAAAAGACCAAAATCTTGCTATAATACCATATGATTTTACACTCACATGTGAAATTTAAGGAACAAAACAAACAGAAAAAAAGAGACAAACAAAATACAGACTCTTAAATACAGAGAACACCCTGGTGGTTACCAGAGGGAAGGGGAGAGGGGGTATGTGTGAAATAGGTGAAGGGGATTAAGTGTGCACTTGTGATCAGCAACCAAGTAACACAGAATTGCTAAACTACTATATTGTACACCTGAAACTAATATGACACTGTATTTTATTTTATTTTATTTTATTTTATTTTATTTTAATTTTTATTTATTTATGATAGTCACACAGAGAGAGAGAGAGAGAGGCAGAGACATAGGCAGAGGGAGAAGCAGGCTCCATGCAGGGAGCCTGACGTGGGATTCGATCCCGGGTCTCCAGGATCGCGCCCTGGGTCAAAGGCAGGCGCCAAACCGCTGCACCACCCAGGGATCCTGACACTGTATTTTAATTATACTGGAATTAAAATAAATAAACACATTGAGTTGTACTTTAGGTGAATTGTGGGGTTAACTGATCTCAATATAGCTTTAAAAAAACAAAAAAAGCAACATCCATGTGTTTCCTCAAGTAAGTGTTCAGCAACTATAATCGAGATATGAACTCAGACCCTACTTAATTCTATTTTTCCTTTTGGTACTTTTTAGATAAAAAATTATAGAGCATAATTCTGTATTTTTTGTTCACTAAATATTTTAAAACTCTTATTGAAAAAGTTAGTTTTACATTCAAGCATTAAAAACTATGCAGGAGATATTCTGTAACTCTGTAAATGGAACATTCTGACAATGTAGAATGTATTCAACTGTTGAACACTGAACTCAAATCTTAGCCTAGCTTCTTATATTTGTTATCACATAACATCACAGAGAAGATCAGTAGCCTCCAGAAGTCTAAAAGATGAAAGGTATCTTTGCCACTAAAGCTCTACCTGATAGGACTGAAAGTATGCTGAAAACAAGAGTTCTGGAAAAAAGGGCTGGCAACTACATGATGCAGTTTTGCACAAATAAACAACTCTTTAGTACACATTTTTATAACTTAGATTTGTCTTCTTCCCATAGATCTTGCCTGAACTTTAAAAGAAAAAAAAAAAAAAAAGCAAGATAAACAAACTGTGAAAGAACTAAAACTCACATTCCTCTTTCACCAGAAGCTGGAGTTGTTTTCAGTGTGATTTGTCTCTGCTGTTCTGGGACCTATAAAAAGAAAACTATGGATTATTTTGCCTATTCTATAAGAGTTCACTAAGCAATGCCATCAAAATAGTTTGCTTCTATTCTCTCTGTATATTTAGCTTAGCCAAAATTCACTGATGAAGGCTTCTAAATCACCAGACACCTTCAAGTAAAATGCACAAGGACAAAATGATTTGTTATTGACACAGAATTAGCTAATCACCTTATTAGTAGGTTCTTGAGGCTCATCTCTCTGCTCAAGGTGTCTCTCTTGATGCTCTCGGAGTTCTCTTTCCAAGCGACTAATTCGACCTTCATACTGGGACTTAAGAGCAGTCATTCGAACATCCAATTCATCTTTCTGCTGATCTAAGGCTCCATTCCTTTGTTTAAGCTCCTCATTTTCTTTAGTTAGCTGATCTTTTACACCTAAAGAAGTAACCATGTGATTCTATTAATATTACAAACAAACACTGGAAGTAAAGAACATTTACATATTTCATAGGTATACTAGGGTTGTTAGCAGATTCTATTTCTGAGCTTTAACATCCACAATTAATTCTGATTCTAAACATAGCTATATCTATTAGTCCAACATAAAATATATTTACTGCAACATAAAAATATGTAACTTTCTCTAAGATCTCATAAAGATAAAGGATACCCCATAAATTGCAATTTGAAGTCCTTTTACATAGCCTTTAGTATTTCAATCTTATTATTAAAATATAAAAATATTATAAACTGCCAAATTTTCATTTCATATAATCTAAAGCACATACTAAAAATAATTAGGTAACTTTTTTTTTTTTTTTTTTTTAATGAAATAGCTGAAACACTGTATTACAGACCATTAAAAACACTGCTTACAAAAGCTTAGCTGACTGGGCATTTACCCACTAAGCAGAATAGCAAGCAAGGTGCAGTAAGGTCCAGAACACTGCAGCCCTGGGCCCTTCACAAACTGGATGTGATATTCTCCCTGAAGGGCTGGAGGGCCTCAGAGAAGTGAGGCGCAGTAAAATCACTGGGCTGATAAGATCCAGTGCCACCTACAAGTTTACAGAAGGCCTCTGAACAGCACACTGTGGACCCAAAGGATCACCAACAGAAGGTACTAACAGTTATATGACAAAGCAAGGACTACAGCACTTCCTGTTACTAGCCAACAGGAAAGATTCCTAAATAGATGAGGGACAGTCTCATCATTTGAAAATTCAGACTGCTCAAATTTATGTCTAATTAAATAAGCATTATGTATATATTGGGCATGGAGCCCAATGCAGGGCTTGAAATTACAACCTTGAGATCACGACCTGAACTGCAATCAAGAGTCAGACACTCAACCGAGCCACCCAGGCACACCCCTTTGCCCCACATTTAAAGCACATGCACAGAAATCACTTTATAGTATTCACTTAGTTCTTTCCCACTGAACTTTAAGTCTGCATCAAATAACCAACTTTCACTATCAAGTTCAAATTTCAGCAGATACAAAAATTTACCAGCTAAATGTGCAATCTTTGATTTTGCTGCTACTATGGCCTTTCTTGTTTTTTCTTCCTTTTCAGTTATCTGCTGTCGGAGCTGCTCCTCTTGTGTGGTTCTATCCTGAAGATCCTGACGAAGTCGTGAAAGCTCACACTGAAGCTGCACAGTTTGTTCCTGCAGATTTCTGGCTTCTGCCTCTTTTTCAGATAATGTCTTTTAAAGGAAAGCAAAGTATTCACCACATAATTCAAGCAAATCAATATAAACTGTATGTGGCACAGAATTAAAATATATTAATTTGCATATTTAGATTAAATGGAAGTATAAATGTAAAATGGTGGTCAAGCCACCATTATAGTGGATACTTGATGACTGGATACTATTTATGTACATAAGTCATTCAGGTATAAAAGATAAATATACATAACAAAGATAATATATTTCCATATGATAAGACAAAGTGCCAGTGTTTTAACATCTATTTCTTCAGATATTTAATAAGCAAAGAATCAGGGACATACATTGTTCCCTTCTCTCACACTCATACCTTCTGCAGATTTTCTACTTGACTCTCTAGTGATTTGGCCTTTGTTTCGGCTTGATTGAGGGTTTCTTTGAGCTCCTGCATTTCTTGAACTGAAACATGCTGTTCCTGGTGGTCTCCAGAAGACTGAGTCGAGGTCTCCATAACCTAAAAAGACAAGCAGAAAAAAAAAAAAAAAAAAAGAAAGCAGAAAAAAAAAAAAAAAAAAAAAAAAGACAAGCAGTAATAATAATAATATACTTTCACATTTATACTCAATAATTCCCCTTCTAAAAGTTCATCTAAGGAAATAACCAAAACTAAGCAAAGAAATTTATCTTAAAGGTTATTCACAGATGAATATTCTACGGAATAACTCTAATGTCTGAGAGTACGGAATTAGTTAAATAAGTTAGTGTTTTCCATACAACTGAATATTAGCCATCTAATCAAAATGATGCTGCATTGCAAATGTTTGATACAGAAATTTTTATAGTAATGAGTGAGGTGAAAAAGCAAGTTACAAAAAATATACAAACGATCCTATTTCTTTGGAAAAACACATTACACGTATGTTAGGAAAAGCATACTAAAGTGTTAATAGCAGTCATCATCAACGGGTAAGGATTCTGGATTTTTAAACTATATTTTCTAATCTAACAGGTGCTAAATATGTAAGTCAACATACAAGTTTTTTTACTTTTGGGAATTAATTCAGATTTGAAATGTAATAAGAACTAAAAAATTCTTTTTGATAGGTGGTTAATGCACACTACTCACGTAATACTATAAAGCCTGATTAATTATAAAGAACGATCATTTTTTGATATACACAATTTTAATCAGCAGTGAGTTACAAGAACAGGTTTGAAAAGGGACTATATTTAAGACTGGAAAACTGAACTAAAATACCTAACATTTACTAAAATTTCTTTATGAACTTACAGTGAAATTTGATGCATATTAAAGAACTAATTTTAAGCCAAATAAAGATTATCAATATAAGCTTACATTCATGTTCACAACCTAAAGACCAATAATAAAAATTATAAAGAAATAAGACTTTTCAAAATCATTATATACGTGTATAAAGTACATAAAACAATATTGTGTACGTCAAAAAATTATACATGTGTAGAGTGTGAGAGAGACAGAAAATTGTTTCAACATACCTTATCCTGTTGTGCTTTAAGTTCCTCATACTGAGTCTTATATCTACGCCCAATCTTCTTGACTTGAGTAATAGTTTTGACTTTTTCTTGGATATCAATTATTTTAGCATCTAAGTCCTTCTGAATGGTTTCCTTTTCAGTTCTCACTTTATTTAAATCTTCCTTTAGACTCTGGATTAAGTTCTGGTTGTTGGTCAATGATGCATTTGATCTAAACAAACAAAAAATGGGGTAAGGGAAAAAGATAAATATATGACACTTCTTAAAAATTTTTAAATCCTTTAATTTACATTACCATTTGCTTTAGTATGTTTTTTTTTTTGTATGTTTATTTTAAAATCCTAAAACACACACTCCAAAAGATAATTCCTTAAATTATGAATCTGTGGTCTTTTGGAAAGATTTTATTTGCTTATTACAAAGGCATATATGCCCATTTTAGAGAAAACCTGAGCTACAAGTGGTTAAGTAACACGTACAACTTTGCACAGTAATCAAATGTTGGTACACAGTACTTAAGGCAGTACTTCTGCCTGGTAATAAAATTTATACTTTCTACCATATTGGGAGTCGAATAGATACATTAGTCCACATGTAGTCTCTGTCACATGTTCTTCCTTTTTTACAATACGTTAAAAATAAGAACATTTTTCTTTGTTTACAGGCTGTGCGAAAACAGGCACGAAAGTGAGTCTGCCAACCCCTGTACTTTATCATAAACTAAATTTGAAATCAGGTGACCTTAATTAAGAGCAAGGGTTTAACAACTACTAACTGTGACCTTGGGTACCTTTCTGAATCTTAGTTTCCTCATCTTTGAAATTAAGTATTATCTCTCCTACTTAAAATGCCAGACTGTTAAAAAAGAGAGAGAATATATGAGAGATTTGTAAGCTGCCAAGCTTTATACAAGTAGGGGCTGACATACAAATAACACTAAAACTTAAAAAAAAAAAAAAGGTAAACCAGAAACATTAATGTTAATATTAAATTTCTTAACTTTATTTTTTAAAGATTTATTTATTTGAAAGCCACAGAGCACTTAGGCACATGACCCTGAGCAGGGGGAGGGGCAAAGGAAGAGGAAGACTCTCAGGCAAACTCCTGGCTGAGTGCAGAGCCCAACATGGGGCTGGATCTCACCGCCAAGATCATGACACCAAGATCATGACCTGAGCCAAAGTCAAGAGTCAGATGCTTAACCAACTGAGCCACCCAAGCACCCCTAAATTTTTTAACTTTAAAAGGGCAATAGTTCACTATAAGCTCATTAAAAAAAATTTCTAATTTAAGAACTTCCTTTATTATATACACTTTAAAAATACTCAGAAATACATGCTAAGCAAAAGAAAATCCTACTTGCAAAAGTTATTTTGACTGTTTAGAAAATACATTTAGCTTTAGACTCATGCCAAAGATTTTTAAAAAGGTAATAATCATATATAAAGGCATAAGATTAAATTACTGCTTGTTTGGCTCCATAAAAGTAATAAAGAGAGTCAAATGTAAGGACTCTAGCACGTTTTATTCTTTCTACACTCAGGAAACTTTTGGGGGAGTTGATATATAAAGAGTAGAAATAAACCTGCTTAAGATTTCATATATTCATACAGTTTAAGGCTTCTTTCCATATACCTTGCAATTTCAGCTTTAAGTCTCCCAATTTCTTCAGTCAACTGTTGAATACGCTTAGTATGCACTTCCTTTTCAGAGAGGAGCTTCCGATATTCTTCTGTATCTGGATCTTTCTGTTGACTAACTAGATGCTAGAATAATAAAAAATGCATAATATGGTTTTATAGGCTTTATGAAACTAATGTGCTGTAAAACTAATGTGCTAATAACATAACAATATCTAATTACATTGACATAAGTTGTCTTATACACATGGTGATCAAGCACCAAACTACAAAGACTGAAGTTTTAATTTGTTTAGCTAAAACTCCTGGCCAAAATGGAAAAGTGAAATAAAGTAAATGTCACTCATTATACATAATTTTTCATAATTGCAAACAAATATTACACAATAGTTACAAAGAAGGAAAATAAAGGAATCCAAAGAAATTATAATCTTTTAATATTAAATATCTACTTTCATTAAAGTGACATTTACAAGAAAAAAGCGTCTATATCTTTAAATCATTAAAATTGAAACAAAAATATGAAAATAATGCTAAATGTAACTGATTCCATTAGCCAGGAAAGACAGCAGCAAAATTTTAAAAATATATCTACGTTTGGGAAGACGACCTTCCTTTCTTGATTTTTCAGATGGCTTGTGCAACAAAAACAGGAGTAAATGGGCTCTAAAGTTTGACAATTTTATACAGATAGTAAGTAACAGTTACCATTCTAGACCATTTTCTAGGTGTGAGGTGTTGGGCAAACTGGTTTACATTTATTAAATTTTTTGTAAAATGAAAACTGGTATTATGTCTTCATTTTTACAAATGAGAAAAATAGGCTCAGAAAGATTAAGAAACTCTCAGAAATTAAACAACTAATATCTGGCAAGGCAGATTTCCAACCTTTTGTTTAAATCTAGAACTCGAGTTTCTAACCGTGTTATATGGTTTTATCTTTCCTAAAATTTTCAAGTGAACAAGTCTTTTTTAAAGTGCTTCAATACACTAGACAAATCCATTTTATCAGGTACAAAAATATTTGAGATAAAGGAAAAACACAAATGTGGAATTTAAGGAAATAGACTAGCTATTTCTTAAAAAAATATATCAAATATTTTTTAATCTCTTAAATGTTGCCCTTTTTAAAATCGTTTCCATTTTCAATTGGATTTACCTGGTTTCGTGCTTTCCAACGTTTGACATCTTCTTCTAGTAACTTCTTCTCTGCTTGCAACATACCACTTTTCTCACTCAGCTCAGCATTTGCTTCTTGTAAGGGTAAAATATCTAACTCCAGTTTTCTTACCTAAAAATAGTGGCAGTATTTTTTAAATATCTGATATAAAAATTCTAATATTATTAAAAATGACATGTCTCTATCTTGATTAGTAAGTTCCAAACCTTTGCTTGCATTTGCTGTAGATCCTGTTCTAGCCTCTCTTTCTCTTCTCTTAGCATCTTATTGGTCTCCATCACCACATTCATTGTTTCGGTTTTCTTCATCAGTTCTTCATGCTGGGCCATTGTTTTTGCAGTTACCTAAAGATTTCAAACACATGTGTACACCAATACCCAACAGTAGGTGAACACCTATCTTTTCCTACTAGTTCTAATCTTCCCTACAAAAAGTAAAAAGGATTTCAATGTCAGCTTTCAAAATGGAAATGTTTGAAAGTTTTACGTTTCTTTTTCTATGATGCAGACTAACTACAAAGAGTTTAAACAAATGCAAGAAATTAGAGATGAAAGCAAAAAGATACTATAAATCCCACTAGTAATCAGTACTAACACTGGGTAAAAAACATCAATTCAGATCTCTATTAATCTTTCTCCTTTTTCTTGGTATACTGAGTTTATTAAGGGTTTTTAAATGATGTTATTTTGTCCTCAGCTCCCTCCGCTTGTTCACACATTCTTCATTTCATTTAGTTCTTTCATCACTTTGGTTGTTAACAATTTTACTGAATAATGTTCAGTTGTGAGGAACTTCTTGTCTGTTCTCAATGGGTATAATCATCCATCTTTTAAACATTACTTCATTCCCTCACAATTTTTAAATCTATGGCTCAGACCAAGGACAATGTTACAGCAATGATGCAAAAAGAGAAATGATAGCCCCCCCCATTTGATTTAAGCAGGCTTCATTTCCCATAGTAATAAATTTTCTAGATATGTCTTATAAACCACAAAGTACTGGAAAGGAAGCTTCCATTCAAAGGCAATCTATCTTAAGCTACTGTAAATGATACTAACTTTTTGTCCATTGGAGATATATACTATGCTATAACAAATCATTCCGTCAAGTATAACCACTGTCCACATAGTTGAATTTCTGGGATCAAGAAAGTATATTTACTTTTTTTTTTTTTTTTAATTGTTTATTTATTTGTGAGAGAGAGCATGAGCGAAGGGAAGTGCTGAGGGAGAGGCAGAGCAGACTTCCCACTAAGCAGGGGGCCCGTTGCAGGGCTTGATCCTAGAACTCTTGGATCATGACCTGAACCAAAGGCAGACACTTGACTGAGCTACCCAGGACCCTCATGAAAGTATATTCAAATTGATTCCCATCACAACCGGTGGGGCACATCTAACTCAACTGTGAGAAGGCACACTGTACAATCTCCTTGCTGCTGATTACATGGCTTGGGTCTCTGCCTTGTCCTCTCTTCCTTCCCTTGCTCCCCTGCCTGTCTCTCTCCCTGCGACAGCCCTCCAGCTTGGGGTAGCTTGCTATAATAGGTGTGAAGGTTTCAGGTCACAGACTATGGGCCTACTGGTGGATGTGCGGGGATGTTCCAGATGTACCCCGGTTTCTTTTTTTAAGTCTTAAATGTTGCCCACCTCTCCCCCATACTCCCCAAGACTTTTCTTCATTTCCCATGAGCACCCTTGGCTGAAGCACAGATTGTAACCCCCTTTCGCCCCTTTGAAACTGGCCTTTAGTGAGGAATTCAGGGCTTTCCCTGTATCTCCTCCCCTACCTTAACTGAGGGATGCTGCTTTTTCTTTCCTCCTCCTCAAGTGCCTTTGTGCACCCCCACCACTCCACACTTTCCATGACACTTCCTTGCTTTGGCCAGAAGCCATAAGGTAAGGTTGGAAAGTCTCTGACTTCTCTCGTTTAGTTTTAGAACCACATTTACTCACTCTCAACCAGCGTGGGGATGAATATTGGGTTCTTAGCCCTGCCACCCTCTGCTGCCATCATCAGGTGATGACGTTTTTTAGCTCAGATTCTGATACAGTGAAAAGAACAGTAACCAGAGGTACTCAAGACTGGCCAGTTCTCAATGCCACGGAAGACAACGTAAACACATGATCCCTCGGGATGTACTGTTTTCTTTTCCTATAACTGCTTTTGCTTTTATAAGTTGAACAAATTTTTAACTGGGTTCACATTTGGTCATCCTTTCAATCCATTTGGGCTTAGTTTGGAATGTGATAACTGGAAGAACAAAAAGAACCTTGAATTCGGTGCATACTTCGGTTTTGGTGCTGCTGCTTCTCATGGTCCTCAACAGAGATTAAGAAAGAACTCAGTGTGCACAGCAGATCCCTAAAATCTGTGGGCCTGATTTCCTGACAAATTGCTGCCCTTTTCCACTTTTCTGTTCAGGAGTAGAAAAGGCTGGGATGAGGATGCATACTAAAATGAAAGCAATTTAATGTGTTTTAGATTTTTATTCTTTTTAATTTCTTTTTTAAAATTTCTTTTTAATTTATGGTTTGTTAAGCCACCTTTTAAAGCAGCAACTATCAAGTCTGAAAAGCAATCAATGTTTCTATTAATCTTTTTCTCAGGGGGCACCTTGTTCCTTATAACTTTAGTTCTAAGGATCTAACACTCTGTAAGTAAAGTTTAACATTACAGAATTGCATAAGCAGCCTTTTTACTGTCAGACTAATGCCTGCTTTTAATGTAACAAAAAAAGGTGTGTGTTGGCTCAGAATTGCCATGCTTGAGCACTCACCATGCTTAAGCATTTTTTTTAAGATTATTTATTTTACAGAGAGGGAGAGAGAGCGTGCAAGCAGAGGAGAGAGGCAGAAAGAATGGGAGAGAGAGAAGAGCAGACTCCCTGCTGAGCAGTGAGGATGATTCGGGGCTCCATCCTAGTATCCTGAGATCATGACCTGAGCTGAAATCAAGAGTTAGTTGCTTAACCAACTGAACCACCCAGATGCCCCTTGTTTGGGTATTATTTTTGATATGTGTGTTATTTCTTGCCTTTGCCGATTGTATGTAGGAGCTGTTTTCCCCTCTGACTTTGTCTGTTGGGCATTTTCTAGTATGATTTACCTGAAGGAACAGAGAGACTATGTAATCCTTTTAAAAACTATGATTCTGCTTTTTCCTCCAAATGTTAATGCCACTGAACTGGAGGGTCTGTTTATCTCCATGATGAGATGTTTGATTTGGACTGTCCTCTCAAGATGTAATTCTGAAACTTTGCATTTTTGTATGAAAACATACATCTCATAAACCTACTTACTTTCCCTGGGGGTTCAATGATTTTTTTCTCTAGCAGCCATTCCAACTACCTATCAGTTAAAAGATAAATGATTCAAAGTCTTAATTTGTTTCCTTCCAGATGTGAAGTTATATTACTGCATATCCTCATAATACGGGCATGCAATTATAAGCTTTTGGGTGGTGGTGTGGGCTAAGGAGTTGAGTGTGTGCTGTGACTATCCATTCACTAAAGCATCTTCTTTTCCTTTTCTGGTTGATAGTTTTGACTATTTTTTACTCCTCTACTGAGGATGTATACTTATTCTGTAGTAGTTTCTATCTACAATTTTATCTTAGAATAACTACTCAAACATATATATGACAACTATAATAATAAAGACAACTGAAATTTATTAAGTATTAACTATGCACCAGACATGTTTCTAAATGCTTCATGTACCTTAACTCACTTAATCCTTATTATTATCATCCTAATATTCTGGATGAGGAAATTTAAGAGCAGATAAATATACACAAGACACACATCTAAATGGTATGAAGCTAGAATTTAAAACCAGCCAGTCTGACTGTCACTAGTCTTTTGTCATTATACTCTATCACTTAAAATAATGTTTAATAGTTTATGAGTTTAGGAAAATCACTTATTTCAAATTAAACTTTATGTCATAAGAACTGAAATGAGCTCTTTTGATTTAACAACTGCTTTCTTAAAGCTTAGGATACATACCTGGACTTTCTCCCTTTCAGCATTTAGACTATCCTGCAGTTCCTGCAGTTCTCTCTCTAAAAGTTCAACTCTTTGTCGATAACGCAGACTCTCAACCTGAGCCACCTCAAACCTGGTTTCAGCAATTTCTTTTTCTCTTCGAATAAATCTAGAAGAATATGTAAGATTTTATTTGAATAAAAAAATATCAATAATATAACATTTCAAAACTTGGATAATTTTTAAGATGACAAAAATCAGTGACTTTAATGAACTATTTTTACATAATGTCTTATTTAATAAATAATGAGACTTTTAAAAATTATTGACCGTGGCTTTAGAAATGTGTATCTTTAAAATAACCAAAATGCATTTAATTTTTCAAAGAACTGACTCGAGTTCTTACTCTCAGATTCAGCCTAGTCATTTCTTTAACTTAGCACGTCTAAATGTCAAAAGTGACCTGTAAGGGATGAAAACTTTATAAATAAACAGCTTCCCTAATTTACATATTTGTAGTTGCATTACACATTTGTTGGTACACCAAAGAAATGAAGCATAAACAACTTTATTGGATTTACCTGAGAATTTCTAAAATTTGTTCTTGAGATTTTCCTTCTTCACTGAGAGATACGTTCAAGGGACCTTGGACACCTTCCTTCACAGAGGCAACAACCTTGTCACTTAATTTTTCAATCTGATCATGAAGTAATCGGTTTTGCTTCTCTAGATCTTCACAGCGAGACATACACTTGGAAACTTCATCCTGTAAACAGAGTCTATTATAATACCAGACTTTCCAATGTACATTTAAAACTCCCAAACCTTTAAATTCTCCAGAACATTCCATCATAGTGTACAATAATACCTTTAACATTCTTTCTCTTTCCTCCCAAGATGCTTTACACTCCAATAACTGTGATTCTGCTTTCTGGGTTGTTTCTTCCAAATGCTGACGGACTGATGCCATTTTGGAAACCTGTTCCTTGGCAGCTTGTAGAGCTTCAACATCAGCAGCATGTAGCATCAATTCTCTCTCATACTTATTCTGAGCTTCCACAGCTATTTTAGCCTGTAAGAAATTATTCCCCCATTGACACAAGATTAAAAACTCATTAGGTTAGTCAGTATTTTCTGAAAAGATGCATATTATATGACTTATAATAACAAAAGACAATCTAAATATACCAAAACATGAGAATAATTAGTAGTTATGCTGTATCTATTTAATGAAATATATGCTGCTTACAAGAGACTCATTTTAGACCTAAAGACACCTGCAGATTAAAGGAAGGGGATAGAGAAACATTTATCATGCAAATGGCAGTCAAAAGAATGAATGAATAGCGATTCTTCTATCAAATAAAATAGAGTTTTTTTTTTTTTTAAAGATTTTATTTATTTATTCATGATAGTCACACAGAGAGAGAGAGAGAGACAGAGACATAGGCAGAGGGAGAAGCAGGCTCCACGCAGGGAGCCCGACGTGGGATTCGATCCCGGGTCTCCAGGATCGCGCCCTGGGCCAAAGGCAGGCGCTAAACCGCTGCGCCACCCAGGGATCCCAAATAAAATAGAGTTTAAATCAAAGACTGTCATAAGAGATGAAGGGAAAAAAAAACAAAAAACAAAAAAAACAAAACAAAAAACAAACAAAAAAAAGAGATGAAGGGCATTATACAATAATAAAAGGGACTATCCAACAAAAAAAATCTTTAACAATTGTAAATATTTATGGCCCCAACATGGGAGCACTCAAATATATAAAACAATTAATAACATAAAGGAACTCATTGATAATAATAGCAGAGCAGTAGGGAAACTTTAACACCCCACCTAAATCAATGGACAGATCACCTAAGCAGAAAATTAACAAGGAAACAATGGCTTTGAATGACACACTGGACCAGATGGACTTAACAGATATAGTCAGAACAAAAAGAAGACACATTCTTTTTGAGTGCACATGGGACATTCTCCAGAAGAGATCACATGCTAGGTCACAAGTCAGGCCTTGCTTGACAAGTACAAAAACACTGAGATCATACCATGAATATTTTCTGACCACAACACTATGAAACTTGAAGTCAACCACAAGAAGAAATGTGGAAAGATCACAGATACATGGAAGTTAAAGAACATCCTACTACAGAATGAATGGGTTAACCAGGAAATTAAAGAAATTTAAAAATACATGGAAACAAATGAAAATGAAAACATGACAGTCCAAAACCTTTGGAAAGCAGCAAAAGCAGCCCTAAGAGGGAAGTACATAGCAATATAGGCCTAACTCAAGAAGCAAAAAAAAAAAACAAAAACAAACAAACAAAAAAACACCTCAGATAAACAACCTAACCTTGCACCTAAAGAAACTAGAAAAAGAACAACAAATGAAGTAAAGAGCCAGCAGAAGAAGGGAGATAATAAAGATTAGAGCAGAAATCATATAGAAACAAAAAACACAGTAGAACAGATCAATGAAACCAGGAACTGGTTTCTGGAAAAAAAAAATCAATAAAATTAATAAACCTGTAGCTGGACTTATCAAAAAGAGATGAGACTCAAAAAAATAAAATCATTAATGAGAGAGGAAAGATCACAACCAATACTGCAGAAATACAAACAACTCTAAGAGAATATTATGAAAAATTATGTGCCAATAAATTGGGCAATAAGAAGAAATGGATAAATTCCTAGAAACATATGAATTACCAATCCTGAAAATAGGAAGAAACAGAAAACTTGAACGGATTCATAACCACCAAAGAAATTGGATCAATAATCAAAAATCTCCCAATGAAGTCCAGGGCCAGATGAATTCCCAGGGGAATTCTACCAAACATTTAAAGCAGGAGGTAGTATCTATATCCTTCTCAAACTGTTCCCCCAAAAAAAGAAATGGAAGAAAAACATCCAAACTCATGCTGTGAAGCCAGTATTACCCTGATTCCAAAACCATACAAAGACCCCACTAAAAAGGAGAATTACAGGCCAAAACCACTGATGAACATGTATGCAAAAATTTTAAACAAAATACTAGCAAATTAATGAATCCAACAGTTCATTAAATAGATCATTCACCACCATTAAGTAGGATTTATTCCTGGGCTGCAGTGGTAGTTCAATATCTGATAATCAATCAACATGATACACCACGTTAATATAAGAAAGGATAAGAAAAAACCACACGAACCTCTTAATAGATGTAGAAAAGTGATGATGTACATCCATTCATAAAAACCCTCAGCAAAGCAGGGATAGAGGAAACAAACCTCAACACAATATGGTCATATACAAAAAGCCCAAAGCTAAAATCATTCTCAATGGGGAAAAACTGAGAGCTTTTCCTCTACGATCAGGAACAAGACAAGGATGTCTACTCTCACTAGTTATTTACATAGTACTGGAAGTCCTAGCTTCAGCAATCAGACAACAAAAAGAAAAGGCATCCAAAAAGGAAAGGAAGAAGTCAAACTCTCTTTGTAGGTGATGTGGATACTTTATACAGAAAATCCAAAAGACTCAATCAAAAAATTGCTAGAACTGATACACAAATTCGGTAAAGTCACAGGATACAAAATCAACGTATGGATACTTGTTGCATTTTTATAGACCAATAATGAAGCAACAGAAAGAGAAATCAAAGAATCAATCTCATTTACAATTGTACCAAAAACCTAAGACACCTAGGAATAAACCTAACCAAAGAGGTAAAAGATCTGCACTCTGAAAACTATACAATGCTGATGAAAGAAATTAAAGATGACACAAAGAAATGGGAAGACATTTCACACTCATGGATTGGAAGAACAAAGATTGTTAAATTGTCTATCCAAAGCAATCTACACATTAATGCAACCACTATCATATAAATACCATCATCAGTTTTCAGAGCTAGAACAACCAATCCCCAAATTTGTATGGAACCACAAAAGATCCTGAGTAGCCACAGCAATCTCAAAATAGAAAAGCAAAGCTGGAGGCATCACAATTCCTGATTTCAAGCTATACTACAAAGTTGTTTTTTGTCTTACAAAGCTGTATTACAAAGACAGTAGGATACGGGCACAAAAAGGGACATAGATAAATGGAATACAGTAGAGAACCCAGGAATGAACAACTATACGGTCAATTAATCTTTGACAAAGCAGGAAAGAATATCATATGGAAAAAAAAATGTCTTCAACAAATGGTATTGCGAAAAGTGGACAGCAACATGCAGAATAATGAACTGGACCACCTTCTTATACCATCCATACACAAAAATAAACTCAAAATGGATTAAAGACCTAAATGTAAGACAGGGAACCATCAAAATCCTAGAGGAGAATACAGGCGGTAACCTTTTTTGAACTGGTGGTAGCAACTTCTTACTATATATGTCTCCTGAGGCAATGGAAACAAAAGCAAAAATAAACTTTTGGGACTTCATCAAAATAAAAAGCCTCTGCACAGCAAAAGAAACAATCAATAAAACTAAAGGGCAACCTATGCAATGGAAGAAGATATTTGCAAATGGTATATCTGATAAAGGTTATATATCCAAAATATTTAAGAATTTATAAAACTCAACACCCAAAAAACAAATGATCCAGGTAAAAATAGGCTTAAGATATACCAAATAGACATTTTTCCAAAGAAGACAAACAGATGGCTAACAGACACATGAAAAGATTCTCAACGTCACTCATTATCAAGGAAATATAAATCAAAACTACAATGAAGATACCACCTCACACCTGTCAGAATGGCTAAATTAACAATAAAAGAAACAAGATGTGGAGAAAGAGGAATCCTATTACACTGTTGGTGGGAATGTAAGCTGGTGCAGCCACTCCGGAAAACAGTATGGAAGTTACTCAAAAGTTAAAAACAGAACTACTCTAAGATCTAGCAATTGCGCTACTAGGTAGTTATCCAAGGATACAAAAATACTGACTCAAAGGGACACATGCACCCAAATGTTTGTAGCAATATTATCAATAATACCCAAATTATGGAAAGAGCCCAAATGTCCACTGACTGATGAATGGATAATGAAGGTGTTGGGGAGATATAAATATATGTTACACACACACACACACACACACAGGCGGGAATATTATTCGGCCATAAAAAATAATGAAATCTTGCTATTTGCAATGATGTGGGGGGTACTAGAAAGTATCCTAGGTGAAACAAGTCAGTCAGAAAAAGACAAATACCATATGATTTCACTCATGTAGAATTTAAGAAACAAAACAAATGAACATGGAAGGAAAAAGGCAAACCAAGAAACAGATTCTTAACTATAGAGAACAAACTGAGGTTTACTGGAGAGTGAGGTGTGCAGGGATATGGGTTAAATAGCTAATGGGGATGAAGGAGGGCACTTATATGAGGAGCACTGGGTGTTGTATGTAAGTGATGAATCATTAAATTCTACACCTGAAAATAATATTATATTGTATATTAACTGGAATTTAAACAAAACAGGAGAAAAACAATAACCCATACCCCCAAAACAAAAAAGAAATATTAAAGAACTGTTCAAAATGAAACTTATGAGGACTATGTAGCAATTTGGAGCAGGCTTTATGAAATAAAGGCTAAGTATAAATCAGATTAGTAAAAATACATGTGCACACACGACAGCAACACAAACCTAAAGTGAACAAGGGAAATGAGAATAATTTATAATACTGAATTACAGATACATTTTTTCACTTTAATTTCCAACGTTATTATGTTTGGCAATAAGGCAAGGATAAATCATTTTTGTCTTATTATCTTTGAAGTACTTTGCCCTATGTTCTATTTTTTTTTCTGTGTTCCATTTTTAAAGTAATCTTCGTGCATATACATACTACGTACATGTAAGCAATACTGAATTGTCATGGAATGAATGGTTATTCATAGACCACTAAGGTTAAAATGAGAAGTTAGTAAACTCCTTACATATATTTCTTTCCCATTCTATTTCAGTTTAATTCTCATTTGAATTTTTATTTTTTCCCTATTTGTGAAGATTGATTTGTTAATGATTATTGCACTAGTTACTTCAAGCATTCACATATACTTTTCAGCTGATCTTAGTCCAAGTCCACAACAGTGTAAATAACATTGCATTTCTGTAAGGTTCACTAATCTCTGGTAGGTATTAATATACTCCAAGAACTGTTCCCTAGGATCAAATTTCATTTCTCAGTATTGGCTACAAGATCAACACTTACTTGTTCCTGACAGTCACGTCTGGCTTGCTGTTCATTACTCAAAGCTGTGCTTGCTCTCTGAAGAGCTTCTTGTACTTCATTCTGAACACTATTAAGTGTTTTCTTTAACTCAGACAACTAAATCAAAAAAAATAACATTAAAACCAGAGTTAACTGCAAACTTACTTTATGGTAAAGACAGATTTTATAAAGCCAACTAGTCCAGAGGGATTTCTTATACATTTAAAAGATAACTTGATGTCATTATCTGCATAAATTTTGCAGGTCTATATTCACTAAAATACCAGTCAATGCGCAGGCAAAGGCTTCCAAAAAGCAGCACTGGTACCTACCCATAAAGTGGTCTAAAATAACTCAAAAGAAAACATGTACAGGCCTAAAGAACAGACTAACACATAAAACTACTGTTAAATATGTGTTCGTCAGTATCTCATGAGATGTACTGGGTGGTAACTGATGTGCTATTGAAATCCTTACACACATAAACGACTGACATGGTTAATAATCTAATTTACCTGATGTTCCATACTCTCTATGGCTTTTCTCTTGTCATCCTGAAGTTCCTGTTTTTCTTTCTCCACTTCCATTAGCTTCTTTTCCAACTGTGTCTGAAACTCAGCAGACTCTTTTAAACGAACTTCAATATTCTTACGTACTTCTTCTGTCACCTTTACCATCATCCAAATAACATGATAAAAAAATTATACACACTTAAAACTATAGTTTCCCTATATCTACACTAAATTTGAAAAGTACTAAAATTAATATTTGCCTTGTATTAAAAAAAAATCCATCAATGCTGATCACAGAGTTTTAAAACAACATTTAAAACCTCATACTACCTCTTAACGTGGCTACTGGCCATTTTTCTTTTTTGAAGTGAAATTTCCAGTTCCTCATTTCTCTTGTCACCAAATCTGTCCATTCTACCATCAAAAGGTCTTTGCCCCACATATCTTGATTTCTATGACGCCAACCACAAAAGCTTTTAAAACTATGGCTAGTCCTAGACTATTGCTATAGACACTAAAACAAACTATATCTTCCAATCAACTACATTAATCTAATTGAGACAAATTCTGATGATGACATGTTGGAAAAAATCAAAAGCTCTAAATCTTATAGAATATAATTTAATATGACATTCAAAACCTTTCACATTTGGTTCTTGGTACATTTATAATTCTATTCCTCGTTATTTCACTTTACAAAGTCAATATACTAGCCAAACTGTTATTACCTGAAGTCTTTCTATTTGGCTGAGGGTCCCTAGTATATGGAATAGCCTTCTACCTTTGACTACCCAAATAATACTTTCTTTCAAGGCGGTGAACAAATACCATCTTTTTTGTAAAGTCACGCAGGAAACAACCAACCTCACTTCCTTCCATTCACACTAATATTTGATATGTACCTTTCTTATAGCAATTATACCCTCCTTTGTTTTACAAATTTTGTGGGTTTTGTTTTATCTGGCTTATCAGACTTAATAACTTTTAAGGTGCAAGAGGCAAATACAATGATATCCTCCAAACTCACATTTACTACAGTGCTTACAACAAGCTAATTAAAAAAACAAAAGAAAACAAAAACAAAAACATTAATTGCATTCAAATGGAATTTAAAATTGTATATACCTGTTTTTCTTTGTTAAGAGATTCTTCTAAGCTAGTAACCATTGCTCGATACTGTTCCACATTACTAGTACTTGTTTTGAGTCTCTCCTTCAAATCATTCACCTGCTCTTCTGCCTGCCGTAGCTGACTCAGAAGATCATCCACATCCTCTTTGTTGCTAGGCTGACCTAAAAGATTTAAGAGCTTTCTTAAAATTAACATTTTAAATGACCTTAGAGATAACTAAGAGT
This sequence comes from Canis lupus familiaris, assembly GCF_011100685.1. Lineage (NCBI taxonomy): Eukaryota > Metazoa > Chordata > Mammalia > Carnivora > Canidae > Canis > Canis lupus. Next base: position 19,302,607 of record NC_049228.1, read on the forward strand.
TCATGAAATTAGGATTAAGACTCAAATGGAGAAATACTTTTCTAAAAAGTGTATTTCAACCCATGCTAAGTACCAAAATACAAACAGGTACTTTGCCAGGATATTGTTATTTCTTATTAAAAAAAATCGAATATTTGAAATGTGCTATTACAAATATTACAAAGATATTTAAAAGAGAAGAACACTAAATATTTGTAATAAATTGAAGGAGCTACTTGAAAATACTACCAGGTTCTTATTTAAACATTTTTTATAAACACTAAATCTTTTATCATTCAATTTTCATTCTAAAATCCATGGGAAATGAAGAAACTGAAGATTGAAAATGATGTTTTCTTATCATATATCAATAAGAAAGGACTGTGGACTACTGGAAAATTACATATCCACTATACATTTATATGTCATATATATAACACACATATATGTACACATACATATTATGTTAAGATTATATTATTATTATTTTTTAAAGATTTTATCTATTCATGAGAGACAGAGAAAGAGGCAGAGACACAGGCAGAGGGAGAAGCAGGCTCCATGCAGGGAGCCTGATGTGGGACTCGATCCCAGGACTCCAATTTCATGCCCTGGGCCGAAGGCAAGCGCTTAACTGCTGAGTCACCCAGGGATCCCCTATATTATGTTTTTTTAAGATTATCTGGACTGAAGGCTTTGCATTTGAAATGGTGTATTCATAAAGAGAAGCAAAATCTAATGAAACAAGTCTTTTACCTAAGGCTATAAACAATGATTATAAATACTCCTCTAAAAGAGACCAAACAAATCAATTATTTCTGTAAGAGGGCCTTATTACAGTTTTAACAAGTTAGAGTTGAAAATTCAAGCATTACCCTCCCTCAAAGGATACATTTTTAAAGTATCAATAAATAATTTCAATCACTGGAAAACTATAGAGCATATCTTGGTCAGGTGCCATGCAGAACTATTCCGAATCTTCTAAGTCTGTAAATTTATTAATTTAAGCCTAAAACTAAGCTTTACTATATGAAAAGGGTTTTTTTTCTCTTTTGCCATTATCCAGAAAGAATAAGCAATTATTTACAAGATATGTTATAAGCCTAAAAAAGTATTTTACTGGGGCACTTCGGTGGTTCACTTGGTTAAGCGTCTGCCTTTGGCTCAGGTCAGGATCCCAGGGTCTTGGGATCAAGCCTTGAGTCCCGCTCCCTGCTCAGCAGGAGGCTGGCTACTTTCTCTCCCTCTGCTTGTGCTCTCTCTCAAATAAATACTCTTTAAAAAAGAAGCAAAAAGTACTTTACTATCAGTCTACTTATTTACCTTTACCAGTTCTCTGTGAGGACTGAGAAGCAAGCTGGACTTCCATATTACTGAGGTGCTGTTTCAATGTAGCAATTTCCTTTTGAGCATTTTTTAATAGTTCTTTTGTGTTAAGATGAAGATTTGTCTCAGTATCCAGCTGTCTCTTTGTATCCAAAAGTTGAACCTAAAAAGAAAGATACATTAATCCTGCAAACACTATAGTTTCATAAATAACTAGAAATTCACACTATCTTTTTGTAATACTTTAAATTCTGGCCCAGATAAAGTAGCAAAAACCAGATCTGAAATAACTGAAAAAAATAACTGTGCTACCTGAGACAGGAAACAAAGCAGCAAGCCCTATTAGTTCCCTAGCTTCCTGACTTAGGAGGGTCTAGGCTTTGAAAAAGGGATATAAGACAGAGGCCAGCTGACTCCTTGAACTGAGAACATGTGACTGAGAGTACAGGAAGAATAAATTAACTTGAATTCCTAGGACAGAGAGCTGCACTGATAGAGTACCCTGGAGATTTGCAAAGGATCCCTGCTGAACATTTAGCAAAATAGTCATCAGTGCATACATGTGGAATTACCCCAGACAAGGCAAAAAATCCTCCAAAGAGACTGAAGAGTGTCTGGTGCTCATAGACAGTCAGGAATAATGCCTGTTATAGCAGACAGACTGAAAACACTCAATTCATTGGACACTGGGACTACTATTAAGGACGGCCTCATCTTAGTAGTGAGAGATAATTAGTTACAGACTGAGAATTGCTTTGGGCCTGCCTACCAAATCATAAAAAGGAACACTCAAGAGAATCAACTATTTTCAATTATTGCATCCCAGAACAAAACCCAAGATTTATATGAATATAAAAATATCTAGCACCTAAGAGGGATAAAACAATGTATGGCACCCAATCAAAAATTGCTAGGCACGGGGAACCCTGGGTGGCTCAGAGGTTTAGTGCCGGCCTTCGGCCCAGGACATGATCCTGGGGTCCTGGGGTCCTGGGATCGAGTCCCACGTCGGGCTCCCTGCATGGAGCCTGCTTCTCCCCCTCTGCCTGTGTCTCCGCCTCTCTCTCCCTCTGTGTCTCTCATGAATAAATAAATAAAATCTTAAAAAAAAAAAAATTACCAGGCATACAAAGAGGCAAGAGAAACTTAACAGCTTGAAAGAAGTCTCTTCAAACCATGCACCAGCAGGAGATGGCAGTGTACCTATATACCAGCTTCATTTCTGGAAATAAATGATTTACAGAAATTCATAATACTAATAGACTCACATCTAGATTTCTAGTAAGTGTATGCCTTTGTTCCACCTCATTCTCCAGTTTCTTCTTTAGATGTGATATCTCATGTTCCAATTTTTCTATCTGGCTACTAAGTCTTTGTTTGGTTTCTGTTTCAGATCGCTCTAATATTCCCTGTAGTAAAAAAAGATTTTTGGTTATGCTTAAGAAAAAAGTGAAAAAAAAAAAAAAGCAACACAAAGAAAATTAAAGGCTACAGAAAATTACAGGATTACAATCCACTTCAACATGAGTTAAAGTCTATAACCAAGAACGTCTTTACGCATTTTTCATATTAAAGTATCTGTTTAATAAAGCAAAAATACAAACATATGACAATAGTCATTCAGATTTCCTAAAGTTTTAAAAGAAAAATTAAAAACCAAAAATTTAATCTTAAAAACAAACTACACAGGACTCTGTAAATATATATGAGGATGAAAACTGCCAACTGCACAGTTTCAATCAGTTCTGTTTCAAGGTTTTATTTAGAATATTGACATGTCCTAATAAACCTCAAAATGCAATTATCATCATAATGTGATAAAAGTGACAGAAAAATTTTCTAAGTTAAGAGCCCATGAGGATACATTACTACTTTACTTTTACATTTACTTTAAACTACTTAAATTTAACTTTGAAAATTTTTTTCTATAAGTGTTTTTATCTGGTTACCTGAATTGTTTGAAGATTAGTCAGCAGCAAGTTTTGTCCTCTTTGTTCAGCTAATAAAGACTCTCTTTGCTGAGAAAGACGGACTTCTGACAATTTAAGCATTTCCTTTTCCTTTTTCAAGTTTTCTGCTCTTACCTTGAGGCAAATACAAGTAAAAGAAAGAGATGCTGGAAAATAATGTGTTAAATGCAGTAATACCATTATATATAATTAAAATGATCCTTCATTACTATGTATTTCTTAATGCTAATTAGAGATAACATCTCTTCATTATAGAAGAATTTATAATTCTTTAAGTTTCATGTGTTGAAATATGAAGGAAAAATTATTGGGAGTATCATATCAAATGAAAAGATCCTGCAATTACCACAAATATTTATGATATCTTTACTCTTAACAAATCAGATTAAAAAAAATATATCTACAACAGAGTAAAAGCAACAAAATTGCAAAATTTGCTATCATCATGCCTTCAATACTACTAAATTATACAAGTTTTATAATCCCAGCTTGGCTTCTAAGTATCTGAGAATGCTGACTGACTTATTTCAACTTTTTTTTTCCTCATAAAGAGGACCCTCCGAGTCTCAAAAGATTTGGGAGCTTGCTCTGAAAATATCCTCAAAGTATTCACATTTACACAATAAATCATAAATAAGCAATCATAAAACTTACTCCACCAGTTTGAAAAAGTGATACCTCCATCCCCACAAATGAGTGGGAGTGCATAAAAATCAAAGAATGCAGCCAAAAGAATTAGAAAACCTAGGTTTAAGTCTCAACCAACCCATCTCTCACAACTATCCTAAACAGGAAATCACTTAACTTTTGAGTGTTTCTCAAAAGGTAAAATGGGGGACAGCTGCACCTTGCTCACAAATATGATCAAAAAGTTGTGTGGTAACTTTATAAAAAGTAGAAATATAAAAATTCATCATTAAGAATCCAGAGTTCAATTGAAAGTACTGTCCATTTCTAACAGGCATTTGTATACATGTTGAAATTCAGCAATGTAACTTAATGCTAATAAAATTTTCATATTATCTTTTATCAGGAATGAGCAAGAATGAATACAATATTCTTTTCCTTGTTATAACTGGAGAAATAGTGACTTATAAATTTAATATGAAATGGAAGACTTGTCAGGAAATCTTAATCCAAAAAAACCAAACTTTTCCTCGTTTAGTTTTGATAGAAACAACCACTGGATTGATGCACAATTGGATATTTGGAAACCACGTAATGATACTTGAAATCTACATATCTGTCAAACATCTGTATCATACAGTTAAACTAATAACTAAAAAGCAAATGTCAAATGCAATTTATAATGCAAGTCAGATGAAGGAAATTGGTCTCACTTCTGCAACAGCTAGCTTTTCATTTGCTCCTCTCAAATCTTGTGTCATTGTATTGATGATCTGTTCCTGCTTTTGAGTTGTTGCGGTGAGTTTCTGATTTCTCTCATGTAGAGATGTGATTTCTCGACGATATCCTTCAACGTTATCTTGTAGCATTTCATAACTTAATACAAGATAAAAGTAATTCTATAAGCAACTGAAATACTATATTCTAGCTTAGTCCCCCCTTTCTGTTATTTAAAAAGATTTTATTTATTTACTTTCAAGCGAGAGAGTGCACGGACAAGCAGGGGGAGAGAGAGGAGGAGAAGCAGATTCCCTCACTGAGCAGAGAGCCCGATGGAGCCCAGGACCCCAGGATCATACCTGAGCTGGAGATACTTAACCAACTGAGCCACCCAGGTGCCCCCTAGCTTAGTTTCTTAAAGAGCTTCATAATAGCTTAATTTCACATGAGTAACAATATGAAAAAAGTAGTTTGTATAATAATGTAAAACCCTCAACTCCAAATTTAATAGTGAAATTTAAATTTTATAAATAAGCTTTAAATCTAATTTCATGCTGAATTAACTTTTAAAGCTAATTCCTTTATAAGAAGTTTAATCACATTCAAAATAATACCAATAATGTTGATATATCAAACATTCACCATGACACAGTATGCAATTTAAGATATTTATGCATGGTTAGAGAGGGAGTTTTCCAGATCCTTTTGGCCTCTATAATTCTTCCTAATTTCTATGTGCTTGAAAACTTACAAAATGGCTGGCTACAACTATTAGCATAGGAGAAAAAAAAAGTGCTTTTACGTAGAGTATCACATTGTTGGACTATATGGAGGAAACTACCCGCCATATCCTTAAAAAACAGCTTTTTATCATGTAGTATACATAGAAATAAATTTTGTTGTAACTTGCTAAACTAATGAGTATTCAATGGATTAACTGGTAACTATAAAATGGGATGTACTGTAATCCCTTTATAAATGACCAAAAAAGTAAATTTTCCTAAAATTATCTAGCACTTGCTTCTTTTTTAGGGAAAGCTGAATGAAATTTACTCACATGCCTCATTCTCTGATGCATTTATAAATAATTAAGTCCTTCAGAAGCAGTAGATCCTTGAATCTTAAGAAGGAAAACTAACAACATTCCTCACATCAACTTCAACTTATCAAATAACTACCTGGACTCCTGAGGAATGCCTAAGAAAATCATAAACCAATACTGAAAAATTAAACCTCCACAGCTTCTCATCCTGGAATAAATATGGTCCACAAATAAGTAACAATCCTGCAAATTAGTCCTTGAATTTGACTTATTTAAATATTGAAGTTTAGAATATTTATTTAGACTATTACTTTTTGAACAACAGAAAATTTACCGTTTAGAAGCAAAATCTAGTTGTGTAGAAATTTTGGTGTTTTGTGATCGCAAATCTGTAATTTGATCCTGAAGTTTCTCGAGCTGTTCATTTTGTATTTTTTCATTATCTGCCTTTTCTTTTTTGTAATTCTCAAAAATCTCCTGCAACTAAATATTGGAGAAATTATTGAAACATGACAACCTGTGTTCTCCAAGAACCTAATCCAAGATATAGGTGTAATGGTGTGGGGTCTTACCTGTTTAAGGGCAGCCTTGGCTTCTATGGCCTCTGCTGACTCAATTACAGGTACTGGAGCAGGAGTGGAAGCAGTCTGAGATGTACTTGAACGTTTCGGAGTTGATGCAAGAGAAATATCCTCTAAGCTTGAAGCTTCAGAAACGTAAAAAGAATGATATAACATTTATCACTACCAAAATAACTAAGTTAGACTTATTCAAATGAAATGGTAAGATTATAGAGATTATAAAAGAATTATAAAAGAAGGAATCTACTAACCACCTTATTAAAACTATTTTGGAAAAAAAAAAAACTTTTGGTTTTTGGCTAGAGACAACATTTGCAGATGAAATGTTAAAACAAAACGTAATTAAAAGGTCATGGACATGTAATGTACGGCATGGGAATATGGTTAGTGACATGTGGTAACTGCACAGTGACAAAGTGTAACCAGACTTTTTGGAGAGTTATTTCCTGTTGTATGGAAATGTCAAATCGCTTTGAGGTATACCTGAAACTAAAAGCATATTGTATGTCAATTACACCTAAAAATATATAAACATAGTAACTTATGGACTCTAAGATGCATATTTTTCAGCAATGGTCAGCATTTCTTTTTTCTTAGATCTAAAATAACTGTATGTTTTAGGATTGGTGATGTAATAATCAATCATATATGGTAGTTAAATTTGAACTTACCATTCAGTAGAGTGGACAGTACTTATGTTGTAAGATCTATTCTATAATATACATTTAAAAAAAATTTCCCAAAACAACTTAGAATTTTTTAGGATAACATATAAAAACTTACGTTGTAAAGGAATGGCAACTCCTCTTTGTGACAACAAAATACGGTACATATCACGCTGACGAACTATAGAATCAACAAGCTGCATTTGATGTTGTCGTGACTCACGGAGTTGTTCTAATTCAGTGAGGGCATTCTCAAGTTTTAGCTGAAGCTCAGCAATTCTGTAGAAAAGGAAATTAGTCTATTTCATATAACGGAGAATGAGAGGCAGTTATAATTTCTACTATAAACTAATAAACATTCTACCATTTGTCACATCATTAGGATAATATTTTTGTCTCTTTTATCCTTTCTATCATCTGCTAAGTATTTTAAGATCTACTTTTGAAACTTCCACCATACAGAACTCAGGTACTCACCAAAGTTATCTGAAAAATCTGTTTGCAAAAATCAAACTGATTCCACTCAGTCCAAACACCCCAGTCTTCTTACTTTCATAATTATTGCTCTTTCCTTAGCACCAAACACTTTTTTGGGAAAAATTCATTACTCTGCTTGAGTAATTCCTACATTATCTTCTCCACAAAGCCTCGTCTGTTCCCTAAAACCCAGGCTAGATCTAGGCTCCCACGATAGGCTTATATTTGTTATAGCACTAATCACACTGAACTAAAATGATCTACTTATCTATTTTATTCTTAGGATCAATCTCACCCACAAATTGAGATACCGGAGAATAAAATGTTTTTTTTGTATTGTTGCTCAGTTTTTTTTTTCTCCTAAGTCACCATATTCCTAGTATACAGCCCGATTAAAGACATATAAGAAATTTTCAATAAATATTTGCTAAACAAACCAAGATAGTCAACTGCTTACTTGGATGAAGTTGTTTCTTGTTCCTCTCTTTCTCTGGTTTCCCCAAGTTCCCTAAGGGCCACTAAGAGACGTTGATTTTGCTGCTGAAGCTCTTCAATGTTTCTATAAGATACTAGATGCTGTGATATTACTTCCGATGAACTACTTATATCAGCAGAGCTTACTTCCTCATCACGAATTACATGATTGCCCCTTGCTTCTTCAAGTTCCATCAAAAGCACTCTAATCTAAAAACAAAGTTTTAATGTTACCAAATAGTATTGATGTTGATTCTGGAAATGTTTAGAATAAAAATTTTCAAGTGAAAATATTACTTTATGAACAACATCAGTTAGCATTATTTTTAAAAAATTATTTTTGTTTTAGATATTAAAACCTAAAAAATTTTAGTGGGAAAAATTATTTTTCATTTCTATAAAAGTGTGTAACAAGGGCTGTTATTTAAAAAAAAAAAAACACCAATTCTCTATTCTATAGCTCTACTTTTGTAAAATACTGACTAAATAAAACACAAAGAAATATATACCTGTACATGTTTTTGCTTGTATTTGTGTGCTTATGTATGTATTATTTGGTGGGGCAGAAGACCAGTATGAAAAACAGATTTATTTCCATTCATATGAAGTTTTTATGTGTGTGTAGTATGCTGTATAAACCCACACACAAAAATGAGATTAAAATATATGTATAAAATAGATCTACATTTCCTGACTTGTTCACTTGGGAAAAAAAAGTGGCTGAGTAATGTATATATGACTTTATTCTAGTAAAAACAATGGATACTTACATATGTTCATGAATGCTCACGGGTTTGTGTATATATATACGTGTGTATATACACATATACGTACCTACACATATATATGTATATATGTATACATGTGTATATATAAAGACCTGAAAGAATATACACCAGTCTGTTAATGCTGGTTCTACTCTGGGACTTGGGCAGGATTAGAAGACTTTTATTTATCCTTGAATTATTTCATTTACCTAAAATTTGAATATTTATCAAACACACACACACATACAAAAAAAGAAGGGCTATTAAAAAAACAAAAAACAACGACCAGGCTATAATTCACTAGAGTCTTATTCCTAACGAGAATTTCGTATGCAGTAATTCTTACATACATACCTGTAAACAGACTTAAACATTATTGGGTAGTCTGGGAAAAAAAAAAAAAATAGGAAAAGAAACAAAAAATTCTAACCTGTTGTGAAAGATCTTTTATTTGTATTTCCATTCTTTGATTGTCTCTTTCAAGCACAGATGAATGTTTGTTAGCTTTATCAGTGTCTTCCTGTAATCGCTGAATCTCCTTTAAAATGTAAATTAAAGTGAAAATTCTACATTTCCTTCTAAGATCTATACAAATGAAGCAGTTATATAAATAATAAAAAATATACAGTGCTTGTATAACATAGTCAACTGATAAATTAGAAGTCTATTTATAATACAGTAGTTACTGAAGAGTAATTCTCTACAAATATGAACACACATATACCTTAGTATCTTAAGTACTGCTTTATCATTATCACGACATGCAAACAATGGAGAATTTGCTATCCCTCCATATTAACTGTAAATTATGATCTTACAGCCATACCAAATTAATAGTGTATATCAAACGATGTCACAGAAATATTCTCTAAAGCTGCGTTACTAAAACGAAAATAAAGGACTATAGTATAATGCCAATTATATTACACTACTTACATGAAAGCAAACGTCAAAGTAAAAAATGTTGGGTAAAATGTGTAAGGCTTGTTTTTATAAAAAAAGACTTCGGGAATTAATTCTAAAGCAGGAGCAGGGATCCCTGGGTGGCGCAGTGGTTTGGTGCCTGCCTTTGGCCTAGGGCGCGATCCTGGAGACCCGGGATCGATTCCCACATCGGGCTCCCAGTGCATGGAACCTGCTTCTCTCTCTGCCTGTGTCTCTGCCTCTCTTTCTCCCTCTGTGACTATCATAAATAAATAAAAATTTAAAAAAATAAAAAAATAAAGCAGGAGCAGCCAATGTCACAAGACTGTTAAAAAGATAAAGCTTATGCAGTGCTTTGGTAAGTTCTGCATCCCAGTATCACTAAGTATTTAAGGGCACAATTTTAAGAATTATGTTTTGCCTGGAACACTCCCTCTCAACTGTGAGAAACTGGAGAAGATCTAATTATACCCAAGGGACCTCTTTTCAAACCACAGGGTTGAGGGGGAGGGGTGGATTTTTAAAGGGAACATTTTATCAAGGCAAGACTGCTAGATAACATATGACCTGGGAGAAAAAGACCAGTAGATTTAATACACCTGGATTTAAACTGATATCTAAGCTGTAATAGCAACAGTAATAAAATTTTAATCAGTTTGAATTAGGGATGCAATTTATTTATACTATTTTTTCCCAGGAAAAAAATTTTTATCAGTTTCAAACAGCAGATACAAAAGGTTACTGAATTTTCTCAATAAAACTTGTTTAATATATCTTGACTTTTTTTCAGCAGTATTAATAGTTGTATCCTAAAAGCAAAATTATATGAATATATTCTTTTAAGTTATTATCTAGTAAAAAGGTATCTTAAAAGATATTTATGAATTTTCTTGCAAAAGAGTAACAAAATAATGTATACAAAAACTTTAAAAGTTGTAAAATATTATAAAAAAAGGAGTTCTTCTCTATGGTTAAACATTACCATTTCTAGACAGATTATCAGAACTGTCTGATAAAGAGTGACTATGACAAATTTGCAACAGTTCTGCTACAAAGAGATTGTTATTTTAATTTGAACAGTAGCCCAAGGAGAGTTGGCTATTCATCATCCCTATAGAATGCTATAGAAAACATCTCTAATGTCTTAAAAAATGGAAAAAGCTCCCATATTTTTAGCTAAATAAGAGCATTTCATGACTACAGGTGTTTAATAATGCTGAATTACCCTATCACCAAAAAGAATTAGCCTTTTCTAACTCAAATACTTTATTTTTTTGAGAGAGTGAGGGACTGCACACACATACACATGCAGACAGGGAGAGGGAAAGGAGGAAATGGGGGAGAAAATCTCAAGCAGGCTCCGTGCCAGCATGGCACCCAATGTGGGGCTCGATCTCATGACTCTGAGATCATCACCTGAGACAAAATCAAGAGTTGGATGGTTAAACAACTGAGCCACCCAGGTGTCCCATCAAATACTTTAATTCTAATTAAGAATTACCTACTAAATCATCTCTTATATGTATTTTCCCCACAGCTAAAATTTAAGAGAGGAACCAACCTTCATCGCTTGTTCCAGCTTAACAGATAAACTTGCCACAGCCTTCTGTGCACGCTCATACTCCTCACGCTGACGTTTCAAAATTGGTGCTTTGGCTTCAACTTCTTTCACTATTTCATCTAGATACTTGTTAATTCTTTTATTCTCTAGTTTCTCCAAAAGCAACTGATCCTGAGTTTCCACATAAGCATTATACAGCTGAAAGGAAAGGAGAGGTCATTTCAAATCTAAGCATAATAACAGAAGCATATCATTGATTAGCTTTGTAACAAACATGCATTATTAGCACTTAAACAAGATGGAAATGTTTACTATATGTTAGAAGAACCGGGACCAAGAAAGCTTCTCTTACAATGATCCATTAATCATCAGATGATTTTAAGAATAATCTTTCTGAGCATTACACATTTCAGCAAATTTCCTTTTGCTGAAAGGAAATAATAAGATTTAATACCATTCTGACCTCAGTTAATTTCATGCCAGGTTTCACTATCTTGGCCACAGCTGCTGCAGTAGGAGACATAGCTGCAAGCTCTTCTTCAGATAATATGGCTCCTGTACCAACATATAGAAATCTAGTGTTATTTCTGTAATGTTTCACACTAAAGCCAGTAATATATTTTCCAAAATGAGTGTGTTCCAAGTATGACACCAACTAAGCATTACATACAAATTCCTGAGATTTTAAATATGACATCAAATTGTCATCTAAAATCTTTTAGCTAAATGTAGCTAAAAATGTTCTGGAAATTGACACACAATTATGCGTGATCAAATGGTACTTGTATTTGACAATATGGTAAAGATATAGATAAGTACTAATTTTACACTAAAAAAAAACTCAGTGGAGTTTCCTACAACACAAGAGAAATACTATTAGTGGAAATTAGTAAGAACGATGTAGGAAGTCCTTGTATTTCGTTCAAGTCATTTATAAGCATCTTCCAATCCATACCTTTACGTTTTGTGGCAGAAAGCAGGTCATTTGCATTCTCTAATTCCTTCTCCAATTTCCCAATTTTCTCAAGCATTTCTTTTTCCATTTGATCTTTAGATTCCTCCACTTCTAAAAGATGATCTTGTATTGCTTTATTGGCTAAAAACATTTTTAAAGACAGAATATCCACACACTATTAAAATCTTGGGAGTTTATAAAATGTAACAGCATAGTCATTATTTTTCCCTTCAGCAGAATTTCTAAACAGGCTAAGGTTGCCAGTTACCCTCTGAAAATTTACTTCTAATTCCTGAAATGTTCTTGCCTAATGAATCTATTTCTCCTTTTGATATCTTTTATCCATGGGGAAAATTAGGGAACTCAAATTGTCAAAAAGTGTCTCTAAGTATCTCTTTGGTTTTATTCTGATCTTTAGCTAGAACATAAGAAATGACTAGAAAAGATCACATAGACAACTTATACTAGCAAACAAAACAAAACAAAACAAAACAAAAAACCAAACACCAAACCCAAAAACATACTAAAAAGAATACAAGAAAATTAAAGATTTTAAAATATACAGATTTTAACCTAAAAAGTGAGGCTTATATATGGATTAAGAGAATACCCAAACTATAAACCCATATGTACTTATCAAAGTAAATGTTTCACAAATGGAAGAAAAATTTCCTGTTAGAAACCAGACCATTAAAAAAAAAAAAAAAAAAAATAGAAACCAGACCATACATAAGATGTAAAAAACTCTGAAAAACATTATCTATATTTTCAAATACCCTATCTGTTGAAAATAAAATTCAAAGTTTCTTAATCTAAGAATCTTTCTTCTATACTAAATTTCAACTCTATTAAGGTCAGTCTAATTTCTAAATCCAATAATCTACACACAAAATAATCTTCCCATAATTAAATTTTACCTTCTCCAGCTTCTTTCAAAAGTTTGTGTAGTTCATCCACTGCTCGGGTCAGTTCATTGCTCTTTGCCTCGGAGTCATCAGCAGCACTCTAAAATTTAATCTTAAAAAGTTACTGGACATCTAAAAATGCAGTATTAGAACAATAAAATGTGTAGTTGGGCATTTACCTTGTATAGATTAGAGAGCTTTATGTGAGCATTTAACTCATTGTGGAATTTCTCTTCCATACTGGCCTGCTGTTCCTTGGCCTGCAAAAAAGACCCAATTACAGCAATCTCGCTTGAACTGAATTTTGTTTTTGTTTTTAAAGATTTTATTTATTTATTCATGAGAGAGAGAGGCAGAGACACAAGCAGAGGGAGAAGCAGGCTCCATGCAGGGAGCCTGATGTGGGACTCAATTCCGGGACTCCAGGATCATGCCCTGGGCCAAAGGCAGGCACTAAACTGTTGAGCCACCCAGGGATCCCCCTGAACTGAATTTTGAAAGCTCAATGAATGTTAAAATGAAAAAATCCAATTTGTAAAAAGGTAAAAATTAACACCAGTTTTCAGGATAAAGATGAATGACCTTAAAGATAAAATATTACTAATATTTTTATCTTAAAGTATAATACTTCGATGATATTAAAATTAACCATATTTATTTTCAGACAATACTTTGGATCTAGCATACAACTGCCATTTCTGAATCTAGCCATTTTAGCCTAGCTACAGCATATGAAAGTGTCCTGGCCATTTTATGGTACCAGAAACAGATTAAAACATGAAATCATTTAAAAAATAATAGCGCCTCATTATGCTTTAATATTTTTATAAAAGAGAAATTTTAAAGTGGTCATCTATACCTCTTTCAGTTTGGTCAACAGCTCTTCTACATGTTTTTGAAGATTCTCATTTGATGTTTTCAAGCCACTCATCTGTTCTTCCATTCTAGAAACCTAGAAACAGAAGAGTTGGGTGGAGAGAGGATATTGTAACAACTAAAATGAATTTGATATAAAGCTTGGCTGCCAAGTGAAAGCGAAATGTCCTACATCCAAAATAAAGGATTTCACATAAAATGTATATATTTAAAAAAATGAAAATACCTCACAAACAACACGTTTGGATTTATCTCCCAAAACTTATCAGCACTTCTTAAATGTATCTTAATGATACATCAAAAGATAGTAGATGGTATCAAAATTCATCAAAAAATACCTTAAAGTATTTATTTAAATGCAATTGGTTTATTTCCTAGACCACATGCTTATGAATTTCATCTCCCACATTTCTAATATTATGTTTACTTTGGTACATCATGGAGTGTATTTTTTTTTAAGGTTTTTATTTATTTATTTGAGAGACAGAGAGGGAGAGAATAGAGTCTGCAGGATTTGGGGGAGGGCCAGAGGGAGAGAAGGACAAGCAGACTGCCTTCTCAGCAGTATAGCTCCTGACTCGAGGTTCAATCCCAGGACCCCAAGATCATGACCTGAGCTGAAGTCAGATGCTTAACCACCTAGCCACCCAGGTGCCCCTCATCATGGAATACCTCTGTCATAAACTGGCACACAAATGTTAAGTTTTAACCAAAATGAAAATACAATTTTCCTAACTTACCTCTTCTTTTTTGTTTTCAAGATTACATTTAAGCTCTAGAATCTCATTTCCTTTTTCTCTGCCAAGAGCCAAGAGTTCATCAGTTTTGGTTTTTAACTCTGTATTCAGCCATGTATTCTGATTATGTAACAACTCCTTTTCTTGCTCCAAACGTTTTTCTCTATACTAAAAATATCCAAGAAAATAACAATCAATTAAAGACAATACACGGTTAGCTAAAAGATCTTGCCTGCAGTTAAAGAACATAAAGCAGAAACTTAACAACAGAAATAAATATTTGCATGCATTCTTAACAGAAAACAGATTAAGAACTCTAAGAAACTTAAATATCACAAACAGTTCAATTAAAATGACTTTAATGTTTAATTGTTTCCCTGACATTAAACAAAAACACAGCTTTTAATTACTTTATAGAACATTTGCCTATACTTAAAATTTAATTTAGATGAGTTTTAAGCAAAAATTGCATTTTGTGCATTAGGAATTGTTACTTGCTTTAACAGAAACATCAGAAGCTTGAAGTTCATCCAATTTTAACTGCAGATCACCCTTTGTGGCATTGCTTTCTTTAAGTTTTTCATTGAGACGTTTAAAATCCTCTAGAAAATTCAGAAGAGAATTTGAAAATAATGACTAATGCTCAGAGGAACCAAACATTGAAGATGCATCTCTTGAAATATAAGCATTTAACACAAAGTAAGTAGTTCTCAACAACTTTGTTTATCTCTTAGTTAAAATTTAATTTTAACAAATGATAAGCCAAGTTTGCGTACCCAATCAAACATGAAAATTATATTGGTTATTTTATTTTTAAATGCAGTATCTTAAGCTAAATATACAAATTAACATTGATTTTCCTGATATATACCTACAGATCTATTAGAATTTCAAAAATAGCCATTTGTTAAGTTAAAAAGCAGTAATACATATAAAAACTACTCAAAACAGCGAAAATACATGCCTAGCTTATATTCTTGCCTAACTCCTTCAGTCCATATTTTTAAATAAAAGCTTTCCTTTCAGGTTCTTATACATATTGAATATTTATGGACAAGTTATATGAAAACGTGTGTCTGTATTAGGAGTTCAGCCTCTACAAATCAACACTTAAACTGTTTCTAATTTGCTATTATAAATAATATCATAGTATCTTAGTATATAAACCTTGATCCAAATTATAATTCCCTAGATGTTTTTCATTTGTGTATAATTGTCTAGACAATTCTTCAAAACCTTGATAATGATTTAAAGAAACGGATGGGAAAAACAATAGGATATTACATTGAACTATATTCTGAGCTACAACAAAGAAGCAAGAGAAGTGGACTGCAGATTAATTCCTATTATAAGAGAAAGAAAGGAGAGTGGAGTTAGAAGCTAAAGTATTTCTTCATACCTGTTAAATATTCAAGTTCTTGAGATAGTCTCTCATTGGTTCTAACTAAGTCTCTTTTTTCAGCTTCTAATTCTTCTTTCGTCCTTGTAAACTGGCTCTATCATGCAAAGGAAAAACAGAATATGTTTAAATTAAAAAAAATCGAATTGATTAATCATTTTAGGAACTTAAACAGAATTATCACTGTATTTAACATTAGCTGTAGCTTAAGAATCGTTGGTTTTCTTTCTCTTATAACTTAATACATCAAAAAGTTTAAAAATCACCTATAATTTCAACACTATATTTTACATTTTAAAAAATTATTTTTCATAGGCTTATGAAAAGTTTCCCATATCACTATTTATCTCTTGGAAGTGTCCTTATTAACTTAAGCTTTGTAGAAAAGACATTTAGTTTACTTCTAATTTTTTGCTGCCATAAAATACAATCTTGATGGTTATCACTGCATCAAATTGGTTCAATTTAGTTTTCAAGAAAAAGCCCTAGACATGGAATTACTTAAAACTTTTAACATTTTGTCAAACTGCTTTGCAGCAAGACAATGACAATCAATATGCTTTTATTTGTAAGTGTCAATCTCAAGCCACTCATGCCAGAAATGAAAATCATTCTATTAAAAAAAAAAAAAAAAGGAAGAGAACGAAATCAATGTTAACATGGGGAGGTGAAAAGTAATTACCTTATTGTTTTATCTGCATTTCTCTGATTAGAAGTGAACTAGGGCAACACTTCATATTGCCACTGACCATTTGTAAAGCTTCTTCTCCAGCTTTTTAAAATTCCTTTGCCCATTTCCCCCTGAATGATTTTTCTTAAAGTATGAAAGTAGTCATATATTAAGGATCCAGTCATATTTTAATTGAAAAAATACGTATTAATGGTTTATTTGTGCTTTAGTTCTTTTTATGCAATGAATTTTAAATTTCTATTAAAGTCTACCACTTTCCCAGTTAGTATCTTTTTTAAATTAACTTTTAAAAATTTTTATTTAAATTCAGTTAATTAACATATAACGTATTATTAGTTTCAGAGGTAGAAATCAGTAAGTACCTTTTATATATCAAGTATCTTCTTTTTTCTTTTTAAAGATTTTATTTATTCATGAGAGACACAGAGAGAGAGAGAGAGAGAGAGAGAGAGGCAGAGGCAGAAGCAGAGGGAGAAGCAGGCTCCATGCAGGGAGCCTGATGTGGGACTTGATCCTGGGACTCCAGGATCTCTCCCTGGGCCAAAGGCAGGCGCTCAACCGCTGAGCCACCCAGGGATCCCCTCAAGTATCTTTTAGTCTCAAATCAAACACAAGGGTTATTTTGTTTTGTTTTTCCAAACACAAGTTTTTAAAAAGCAAGGGCAAGAGTCTGAAGTTTCTATCCAATTAGAGAATTACTGAGTATGATCATTTTATTAAACCAATAGGTAAATAATCCTTTTGATTATATTCAATCTGTTACTCTTATCACTACTTTAGAGAAATAATTTTTTTTTAAAGATTTTATTTATTTATTCATGAGAGAGAGAGGCAGAGACACAGGCAGAGGAAGAAGCAGGCTCCATGCAGGGAGCCCGATGTGGGACTCGATCCTGGGACTTCAGGATCTCTCCCTGGGCCAAAATCAGGTGTTAAACCACTGAGCCACCCAGGGATCCCCGAGAAATAATTTCTGATGTGGATTCACCCATATCCCCAGCTGTATCAACATAGTTGAAATAATGCCTGAGCAACAATAAGTATTAAATAGAGAATCTCTAAAAGAAAGGGAGGATGACAGGTAGATAAGAGAGTGAGTGGCGGGCGGGGGGGGGGGGGGCAGACAGATGGACCTATGATTATCTCACCTATTTATAGTTCTATGACATTTTACTTACAGCGTGAATTTTTTTGAAAAAAAAAATCACAACCTTAAGAGCTACAGAATCAAAAGCAAGTTTCTTTTTATATTAAATACCGAGTAAAAGAAACACCTTATCAATAAAACACATAAAAGTTCTATTAACATATAAAATTTATATATATGCATATTTGTCAGTAGTTTCTCCTAATAGAACATGTTTCATCTTCCCATTAAGAAACACAAAATAGAATACTTCCTCAAGTGTCATGCTTATAGTTAGCTTTATTCACAGGAATAACTTTTACCTGAATGGCAATATTGCGATCCTGAGCAACTTCAAGTTCTTTATTTTTCTCAGTCAGCGCCTTTAGTTGATTGTCTGGATAAAAGGAATTTTATGAACATACATCCATAAACTTAAAAACTGCAGTGACAGTTTTCATGCATCTGCCACCCATATACATTTTAAAATGAAGAAATGGAGTCTCAGAAAGGCTGAGTTGTAGAACATAGTATTACAAATTCATGAATATCCCAAATTTACTCTACTTCTAGAACAAATTTTTTTACTTTTTTTTTTTTTTTTTTAAGATTTTATTTATTTACTTATGAGAGGCACACAGGGAGAAAGGCAGAGACATAGGCAAAGGGAGAAGCAGACTCCCCATGGGGAGCCTGATGTGGGACTCAATCCCAGGACCTCAGGATCATAACCTGAGCCAAATGCAGACGTTCAATCATGAAGCCACCCAGGCATCCCATTTTACTTTTTTTTTTTTTCTTAAGTAAGCATCATGCCCAGTGTAGAAACCAACTTGGGGCCCAAAACCATGACCCTGAGATCAAGATCTGAGCTGAGACCAAGAGTCAAACGCCCAACTGACTAAGCCACCTGATGCCCCAAACTAAATTTTTAAATATATTATCCTGTCTCCCAAATCATATTTGTGATATTCTAACCAACATTTATAGAAAAAAGCATATGCAATTATCACTTTCATCATATTTCAATGACTCTTCTAAATTAATTATAACAACGAGTTAGTTATATTTACAAATCAGGTAATTGAGGAAAAAAAAGTCAAGAGAATAAATAACGTTTAAACTATGTAAACAATGTAGGGATCCCTGGGTGGCGCAGCGGTTTAGCGCCTGCCTTTGGCCCAGGGCGCGATCCTAGAGACCTGGGATCGAATCCCACATCGGGCTCCTGGTGCATGGAGCCTGCTTCTCACCTCTGCCTGTGTCTCTGCCTCTCTCTCTCTCTCTGTCTCTGTGTGACTATCATAAATAAATAAAAATTTAAAAAAAGAAAAAAAAAAAACAATGTATACAGAGTAAACTATGTAAACAATGTTTACGTAACACATAACAACGGATAACAACAATGGATAATTGTGATACAGCTTGTTTATCACTCAAAAGAGCCTTCGATATGGAGGAAAAAAAATTATGCTTGATCTCCCATAATCTCCACTTATAGTGGTCTATCTCCCCTTGAACAGTTTCTTCTCCAAATGCATGCAGATAACTAGGAAAAATAAGCTTTCTGACATTTTCTTTCACTGAAACATATCTATACTATGTGCTAGCAATTTAATGAGTAAATACATGATTACTACTTCCAATCTTTAGCTCTACCTAAACAATTGGCTTATTATAGAGAAAAACCATGTAAATTAGTCTGATTTTTCTATTTTGCACTATTATTTACTGTTTTCCAAAGTTAAGATCTAGAATGATAAACTAAAAAAAACAAACACAATTGTATACCCCAGAAAGGCATACTACATGTGTGTCTAGGTTTATCCTCGCCTTCTCCTCCTCCCCTTTTCAGATCTCATTAAAGAAGATATAAGCACAATAATTTTCTTTTCTTTTTCTTTAGCACAATAATTTTCCTGAAATTCTTTAGCACCATAGCTCTGTAGACCTAGTTATTATGCCAAAGCAGAACCATATACAGATGATGAACCAGATCTAGCTACTCAATAAATTACTTATGCCCTCATTCCATGTGTGTATATATACCACTGTACACATGTATCATATATTTTAAAAATTAAGTGCTTCAAAATTAGCTGGAAAAAATTATGACCTAAATAGCTGATGGGCACAGACCTAGTTAAGAAAAAAGGCTGAAGTGTTAACCATTCTCTTATTAGCTTCCTGTGTTCCCAAATTAAAAATCCAGCTACATCTAACAGCAAATATTATGTCCTCACTCTATAACAATCTTTTGACATTTGCGTTCTCTTATCATAACCAAAGCATATAATACACATTTCCCAAGAAAAGCTAGGACCTTAACTAAGATCTTGTGTACCTTCTAGAACTTAATGATAGGAGAAAACTAATTAAAAACAAAATTACTCGGGACACCTGGGTGGAATAGTCTGTTAAGTATTTGTCTCTTGCTTTTAGCTCAGGTCACGCTCTCAGGGTCGTGAGATCGAGTCCTGAATCGGAGTCTAGGCTCAGCACAGCGTCAGCATAAGATTCTCTCCCTACCCCACCTTGTGCTCACTCTTTAAAAATAAATAAATCTTAAAAAAAAAGGAAATTGTTCATCTTTCATAAAAATTGTTCATCTTTCAAAAAGGAAATTGTTCATCTTTCATAAGAAACACATAAGGAAGATATAGGCTTTAATCTTCAACAACATAAAAAATAATTAAGTCTCTGTCCTTAATTACATTTTCAGTTGCATAATGCTTCATGCGTCTTTAAAATGCTTTCAAACATCTCATTTGATCTGTACAGTTATGTAAGCACATGGACAGGTGGTTCTAGCCATTTCATATATCACGATTTACAAATGGCCAAAAGAGCTTCTGATAGCAGTCAGAATTAGAACCCAGGACTCCTGACCACTAAGCCTTACGTTTCTCATGTTCACCATCAAGTGAAAACTCCAAATACTACCTTAAATGAAAACAGTGACAATCAGTATTTTCATAAACAGTATGTCAATGTTTCCAAAGCATCCAAAAGTGTCTAAAAATCTCTATACTACAAGAATAAAATAAGGTTGTAAAAATACTTACTGAGCTTCTCTAGGTCAAGCCTTAAGCTCTGGCACTCTCGGGTTTCATTCACAAGTCTCTCCTGACTGTGAGACAACCTCTTCTCTATCTCAAAGTACTGTTGTTCTTCAGAAGCAGAGGAAAAAATAAAATCAAACATACATGTACACACACTGTCAATACTGCTATTTATTTTTAATAATGTTGATTTTAAAACTTAAAGACACAGTATTTGAATTGCACTCCAAATAAGAGATTTTGAGTAAAGATAAATAGAGCACTGAAAGGACTTTAACATTTCCAACTGACACATGTTTATGACAAAAGAAAATGAGACCTAGAGGGGATTTTACAACTTCTCTTCCATAAGACTGCAATTCTTCAAGGTAGGCAACAAGTCTTTACTCACCTTAGTATTTTCCCCATAAAAATCAACAGACATTTTAGTATAAAGCAGACACATGTTCAAAGAAACCTTATTACATGGAGAAAAAATTTAGATTAAAAACTGCTTTGTTTTAAAAGGTTGTATTAAAAGACTGAAATACCTAAAGATATAAAATAACTAAATTTATGTAAAAATGTGTTAACTGTACAAGAGAAGGACTGAGTGTGTCCTGTTGAGCACAGTATCAAGCACATAGGAGACAAGCGATATTTATGTATAAATAAATCAACAGGAGCCAGTGTATGTGCTATCTTCAGTGTTGGGATTCAAAGAATTATTTTTCCGACATCCAATGCTGCTTGATAATTAAAGTTTTTGAAATGACAGGGTTCAGAATTTTGTATCAATTTAGCCAAAGCAGCATCACCCCAGGTAAACCAGGGCAAATTATAACAAGAGTTTATATATTTCAGTAAGGGTAGCTGCTATGATCTTAATCCTTCTTCATGGACATACTCGTCGCTATGGTCGGCGACTTCCTTTCTTAAGGGCCTCCTGTAAGTACGTCTAAACAAGCCTTAACATATTTTCTATTAAACTCCAACGTGTAGAGAGAATTCCGATATATCCAACTCTTTTACGTTCACGGTTTCCAGCGCTGTCTTCCGCACGTACGCGTTTAGGTGAACATCTAGTTCGCAATCGGACCAGCGCGAAGGACTGAGGAACAGAACTTAGCGCACGAAGCAGTGCAATTAGACAAAGGCCTCTGAATGCAGGTGACCAGAAAACCGAGCGGAAATCACCAGCAGAGCAACAGAGAGACCGGGTACTCTAAGGTTAGAGACAGGGGCCGCAGACTCCCGCTAGTGCGGAGGAAAAGAGACCCCCGATGTGCGCCCTACACCATCAAGGGACCCTACAGGAGACCACCCGGACCACAAAGAGAACGGAACTGAATGTGAAATGGGTTTCAAACAAACAAAAGGGCTGCTTTCTATCTAACCGTGAGAGCAGGTAGGCGAAGGCCTGGGGGTGGGGTGGGGTGGGGTGGGGTGTCTAAGGAGCAGGGGGGCGATGCCACCGGGGAGAGTCGCAGGCAGAAAGCGAGCTCGCAAGGGGAGAAGACCAGCCACAGCTACGGAGCCGGGCCCAGGATCCAGGGCGGGAAGAGCGTCGCCACTTACCGCTCTCCACCTTAAATTTCTCATGCCGCCCCTTCAGGCCATCGATCTCGGATTGCTGGTCAGCAAGGAACTTTTCAAGTTTGTTCTGGACGGACTTAGGCAGCTTGTTCAGTTCCGTGCGCTCCAGGACTTGCTGCAACACCGCCGCCATGTCTATCGGGCCGGTGGCCGCGGCGCCAGCCGCCGGCGGAGCAGAAGCGGAGAAGAAAGGCGAAGACCAAGAGGACCCAGAAGCCTGGGCGGCCGCCTCGGCCACCTCGCTCCGAGGCTCGCGCGCGCCCGCCCGCCGGAGACTCCCGCGGCGGGACCCTGGGAAACCGAGTCCCGCCTCAGCGCCGGCACCAGCCGCGCCACAGCGCCCGCGCCCGGACTGCGCGCGCAGCCGCCGGAAGCTGGGCACCCTGGGAATCCGAGTTCAGAGGGGCCTCTGCCCCTGCCCGGTTTCCGGCCCCCCCCCACACACACACACCCCGCCCGGGCCACCCGCCTCAAGCCCCGCGGGCTTGTGGGAAACGTAGTGTTTTTCTCAATCCCTTCCCTGAGCCTGACTGCGCAACGCCCATTCCGCTTCCTCTTTTCTCCCCGCCCCACGGCTCTCCTTTCCCCCCGCCCCCCCGGCCCCGGTCCGGCTGCTTGGCAGCTGTCCGCGAGGTGGCGCCACAGAGTATCCGTCCACTCACGTCGCTCCCTGAAGAGCAAGGCGACCTTACCGTCGAAGCTCCGGGATGCCATGGGTCGTCCTCTTTGGCGGCTTCTAGACACTGAGCCGCTAGAGGGCATCGGTCCGGGCAGGGCTGGACGGCAGGCCCCGGGCTACCGCCACGCTCTCAATGGCGCCCGGAAGGGGGCGGGGTGGCGACCGCAGTCGCCTTGGCTGAGGTGCCGCGGTGAAGGAAGGGGGGCCGTGTGCGTCATCAGGCTGCGCCGCCTGGCTCCGGAGACCCTGGGTTTGGCGTGGGAAGTGAGGTGGGGGAAGTCTGTCGCTTTTTGATGAATTCATCGGTTGTGGACTTTGGACCCGAGGGGCGCCTGGCCCCTGGAGGCTTGTACGTGCACCTTAAAGCCCCATCTCCGGAGGACCACAGTTCGACAGGTGTGTGTCTGTCACGCGTGCACGTGAGGAGTGAGTGTGTGCATTTGGGCTCGGAGAGCCTCCTTTTGAAGGAAGAAAGGGACCGAGGGTAGGAAACGTACGGGCAGACACTCCGGTACAGGTCCGGTTACCGCAAAACGCTTTATTTGAAACGGCGCCCTTTGGTGCCTTTTGTGTGTGTTGGGGGGGGGGGGGGGCGGGGCGGGGGGGGTCACTACCAGGACCCACAGGCGCTTAAGGAGCCTGTTTGATTTTTCAGGGAGAGGATTTAAAGAAACCGGGAGGACTTTGAGTGTGACCTCTGGTTTTATGTTTTGAGGTAATCTCGTAGAAAGTGCTCCCAGCGTGTGTTCCTATTTCTAAGATGGAAGAAGCGTCGCGACAAAAGTTTTAAAACATTCTTCAAAACCGCTGACCGTCTGGCCCCCGTAATAGGACTGCTTGTTTCCAGATGGTGAAGTCTGCGACTTGGAAGCTGAATCTGTAGATTATTTCATGTGTAATCCCCCTTCCGAAAAGAACTTGTTTCAATGAAGCATTCCCAAGTCATTCTCCCCTGCAGTCTCCCGCAGCAGCAGGCCTGTTGTGAATATTGAGTAAGGATGTGTTGGGTTTTTCGCCCAAAATATGTTGTAGGATTGTTTGAGTTAAGAAGGTTGCTGGTATGTTGTAGTGCCATCCATATACCGTGTCCTTGCCTCACTAGCAGTGATCCGCCAAGTGGAAACTGCAGCTATTCTGTGCGCAGAATCACGGGATCCTAAAATCAGGTAGGTTTTCAGACTTGCCTGATCCAAGTTCTGCATTTTGTAGACGAGGAAACCAGAGGCCAAGGAGATGAGCTGAGACTTGAGGGTTGAGATGTGACCCAGTCTCAAGTCACAGTGCTTGGACAGCTTGCAAGCTTACGTTGTCACGCAACACTTGAGGTAAAATTGAGCTGTTCTAGGCAAGGTCTGCGTTTTTAGTGGTGTCCTTTGTAAAGTATGATTGGCTATATTTTAAAGTTTTGAAGAGGCACTACAGTAATGTGGTTACTAGGTGACACCTTGGAAAAAATGAGATTGGGAAGTTACATAGAACTTTGGAGTGTCCCTGTCACTGCTTTTTCTTGCAAGAATTAAGGCAGAAGGAAAAGGAGTAGAGTAGCATAATAAAATTTAATACGTTAAGGCACTGTTAAAAGTGGAAAGCCTTTAAACTTATAGCAGCATTAATGATTCATATAGGCAGTTCTAGACTTAGTCTAAAAATAATTCTGGTGCAAACCCAATTTACTTTCACAATTGTTGGGGGAAAAAATCTGGGAAGACGTAATTATACTGAACAGGCTCTTTGAGGAGACAACATCCAATAGGGAGTTTCAAACTGGAACCAATTCTTTGGGATTTACTTTTAGAGTAATGCAAAATCATTGTGACTGGCAATTTACTGGTGTCAGATACAGTTCATCTGCAGCTGCCTTGACTTTGTTGTACTAAATAAGATTGAAACTTTTTACGCAACTCAAATGACTATTATTTCTTTTCAAAATGCTGCAACTGTTGTCTACAAATTGGAGAGAGAGAGAGAGGGCAAGCAAGCAGAACAGGGGTTACCCTTAGTAAAAGTTTAATTGAGAGACGGGGTTTTATTCCTTCATATGAACATAGCATTTCAGGGCTTGGATTCTAGAGCTAGACTGCCTCCGTGTAAATCCCACCTTTGCCATTTACCAGCTTTGTTGCTTGGGCAAGTTGCATTTCTTTTCTTCTTTTTAGTTTCTTCATCTATAAAACAAGGGTTATAATAACAGTATCTACTTTCTATGAATATTAAATGTTACCGTATGTAAAGTACTTAGAACATTGCCTTATACAAAGTAGAAACTATGTAAATGTTCATTATTATTGCATTGTTATTTATCAAATTCCATAATTCTAATTATACTATGAGCTGCTCAAGGGCATTGGTCAAGTATTGTTCATCTTTGTGCTATCCCAGCTGGCACGATTTCTAGCACATAGTAATTCTTCATACTATGCTTATTGAGTAAATGAATTTGATTCTCTCTACCTCCCAAGAGCAGCTCAGAAATTGTCCTCTTTCCTGTTGTAGAAATGAGTACAATGAGGCTCAGCAACAGACTATCAAAGCTGATGCAAACTAACAAGTAGTAAATTCGATAAAAAATCAGCTGTGTTGACTAGTAGGTTAGTGTTCTCTCCCTTATCTTAGATAGGGGAGAGAGTTTTGTCTTTTATGTCAGCTCTCGCTGATTGGTAGTCATTTGCAGCAGCACAGTGCTGAGAATTCTAAAGCTACATTTGAACTTTGCAGGAAAGAATACTTAATAAGCAGTCAAGGCATGGGATAGTATCAGGAAGGTACAACTCTGTCTCTATACAACTCCTGTGACAAAAACATCACAAATTATATTTTTACCTAAAAATGCTGTGTATTTTTTTCTTGTAATTTAGGAGATTGAATTAGTTCCCAATAATGGGAAGAACCTACATTGTAGAAGAAACTGTTGGCCAGTATCTTTCAAACATAAATCTTCAAGGAAAGGATTTTGTCTCTGGTCTTTTAATTGGACAGGTATGTATCTTTTAGTGCATTTATTAGTAAAACAAATTACCTGTTTTTTTAATGTTAAAATGTTCTGTTTAGCAATAAACTCAAGGTTAGGGAATGGAGAAGAAGAACTTAAGAATGGTCTTCAAAGAAAAATGTGGAGAAGCAGGACAAACCTAGCTCAGGTTTGCTGTCAGAACACATTCCCTTTTGACAATGTAAAAGTAACTTATAATGTAGAAACTCCAAAATTAGAAATTCACTGATCAGATTATACATATGTTATTATCTTTCCAAGTATTTTTTATTCTCTTCTAATCTTTATTAACTCCTGGTTGTCTAATTCTTTGCAAAAGTAGCTTTTGACAACTTTATTCTCATTGTTTGCTTTATCTCAGTCGTATGGCAATATTGGTCAGGTCTATTGTTACATCTGTGGTACTCAATCTTACTGAAATTTTTTTTAATGTTGATTCAGTGGGGAGAGGGAAAGGGAATAAGAGAAATTTGCAAATAAGACAAATTTTATTTCCCTTTTGGAGTTAAGGCTTAAAAATCAACAAAAAATGGAACACAGATTTGGGCAGTTACTTTAAAAAGAATAAACATGGGATGCCTGGGTGGCTCAGCAGTTGAGTGTCTGCCTCGGGCTCAGGGCATGATCCTGGGATTCTGGAATCAAGTCCCACATCGGGCTCCCTGTAGGGAGCCTGCTTCTCCCTCTGCCTATGTCTCTGCCTCTCTTTCTTTGCCTCTCATGAATAAGTAAATAAAATATTAAAAAAAGAAAAAACATAAGCACCTGGTGACTTGTTATAATTGAAGAAAAAAAATGTGTTGGGGATCCCTGAGTGGCGCAGTGGTTTAGCGCCTGACTTTGGCCCAGGGCGCAATCCTGGAGACCTGGGATCGAATCCCACGTCGGGCTCCCGATGCATGGAGCCTGCTTCTCCCTCTGCCTATGTCTCTGCCTCTCTCTCTCTCTCTCTCTGTGTGTGACTATCATAAATAAAAAAAATTTTTTAAAAATGTGTTAATCAGCAGGGAAGATGGGGCAGCAGTAGAAAGCAATGAAGAAAGGAGAGTCACAGACAAACTAATTACCTTCATCTAAACACTGTTTAGGGGAGAGTGCACTGTGGCCCAAGGACTTGATTTTGATGCCTAGTAGCAAAAAGAGTTCTACTGTGACAGTTTTCTTTCTGGGTGTTTTATCATGACACCTTAGAACCTTCAAATTGCATAATTAACTTTTCTTGTTTTGATTCTATCCAGATTTTAAAGCTACTTCTCTCCTATAATTTGAAACCCCATGTTATCTCCTTATAAAGAATGTACTGTCAAGGAGAGTCATGTGTTCACACCCCTTCGTGGTATTCTTGTTTTCAACATCATTCTAAATGAGCTTAGTTAATGTCAGTCTAGCCCTGAGAGACCAGTTCCTTCTTAGAGTTTTCACAAATCAGATTTCTTAACTTGTAAGACAGAGAGTAGATCTTATACTATTCACCAAGGTAGTACTACCCTATGAAACCTCTCATTAGTCAGCCAACCTACCTTTTTGGCAATAATCTAAACTATTTTTTTTTTAAAGATTTTATTTATTTATTTGAGAGAGAGAGAGCACAAGCAGGGGAGGGGCAGAAGGAGAGGGAGAAGCAGACTCCATGCTGAGTAGGGAGCCCAATGCAGGGCTCCATCCCAGAACCCCCAAGATCATGACCTGAGCCACTCCAGTGCCCCTGATCTACTTTTTTGATTGAGGTAACTTGAATCCAGTATGGGGCTCTTTTTGTTAGGAACTTTTTATTTAAGGTTTTCTTCTTTCCTTTATTTAAGAAAGTTTTGGGGGATAAGAGTTTCAGAGATAAAAGATAAAAGGTTGGGGAGAAATATCCTCTTCCAAACTTGCCTTACTCACATAGGCTTTTACTACAGCTTGACAAAACCACCATCTTACAAATAAGTCTTCCACAATTTAAGGTTTTCTTTCCAGTCTTTCCTTTTGATGGTGCCTTTTCATCCTTTCCAGTATGTTTCTTCTTCTCTATTCCAGGGCTTATCACTTTTTTCTTCTTCCCCTCCAGCTTGCCTGTTTCCTACTTTCGGGGTCAGTTTCTTTTCCTTTTTAAAGTTATGCTTTCTTAATCAGCAGCTATCTTTTCCTCTGTGCATTTGAATGTAATTTTCTGGAAATAGCTTTTGTAGAAATAATTTCCTTTATTTTTTATTCCAGGATGATACTCATAATGGCAATTTCAGATCATGTATGAGAATGATACCATGCTATTTGGTTTTATCTGCCTTGTTCATACTTTTTTTATATCAAACCTTCACTATAGTGAGACTGAGCTTTTAGAAGTTTCTGAATTTATCTTTAGATATCCCACCTTTTATTACCATTAAACTGCTATTAAAGCAGAGTCATAAATCTGATAGCACTTCAATTATGTGTCTGACATCCCTTCTGCTTTCCTGTGGACACCCATATACAAGTTCCTTAGCATCATTGTTTCAATGGAAGTAAGACACAAAGTTATTTGTTGCTTTATTTTACTGAGTTTTTATATCTGCTGAGCTATCCAATCTGTTCAGATGATTTAGAAAATAAATATAATTAGAAAATTGATCAAGCATATTTTAGTTAAAATAGAGTACATTCACTCTTCCAGTAATTTTAAGGACCATCATATGATTCACATTCAGGATGTCCAAACAAATAAGGAGCTGATACTAAGTATATCATGTACATAAATAAATGACCTGTGAGGGAAACATTGTAAGGCTATCCATGAAAATTGGTTTCCCTAAAGAGTCCTTTGTGATACAAGTATTAACAATTTAAGTTGCTATAAATATTGTTTTGCATATCATAAGAGCTTTACATTCTTCAATCAGATGTCACTCTAATAAGCTTTTCTAATTTGTTTTTAAGTGTTCTTCACAAAAGGATTATGTCATTCTTGCCACTCGAACGCCACCCAAAGAGGAACAAAATGAGAATCTCAAACATCAACAAAAAGCTAAGTTGGGTAACTTGGATGAAGAATGGACCACAGAACATGCCAACCAGGTCATCATATTTGTCTTTTTATATAGTTAAATTGTGCTTATTGACTAACAAAAGTACTTTATCCTCGTTACTAGACTAGGATTTCAAAATACTCATTTTTAAGTTTTCAAATCTTGCATAGTGTATCAATGATAGAAGTATTTTCTGTTCTGTTTCTTCCATGATTATATTTTTTCTTTTTTAATGATATTTTTCATTTGTTGATTACTTGTGTCTAATTTTAAAAGTATTTTTTACTTGAGGTTAAATAACCCACCCAAGACTACATAATAAGTGATGGAACTGGGATTGATTTGAATCCAGGCTGTCTTATTTAAAAGTCTTTGATTTAAAAAAAAAAAAAATAATAATAATAATAAAATAATAAAAGTCTTTGATTTTATATGCTGTGCATTTCAATTATTCACCTTTATGCATTTTATTTTTTAATCTCTCTTTGTTATTAGTCCTTTAGCTTATTTCCAAATGTTCTTTAAAATAATACTAGTTATTGATAATATAGTTGCTCATCAGATTGTTTTAAAGACCTAACATAGGGTCTGAGAGAATAAGATGATAGTTTGGTTAGGGTTTTTTTTTTTTTTTTTTTTTTTAATGTTCTTAGAATGTATGTTGTAACCAAAGTGAAAGACATTATTACCACAAGAGAAGTGAAATAAGAGTAGAAAAGTGCTGTAAGAATATAAAATGGTGAATCATTAAATGCCTGCCAATGGCTGGATTCAAATGGCTTCAGAAAAGGTTCTGAACTTATAAGATGAATAGGGCTGTTAGTAGAAGTCAGAGAACATATTGAACATACAAAGGACAGTATGAATAAATGACCCAAAGGCATGAAAGTTAAAGACAGGGGAAGAGCAAGCAATTGGGTATAATTGGAACATGGGGTATATAAAAGAACTTAGATATAAGGCTGGAAGGGGCCAGTTTATGGATGGTTCTGGAATGTCATCCTAAGAAGCAAGAGTTTGTTTGGTAGATAGTAGCTCTGTAGTAGACATTCAGAGCTCCCTATCTTGGGAAGGAGTTAATGTGATTGATCAGTAATTTAGAAAATAATTTCAATGCCTTGCTACAGTGTAAATGGAGAATAGAGATACTGATCAGTTACTATAATAGTTCAAAAAAAGATGATGGGAGCCTACACTAGATAAGCTTTATGAGGATCTGTCACATCTCTTTTGTTTATGGCTATCTCCTCAGTGCCAAGCATAGTATTTTCATGATTTACAAGAACTCCAAAATCTTGATAAATGAATACGTGAATTAACTAATGCAGTGGGCTAAAACTTCACTACCAAACACGCCACCCACAGAGCTAGTAGCAGGATAATGTAGTGACCAAGTAGACTAGGACCGAAGAGCATTTGAGAAAGTAGCTAAAGATGACAGAGATTTCTAATCTGGATGTCTAGGAAGAAGATGGTGTTGCCATTTCATAGAAGGAAACAGATTTGAGAGCGACTGAGAGGGAATTGTGACTACTTAAAAGTAGTCAATGAATGTATTATGTCAGCTAACAGGAAATGTTAGAGTAAAAGTAATCATTTTCATCTCCCACCAACTTTAAATTTTTTTAGAGATGTGCATGTTTATCTGTATGTGTGTATGTATTTGTGATGGGGGGTGGCATGTAGTGAAAGAATCTAAAAAATTTTTAATATCATCTTCTAATGAAAATATTAAATATTTTAAGCTTAAATCCCAATGGCTTCTAAATAATTTTGGACTCCAATTGTGCTTTTGGTTTCTTTTAAAAGTATATACTTATATATAAGTGTATAGCATATATATATATACATATATATGTATTGAGAGATGTGTATCATATATGTACACACACAAACATAAAATTTTTATAGCAAAATAAGTTAACCTTTTTGCCTCTAGAAAGAAACGGCTAATTTTATGTGTGCGTGATTTTGAAAACATGCATAATTCCCATGCTAAATATGAAAACTTTGTTCTTTATGTGTCAAGCTTGTGTTACTATAATGAATAGAATTTATTAATACAGAGGGAATCACCAACAGACACAATGTAAATGTATTCCAGAATAGACTGTGGTAGCTAAGAAGATTTAACTTTCTGACCAGTTTTTTTATGTACTAAGTATACAAAAAATAACCAAAGCACTTTGATCTCTGAGTTTAGTTGGTAGAAAAAATTCCGTCTGTATTAAGAACTAGCCACAATTACATGAAGGGAAATAACATGGAGGACAAATAGGTAGTATGGATCAAAAAACCTTAAAAATATGTATAACTTCATAACCTAGTAATCCATCTCAAAAAATTTATCCTAAGCAAATAATCCCATGAACAGAGAAAGCCTTGCTAGAATTTTTACAGTATTATTTGAGTAAAGAAAAATTGGAAATAACATTCATACTCAATATAATAAACAGATATAAAAAATTGAAGTAAACATAAAAAATAGGAAACAAATGATTTTTAAGTCAGACTCCTTCTCTTCAAATCCCAGGCTTTAGTATTCTTCTTTGTAGGTATACAGAGTTAGTTGAGAACCACTTTCTTCCCTTAACTTCCAGACCATCACATACCAGTAATCATAACACAGGTTTGTGCGGTAAGTTCCATGGGAGAACAACACCAAAGTTCTGTGGGACCTGAGAGATCAAAGTATCAGGGAAGGCAGCTTCCTTAAGGTGACTTTGAAGTATTCAACAGAGTTCAGACACATAGAAAGATAAGGGAAAGTCAGTTCACGCTGAGGCAGCAGCCTGAATGAAGGTGTAGAGTTAGCCAGATATGTATATGGAGAAGAGTGAGGACTTCCTAATATTTCAGGGGAAGTAATATCAAATGAGGCTCTGAATATCAGATAGCTAGATTTTAGAGTCTGAAATACCAGTAGTAGATACATTTATATATTATTTAGGTGACAGTAGAAGCCATTGAAAATATTTTAGAAGATATTTCAGTCTGTGATCTCATGAGAAAGGGGTTTATTGATGTAGCTAAAGGGTGTCATTATTAATAGTATTAAATGGCTTTAGTTATAAAGGCCAAAAATTAAGGACAGTCTAGGAAGATTGTGTACATAATGATGCCCCATTCATCATGGTTATCAACTATTTCTCAGTATTTTTACCTGTTTTTCAAAGCTCCCACCTCAGTGCTATGTATATAGTTGGTACTCAGTATTTACTGATTTAATTTTTAGCTTATCAAACACAAAAGATTTCATATAATGCCAAACGCTTATGTTAACTAATACTATATTTCTATTTTTAGGTGTCCAGAATGCTACCAGGGGGACTTTTAGTTCTTGGAGTATTTATCATTACAACTTTAGAAATGGGAAATGATTGTCAAAATGCTCTGCGTAGAGTAAGTCTGAAATATCAGAAATTCTTAATATGATCAGTTACTTTTTTTTTTTTTTTTGAAGTGTGCTCCTTGCTGGGCATGGACTCACAACTCTGAGATCAAGATCTGAGCTAAGATCGAGAGTCAGGTGCTTAACTGACTGAACCACCCAGGTGCCCCAAAGTTATATCTTATTTTAATTGATTATACTATGTACAGTGATCCTAAGCATACTTAGGTTAGCATTCCGTAATTATGCTGGGATTAAGTTGAAATAGCTTTTTCCATCCAACTGCTTGGTATTTTGAGTGTAAAAAAAAGTCAATATTTCTATTTTCAATCAAAGCTATATATTTTTAAATAACTTTAAGTTTAAAGATAAGTTATTATTGGGGCACCTGAGTGGCTCTGTGGTTGAGCATCTGCCTTTGGCTCAGGTCGTGATCCTGGGGTCCTGGGATCAAATCCCACATCAGGCTCCCATAGGGAGCCTTTTTCTCCCTCTGCCTTATGTCTCTGCCTCTCTCCCCATGTCTCTCATGAATAAATAGATAAAGTCTTTAAAAATAAAGATAATTTTTTACTATTATGAGACAAATTATAGTGGTTTTAACAATTTTTCTTGTACAATAGCAATATTCTGCTAGACCTTCCTTCTAGTTCAAAGTGATTGGTATAATGTGAAAGTGATAGATTTGTGATTCTTCACCTGTTCAATTTTCTCAAGATCCTGAGAGTAAAACATAATCAGATACTTATTCTTTATTCCTGGGCAGAGTATCTATCATTAGTCCCCTCCTGTATGTTTTACTCCCATATCAGTAAATTGGGTAACAACATAGTCTGTAAATAAATATGAAGGTCTACAAGCTGTTTCCCCTTAAACCCAAATCTAAAGCAAACTTTGTGCAGGCAACTTTCATCTTTTTTTTAATACTCAGGATCCAGATGAGCCTTCAAAAAGTTCTTTCCCACCCCAAGAGAGAGGGGGACCCATAATCTTGAGAAGTGCAAAACCCCACAGAATCAAAAAAATTTTCTAGTAAAAAAGTCTGTAGCTCATAAAAATCATAGTTGCTACAGATTCTTCCAGTTTTGTAACCTTTCCTGTCAAATGTCCCACATCAAATCTTTGCTATTTGTGCCTGTCAAATGTCCCACATCAAATCTTTGCTATTTGTGCCTAAGGGAGAAAGGGAAGAAAATGGAGATATTCCCCTCCCCTGGCAAGTTACTCAACTTTCTGCTCTTTTTTCCATTGTAAATAAATGTACCTTTTACAATTGTTCAACTTCTTTGACATTTTGAAATATAATCTAAACGTGTATGTGCTTAATCACGATGGTTGTAAATCTTTTGTGATTGGGACTGGATTGAAGAAGGTGAATGTGGGCTCAGTGCTAGAGAGATACAGTTGGTCCTTTTATCTTTTCCTTTTGCTTTTGTATCGTTTTATTCCTAAGAGGCAAATAAGACTTTAGAAAGGCTGTATTTCGGGCCTTATTGAGTTTCCATTTTCTGACTTTTTTTCCACTGCCCATAGTGAGGAACTTTGTAAGAAGTAACCTTACAAAACTAGTGTCTCCCATAAGGTCATTGTTGAGAACTTTGTTATGTTACATACTATCACCTTTGAAGAAATTTCTTTTGATGTTATTATCAAGAAAGTTACGTCTCTTCTCATCAGTTGTATTCAGTTTATGGACAATGTGAATTAGGTAACAGATTAGGTTTGGCTGTGTACACTATTGTTAGGAAGTTTAGAATTTATGACCCTTGGAATGCCTGGAGGGCTCAGTGGTTGAGCGTCTGCCTTTGGCTCAGATCCTGATCCCCAGGGTCCGGGATCAAGTCCCACATTGGGCTCCTTGCTGGGAGCCTGCTTCTCCCTCTGCCTCTGTCTCTGCCTCTCTCTCTGTGACTCTCATGAATAAATAAAATCTTTAAAAGTTTATGACCCTCCACTCATATCAAATATGCATTTGTATAATTCTTATTTCTGGCATAAATGTATGTCACTATTTCTGATTTTTTTATTTTCAATTTACATTATTAGTATATTTTATGTGTATATAGTGCCTTACATTTTTTGTGACATTTAAATAAATCTCAAGTGGGTGGCATGCTTCATTTTTATAGGTTAAATATCACTTGTCATTTCTCATTCTAATTAAAATAGTCTTTGTTCTGTACTTTTAAACTTAAATGCTAATTGCCCAAAATTAATTTCTCATGTCCAGCAGATTGATGACAATGATTTGTATTTTTATATTTAAAACTCGAATTTTATAGATTTCTGAAAATGGAATCCAAAAGGTTAATAAATCAGTTTCATTTTTTTTTCTTTTTTGAAGAAAACAAAATTTAATGATAGAATCATAGAATTTTAAAACGAATTAGGAGCTTAGGGACATTATAATTATCTTTTTCCTTGCACTCACTTTTGTTCTCTTATTTTGTATTAAGTTAATGTGTGTTTTCCTCCCTTTCAGCTAATATTTGCTATGGAAAAATCTTTGAGTAAAAGGAGACTCTGGAATTTCACAGAAGAAGAGGTCTCAGAAAGAGTGACACTTCACATTTGCTCTTCTACAAAAAAGTATCTTTTATTTAGGTGTTTATGTTTTAAACTATATGATATCAAAATAATGTTCCTGCAAGTTTTTTTCCCATTTACTTATATTTTAAAAACAAGCATAATTTGGAAGTTTTTCCTGTAAATAACACATAATTAGGACTGCCAATAATAGTACTAGTAATAATGGTTTTTAATCATGCCTCAGGATTGTTAAAGAGTTTGAGAAAGATGGCAAGGACTGGGGATTCTGAACTCTTTACCAGCTAACTGCCCCTGTCCATTGAAGCTCAGTAGATCCTCTGCTGAGTGGTAGATGCCTGACAATGCAGGCAAAGTAATGCTTTTATCTTGTTGAATTTTCACCTCCAATTCAAAATGTCCAATTAAAGCACAGATGTATTGAGCTGGACAGTGTAGGACATCCAAGAAATTTTTTTGTCTTTAGCCAAGAACAAGTGACACTGGAAGCCTCCTTAGGGCCTCCTTAGCTGCTTTCCTCTGTATCTTGCCAGGGCAAGAGTATCTCCTGAGCAAGAGGCAGCCATACCAAGGGAGCGAAGCAGTGTAAGGGCCCAGTAAATTAGGCCTTGCAAAAGATAAATTGAAGAAGAGACCATTCCTACAGAAGCTGAGCTGGTAACTCCTTTGGTATTTAAAAGTTCCATGTACAGGCGCTTTGACCCAATAAACATTTTCAGTCTTGACTCCATTCAAAACAGCACCTCTATTTTTATAGAGGGTGTGTATTTGAGGGAAATTTTGCAAGTGTTTCAGGATTTTAAGCAATAGGGAATAGTTAAAGCACCACAAGTATTACAGTCAGAATAATTTTTGTGTACATGTATTAGTCTGTGCAAAGTGTGAATATATATGTGTTTATTTACAAGATGTACATGTATTTGTGCAAACATATGTAAATATATGTGTATATATATCTTTATATGAAGTGGTATGATTTTGTAAAAACCCTTAGATGCATGCACTTTATTTTTATTTTTTGATGACTTATTTTCTTTTGATTATCAAAAATTACTTCTCTTTCTTTAGTTATTTCTATCCTTAATCAGTAAAGAATAGTTTGTCGAACTTATGATATTCGTGATCCAAAGGTAAGAAAAATTGCTTTTTAAAAGATTTGTATTGCAAAAAAAAAAAAAAAAATTGTATTGCAAAGTATTTTTATTTATTTTTTTTTAATTTATTTTTTTTTTTTAATTTTTATTTATTTATGATAGTCACACAGAGAGAGAGAGAGAGGCAGAGACATAGGCAGAGGGAGAAGCAGGCTCCATGTACCGGGAGCCCGACATGGGATTCGATCCAGGGTCTCCAGGATCGCGCCCTGGGCCAAAGGCAGGCGCCAAACCGCTGCGCCACCCAGGGATCCCTGCAAAGTATTTTTAAAATAAAATTCAGTTATTTAGTTTTAATAATTTTTAGTGCTTTCATTTCCTATTGGTGTCCACAACCACCTGCAGTTTTTTAAAATTTTGAAATGTGATTAATTTCATTACAAGCAAGGATATTTTATTTTTTGTTGTTCAAATATTTTTATTAAGCTCCCCCTACCTATTTATGCATTTAGTATTATATTTGAGAGGCTGGTAGTAGTAAAAGCATCTGGGCCTTTGGTAGTTAGTTGCGTAGTTAAGTAAGCCATCTACTAGCAGAATCCAGACTAATGTTTTGCTAAGTTGTCTAAAAGCAATGTGAAAAAAAGTAACTTTGCAGTGTAGTGTTAGCAAGGATAGGACAGAAAGGAGAATATCTGGCACCTGATAGTTGCTCAGTGATTATTTGCTACACACAAAAGCTTCTAATTTGATACTGTTGAAGCTACAGATAAGAACCAGAGGACTTGTCAGAATTCTACATGAACTGTCTGATTCTTTTCAACCTACCTCTGGGGAATGGAGCTGCCAAGGCTGCCTGGGATGTATTGAAGGGTAGTGAATTTAATGCATGCTTTATTTCTATTTAGTTTTAACTTATTGCCCTTTGATGAGAGAAGTTGACCAAAATATATTAGGTATCAGCTTGTGTGAGTTAATTAGGTTGTACGTTTTATAGTATTTTATTGATCCACGTATTTTACCTGAATCACGTATTTTATGTTTTTCCACCTTCCCCACTGCTAAAGAGTTCAGCAAAACCAGCAGATTGGAAGTACCAAAATGGACTGTCAACCTCATGGCTTCCGTTAGAGTGTACAGTTCATGTTAATATTCACATCCCGCTGTCTACCACTTCTGTCAGCTATACGCTGGAGAAAAATACAAAGGTATCAGGGCAAAATGAATTCTCCTTAGTCATTGTTGAATAGATGAACTGCTTTTATTCTGGTTGTCTATGCCATTTTATAATCCTCAAAAATCACATGCTAATTATAATGATATTATGGGTGACTAATTTATTACCGCAAGCAAATTAGAAATTTAAAGATAGGACAAAAAAAAAAAAAAAGATAGGACAGCATCATAATACTAATGTATTAGCATGATAGGTACTTCATAGATATTTGTTGATTAACATGTAGCTAAGTACATTGTAAAACATCATTACATTAAATATATAAAAAAGGTATACTGTTTGGTCTTTCTTTTCTTTTCTTTTTTTTTTTTAATTTTTATTTATTTATGATAGTCACACAGAGAGAGAGAGAGAGAGGCAGAGACATAGGCAGAGGGAGAAGCAGGCTCCATGCACCGGGAGCCCGACATGGGATTCGATCCCGGGTCTCCATGATCGCGCCCTGGGCCAAAGGCAGGCGCTAAACTGCTGCGCCACCCACGGTTCCCTGGTCTTTCTTTTCTTTGATTTTATTTTCTCCTTTCTAGTCCTTTTTTGTATTTCTGTACATTCTTTTGTTCATATCTCATTTCTCTTCTTTTGCTGGAGCTTGCTTATTTTTTTTCTCCTTAATATATATGTTTTTGAGGTTCTTTCTCTTTTCTCACTTTCTTTTAATATAATGGGAATTACTGAATTTTATTTGACTTTGGTCATGTATTTAGTTATTAAGCCTCCCAAGTGTGTGATACAATGTTAGTTTAGGATAAAGATTAGAAAAACTCTTATTAAATATGGCTAAGTTGCCAAACTTGGGGATATCCTTTTTTTTTTTTTGTTTATGAAACTGAATAAAAGCACAGCATGGAGAATATAGTCAGTGATATTGTAATAGTGTTGTGACAGATGATAGCTACACTCGTGAGCATACTATAAATAAATTGGATCACTGTGTTGTACACTTGAAACTATTGTAACATTGTGGGTCAACTATATGCAAAAATTTTTTTAAAAATTTAATTTTATTGATTTATTCATGAGAGACACAGAGAGAGAGACAAACATAGGCAGAGAGAGAAGCAGGCTCTATGCAGGGAGCCTGATGTGGGACTCGATCTTGGGACTTCAGGATCACAGCCTGTTTGGAAGGCAGATGCTCAACCATTGAGCCACCCAGGCGTCCCGCAAAAATTTTTTTAAATACATGAAGAAAAAATGGCAAAATGTTAAGAAATAAATACCACCTTACTGATTACCACATTAACATTTCAGTGTATTAGGTGGAAAAAACTGGACCCTAGGGAGTTTAATAGAGGTGGCATTATATCTGAAAGATATCCATGTTGTGTTCCTTTTAAGAACGGACTTATACGCTGGGCTAAGCAAATAGAAAATGGCGTTTATTTGATTAATGGACAAGTTAAAGACGAAGATTGTGACCTCTTAGAAGGACAGGTGAGTTGAAAGAAAATCATTTTACTTATGAAATTATATGTGCTTAAGGAAAAATAAAAGATGACTTTTCTGTCATCTTTTCTGTAGTTCTCACCTTCATGAAAACAGTTCCCATCTATTTCTTATTTATTTTTTTAATTTCTAAGGTCTTTTAAAAGTAAAGGGCAAATAAATGTTTTTTTTTTTTCCAGAAAATGCTAAGAGATTATTTTGAATTAATTGGATCCTGAAATCTGAAGAAGGGAGTGTGTGTCAACTAAATTCTATTTCCAAATTGCAAACTGCTTGCTTAAAACTACTTTGATAGCAGTTTAAAGACCAGGTTTGGTCATTTTCTAGAAGGCATCCTTATAGGCTTTTTAAATAGCTTTGATCTATCTGAAGACGAACTTTGGTAATCTCTTTAGTTCAAGGGTCAGTGAACTTTGTAAAAAACCAAGTATTGGTTTAGACTTTGTGGGCCGCATGATCTCTAGCAACTATTCAGCTGTTAGTGTAGCATGAAAGCAGCCACAGATGATATGTAAATGAATGATCTTGATTATGTTCTGTAAAACTTATTTACAAAGACTAGAAGTAGTCTGGATTTGACCTATAGGCTATAGTTTGCTAATCCTTGCTTTACAGGAATAAAAGTAGGGAATTAAAGGTTTTTAAGAGTACACACTGATTGATAGACAATATACAAAGTAATATATATATATATATATATATATATATATATATATATAGAAAAAGCCAATATAAAACAATAAAACAAATAACAAGACTTTCTTTTCTTCTAAGTTGATTAATATATGTAGGATAGTTCCTAAATTGTCTTTTGTATTCCACGCCAGTGTCAGTATTTGAGGGTTTTTTTAATTTTATGTTGTTTTTTTTTTTCCCAGAAAAAATATTCGAGAGGAAATGTTCAAGCAGCTAGTCATTCTTTTGATGTCAAAGTGCTAACACAGTTGGTAAATATTTTAAAATACTACTTATCTAAAATACATTATTTATTAGAGTAACTATAATGAAATTGTTTTGGTTTTTATATTTATATTTATATTTTATATTTATATTTTATATTTATGTTTATAATTAAAGTCAAAGAATTTTAGAGATGTAAAGTGTAAAAATGTCCAGTTCTAGGAAATTTATTTCCAAGAAACATTATTTTAATAAGACCTAGTTTGGTTTTTTGCCTGAAGGCTATTAAAATTTTAGCATCAAATAGAGAGTAATTTAAAAATATATATGTAATTTTTAAAAATATATAACATCTAATATATACATATGTACGTGTATATGTGTGTAATATTTTAGGATGTAGTTTTTATGAGCAGAGTTGTAGTTCTTAACTTAAAAAGATGTGTGCACAATTGTGCCAAGAGTTGTCATATACTAAATTTTGAAGTATATACCTTCTCTAGGTAAAAATCACACATTACCAGCAATTTTTATATTCTTATATGGTTGTTTTAAATTACACATCTTTTCAGAATTGAAATTTGGCTATCTTGAAGAATAAAAAATTAAAACCACTAATTATTCCTAAAAGTATGCATGCAGAACGGAATATTTTTCATTGTATTTTTTAAAAATTATTATTCATGAGAGACACAGAGGGATTGGCAGAGACATGGGCAGAGGGAGAAGCAGACTCCCAGTGGGGAGCCTGATGTGGGACTCAATCCCAGAACTCCAGGATTTCGCCCTCAGCGCAAGGCAGACCACTCAACCACTGAGCCACCCAAGCATCCCTTGTTGTATATTTTTATACAGATACAAATACTGCATATTTTTTTAATTGAGTAAAATAGACTTAAAAGTAATTTTGCATAGGAGAATGTTTTAATTTCTTCTCTTCCTTCTCTGTGTTTAACAGTATTTACTAAATTGTCATTGGACTTAATTCTACTCAAAATGAGTTCTCAATTTCTCTTCTTAATGCCTTTGAGTTTAGAAGTATCCTTTATTTTAAAGCTATTCTTGTACCTATAT
The DNA here is from genome assembly GCF_011100685.1 of Canis lupus familiaris. Classification (NCBI taxonomy): domain Eukaryota; kingdom Metazoa; phylum Chordata; class Mammalia; order Carnivora; family Canidae; genus Canis; species Canis lupus. The sequence continues at coordinate 19,343,390 of NC_049228.1, forward strand.
GCTTTTTTACTAGATATGGTTATGTGACCTCTTGGTTTTTTAAATAATTTACTTAAAATTATTTTAGTGATAAAATTGGAGTTGGTAGATGTGTGCACTGTGGGAATATAGAGAAGAAAGAATATTATGAGAGATGATTTATTGTTATAATATTTAATATTATAAATATACAGTATAATAAAATTACAAAAATGTATTATATGTATATAAATGTATAAAAATGTATATCGATATTATACTGTATAAAAATCATACAGTATAATATCTTTTTATCAATCATTCCACTGGTCAGCCAGCTGGAAACTTTAAAATGACTAATATATAATAAGTAGTAAATATTTTTCCTACTCAACCTCCCTTAAGTCTTGTTGATTCTTCCTTTGCAGTGTTAGTTCATCTTTTATTTTCCTTATAGTCTTACTGCCACTAGTCTTACAGCATTATTATTTTATCTCGATTAAGTAACTCTTAACTGGTCTCTCTCCATCCATTCATTCCTGTCCAAAGTTATTCTTTTCTGAAAATCCTGATATCTTTGTTTGTATATATCTTGGAATGTCTTCTATATTTCCAATTTATCCTGCATGTAACCTCAAATTATCCTATCTGAATCACAGTTTGCATCCATTCACTTGCTACTTACTAGTTTTTTCCACAAAGTATTTATTGAGTATGTATAAGCGTTAGGCACTGATTGTGTTAATCACCTTGTTTAAAATTCCTTAAGTGCTCTATACTGACAACTTAGAAAAGTCTAATTTAAGGTTCTTCATAGCCTCAGGGTGCCTGTTCATTAATATCATACTTATTGTTTTAGATCTTTGCTTTCTATGCCTTTAAAATCATGTTTATTTTCTGGCGATGTGTCTTGCCAGTACCATCTTTTCTTTGTCATTCAGTCAGTCAGAATCCTATCTGCACTTTAAGATCTACCCCAAATGCTACCACTTCTGTAGCTTCTTTTGGTCATCATAACCAGAGGGATCTTTTCTTCTCCAAAATAACCATATCATTGTCACAGAAATTCTTCCATTTATGACCAAGTTAGGTTCCCAGAGCCTCTTTGTTAGCTAGTTGTTCCTAAGTCCAAAGAAACCAAAAGCAGTTGACATTTGTAGAACACAGGTACATTTCCACCAGAAAGAAGTCAATGCTTGTATCTTTTGAAAACTCTCCATGTGTGCGTTTATATGTATGTGTATAGTCTGTATTATATAGTCTAGTCTTTTTTGGAAAATAGTGCCCTAATTTATACATACATACTATAAATGTGTTATATGTCATAAAACATATGTTAGATATTAAATATATAAAATAAAATATATAGTGGATAAAGGAAGCCCACCTTATTGATACATTGATGATCCCTACAAGTATGATACAAGTATCATAGGAAGCTTATTCCAGATACAGTATGAGCATTATTACCCTGCTGCTTGGTTTGAAAAGACATTTTTTAAACAGACTTGGAGCCTCTTGAACTATTTGGTCTGTGACTGATTTCTTAGCAATAAGACTTTTGCTGTGTTTAAGTTTAAATTATTAAAAACACACACAAAAAACAAACTAGCTTTGGCTGAATTACATTAGACATTGACTGTTCATGTGCTTTCAGTAGCCACATATTCAAGCCTTTCTGCTTCTTTATCATTTTTCTTCCTCAGTTCCTGATTATTCTTTATTACAGAGGCACATATAGCAATATTCAAAGTTTCATGATTTGTTTTTGTTCTTCAGAATTGACCCTATTTATTCCAAATATACTTAGACTTTTTATCTTTACTGTGTCTCATTTGGGGGGTATTCTTATTTATTTATTTATTTATTTATTTATTTTCTTTTGGGGTATCCTATTTTAAAATCACAATTTTTGTTCCCATTGTGATTTTATAGGCTCCCAGTAGTACTTTCACTGTTTTAATGCTCTACTTGTTTTGGCATTTATTAAAATAATAAGGTTAAAAATATCTGAAACATCTCAAAATTAAGCATGAATTAACATTCTTTAGATTATGGAAAAATGAGATTGTAAGATAGAAGCGACCACTTAAAACCACAGTTGGTTGCCTTTTTGTTGACAAAAGGCAATTTTTCTGGTGGCAACCACAGTTGACTTGCCTTTTTGTTGCAGGGGAGCACATAGCATTACTTTTAGCCTATGGAAGTTAAGAGTCAAAAGTGTATAATTAAGTGAGTGTCTTTATACTGCTTATCATTTTAGCAAATTTATCACAACCTCTGTATTCCAATGATTTTTTGTGCAAATCTTATATTACATACCATATATGTCTTACTAGATGGAAGATATACTAGATATATATGTCTTCTTTACACATCTTTTCATCGTAACAATACTTAACTGAGTAATCTGCAAATAATATGTTTTTAGTGTACGTGTTAAATAAATAATGTTATTTTAGGTAGTCATGTTAGAAAAAATTTAGATGTAGTTGTGTTTAACTTTAGACTGCATTTAAAATACTCAGAAAATAATATATAACTTAGGAAGAATATGGAGGCCTTTTAAGAATTTATGGGAAATATTTTCAAACATTTGGTTCAGTCAAAAATTCTATCTTGCTTCATGAAATGGGTTATAAAATGTTTAAATGTTTCGCATAGTTAATAATTGTTGGCTACTAGAACCTAAATAGATTTTGTTTTTCAGATTCTGAATTCGGACCACAGATCCACAGCCACAGTCCAGATCTGCAGCGGCTCTGTAAACCTTAAGGGTGCTGTGAAATGCAGAGCCTATGTTCATAGCAATAAACCCAAGGTTAAAGATGCTGTGCAGGTACAAAAGGAATAACTGGTATATGAAAAACAGAAGCATGTTAATATAACTACTCAAAAATGCTAAATTTTTTTTTCAATCTCAGATTTCATAATTATTAATTTGATTTTAACTGATAATCAAATCCCAAACTATTGGCTAGTCCATATATACACTGTAATTGGTCCCAAGATTTTCATATGCAGGGTATCTATTTTAAAATGCCTTTTTTGAATTGGTATTATACAAATTTATCCAGTGCTCCAGAGTCTGTGATACATTAGTGCATTTGAAATCATTCCTTTGGAAGGAAATAAAACTTTTTAAATAACAGGAAAAGTATTTATTGTAAGTTTTATTAGGTAGGATTCTATAATCTGGGTAATTCAGAAATTTTAAAAATGATGACTGGTACTTTGGTCATAGTTACACATTTCCTAATTTGGAACACTAACATTATTTGTTTAAGTGGAAAAATTTCATTCATTTATTTGGTTTAAATTATTTAAATGAAGGTTAGGCAAATTTGCCACTTAACTGTTCATGTGTCAGTAAGCATGTTAAATAAATGGATATTAAAAAATGGAATGATGTACCAGTTATTTTGGTGGACATGATTATATAGGAAAGTCAATTGTGTTGGGGGAGGGTGGTAATAAAATAGTACAAATTTAAAGTAATGAGTTTTGTTTCTTATTGTAATTTTTGTTTTTTCATAGGCAATGAAGAGAGATATATTGAATACAGTGGCAGATCGTTGTGAAATGCTATTTGAAGATCTGCTTTTGAATGAAATTCCAGAAAAAAAAGTTATGAGTATAAAATTAAGAACATTTTTTGCATGTGTTGAATTGATAAAAATAATAGGATATCAAAATGTCGTAGATATGTTATCTTTTATAACTACCCATATCTATGTTTTATAATAACATGACATCTTTTAATTTTCATTGTCATAGTGAATGACAACTTTTCAGTTGCCACCCCCAAAAAATGTTTGGAACACCTTATAACAACAAATTTGTCAGCATTTAACAGTCATAGGGAGGGCATGAATGTCTGCCAGAATGGATAAACTGTGTTCATATTTTGTTTTATTTTATTCTATTTTATTTTTATTTTTAAGATTTTTTTACTTATTTGAAAGAGCACAAGCAGGAGGAGCAGCAGAGGGAGAGGGAGAAGCAGGCTCCCCACTAAGCAGGGAGCCTGATGAGGGGCTAACCCTAACACAGGACCCTGAGACCATGACCTGAGCTATAGATAGCCACTTAACCAGCTGAGCCACCTAGGTGCCCCTTTGTTAATATTTTAAAGCTAATATTTTAAAAATTAATATCTGAGATTTTTAAAGTTATTGAAAATAAAAATATTAGTGTTAAGTATTATATAATAAATTTTTAATAGGTATTAATTTGTGGTATATACGCAATTAATCTATTCATACTACATTTTTCTAAATTTTTCTTAATTTATATACTCAATATTACTCTGGCATACTTTATTAGATTTTTAAAAAGCCTGGGTCATGTCTTACCTTTTTATAATTGTTCCATTTCAAGAAGTGTAAACTATACCATTTCTGAAATTTGTATTAATAATAGTTTTTACTCAAGTTATAGCATTGAATACGCTTTTCAAAGTTACACATTTTTCTCTGTTCTACCATTCAGGTATGAGTACATTTGCAATTCACAGTTGAATATGTACATAATAGAAACATATATATTTGCTTGTTAAGGGAATATTTTTATGTTTATAGGAAAAACTCTTTTTGTAGTACTGCTGATAGCTAGTATATTAGGTTTGGTGGCCTAGTCATAATCTTTTTTATATTCCTAGTATGATACATTAGCAGAATTGCCAGATTTAACATTTGTCCTTCCTGTACTCACAAATAACCCTGAAACTCCATTTACTAATAGTGTGTAGTTTTACTGAGACGTGAATTTGAATCTTCTATGCAGCATTTGGATTGAGATATTTGTTTTAGGAAGTATGTAAAACCTGGCCAGTTAGTCACCCAGTCAGCCTATCAACCTCATGTCAGGGTGGCCTTGTTTTTACCACTTAACTTTGTGTATGCAATAACTCTAGTGGTGCAAAACATTATTTCACTTTCTGAGTAATAGTATGTGCTACAACTGAACTGTGAATTTTAGGATTTTCAGGGACATGGGGATGCATTTACCATTAATGCCAAAGATCTACTCTATTACACACATTAGTTAGATACTCTGTTCCATCTAACAATGCTTCGTAAACTGGTATTGTATGACTGTTTTGGTATTAATAAGTAGGCTAGTATTTTGAAATTTTTGCTGATAGTGAAGCAGTAAAATGACTTCTCACAGCAGTTGTGATATTTATACATTAAATGTGATGTATTAGAGTTAACATCATCATCTAATGTTATCCTAAATTTTTTTTAAAAGTTTTCACTGGTAAAAAAAAAAAAAAAAAAAGTTTTCACTGGTAATTGAGTAGCCTTTGAGGCCTGCGTGAAGAGAATGAATGGGCAGTGTAGTTTGTTGGAAAGAGAGGAATGATGTACTTGGGTTCTGTGTCTACTTTGCCACTAGCGGGGAGTCACTTTGGACCAATGATTGAGTCTGTCCAAGCATCCATTGTCTTATCTAGAAAATAGGAATTACAGTAGTTACTCTTTGAGATTGTGAGATTTAAAAAGATAATGTTTGTAAAGCCCCTAATACAAATTGGTAAGCTATATGTTCAGTAAGTGGTAGTTACTATTTTATTGGAGATAATAAAGAGAATTACTTGATAGTTGTCTTTAAAATTTCCTAACTTTAATTTTTGGGAAGTATATTATATTTCAAAAAGAAAGCAATATAAATTTATATATTTTTAAACTTTGGTAACAGGAGATTTATTTCAGCAACATGTTAGTTGATCTTAAGATACCACAATCAAAGAATAAATTGCAAGTGTAATAATACAAATAAACATACATTTAAAAAAATATTTTATGTATTTACTCATGAGAGACAGAGAGAGGCAAAGACGTAGGCAGAAGGAGAAGCAGGCTCCATGCAAGGAGCCCGATGTGGGACTCGATCCTGGGACTCCAGGATCACGCCCTGTGTCAAAGGCAGACACTCAACCGCTGAGCCACCCAGGCATCCCTCTTTTTTTTAACGTACATTTTGAAGTTGAACGTATATACTCCAAATTGTTAGATTTTAGATTTAGTTTTCATTTTACTTTAGGTTATCTTTCTTATATACTGGTAAGATTTTATAGATTTGTAGTATGGTAAAATGTAGCATGTATGCCATGAAATTAAGCTGAACTAGAATATTTTTGCATGCCTAAGGAAGTCTGCAAAGGGCATATTAACTTTACTTACTTAATCTTTAAAATAAACATAGTCTTTGAATTCTGGCTATCCAGATGAAAGAACTTTAGTAGTTAATGACAAAATTATAAGAAGTCCAATCATTCCTTTAACTTATTGTGGTCTTCCCCTTCTCAGATTCCCCTTAAGTATTCCAGAGCTTCATTATTCGCGTTCAGCCTACATTCAGTCTTACCCAACTTACTCTCAACAGAAGATCTACTCATTGTGAAAATTGAGGTCTCTTACCTTCTTCCATTCCTACATTCATATCCATCCATACCACTTGTGTTCAAAGAACACTTATATTCCTCTGCCTTTGGTCGTGGCTTTGTTCTCTGGATGGCACTTCTGTTTGCTTCATACAAATGTCTTTCATCTTTTAAGAATTAACTCAGATACCAACTATTCTACACAATTTTCTATAATACAGTAGATGATTTAGGATTCTATTTGTAACTAGTAAAACAACTTTTTTAAATTTTTAAAAAATATTATTTGAGAACTTAATGTAATCAGTATATTTGGTTACTTAAAAACAATCATGTTAAGTGTATCATACAGATGCAAATGGTTAACATATAGTGTATTTTAGTGGATGATGTATATTCTGCTTTTATTTTTACAAAAAAACACAATTCTTAAATTGCCTTGAATTTTTTACTCTGTTTTGGACTTACTCAAATAATGTTTAACTAGATGCTCTGCTGTGGGAATATTCCTAACGGATTCTTAGAATACTTTGTGACAAGTATGTTTTTTAAAAAGGTCTTCCCAGGACTCCTGGGTGGCTCAGTTGGTTAAGCGTCTGCTTTTGGCATAGGTCATGATCCTGGGGTCCTGGATTGAAGCCCCGCATCTCCCTGCTCAGTAGGGAGCCTGCTTCTCCCTCTCCCTCTGCTTGTGTTCTCTTGTGCATGCTCTGTCAAATAAATAAAATCTTTAAAATAAATAAATAAATAAATAAATAAGTAATCTTCCCATTTTTAAGCTCAGACCAATCAGAAAACTTGGTTCTATTTAGATACTAAGTGGCTAATTTAACTTTTTAATTTGAAATTTTTAAGTTTTTTTAATGAGTAATTTAAAATTACTGTAACTAATGCTTTAACATTTTATTTATTTGAGACAGAGTGTGCCACACAGCACAAAGTAGGGGGAGGGGCAGTGAGAGAGAAAAAGGAGCATAGGGAGAGGAAGAAGCTAATTCCCCACTGAGCAGGGAGCCTGATGCAGGGCTAGATCCTAGGGCCCAGAGATCATGACCTGAGCCGAATGCAGACACTTAACTGATTGAGCCACCAAGGCTTCGCAACATTTGATTTTATATCAAGCATGTTTTATTTCCTTTTCAGGCAAACTAGAATTAATGCAGTTTGAAATAGTTTTAAAATTTTGCATGCTAATTACACATACATATTGTAGCCATCTTTGAAAGTTTTGAACAAGTTTTAAGAAACTGTAGCCCAAAATAAAATACATTCCTAATTTCAATGTGTGGGCAATATACATGCTACAGTAAAAGTTGCAGGAATATAATTTTACAGCTAGGAGGCAGTCTGATCAAAGAGAAATTTTTTTCCCAGTTCTCATATGACAACAAGATAAGCAAATCTGGCAGGAACACAGAATTTAAGTCATAGCATTTTCTGTGACACTTAAGGCATTCTTCATCATCTTCAGTTTGTAGTCATATAAAGCTACCACTAGTTTCTTGACAAGGAAATACAGATTGCTTTTAAAGTAAGCCCTAGTTTTCTGCTTGATCTGTGCATTGGTACCTTATTTAATCATACCCATTGCGGAAAGAGGTGATTCTTTACACAAAATCTCTGTCTTTGTTAATAGTTCAATAGAATTGATGTTGTTGAACCAAACAATAATTATGTGTTTATGTAGAACAGTGACAGTATTAGAAATTGGGGAAAATATATTTTACTTTGTGACTATTCAAAGAATGAAACATTTATTGTTTATTTAGATCCATATTATTTTTTCTAAAGATAATTTAAGACTTTACAAAAAGGTACTACAATCTAACAAGATAAAAAATATTAGCAATAGGAATGAGGCAAAGGGAAAATAAAAAAGCAAGATGGAGTTGGTAGTAAGACTAGTATACAAAACATGTATCTTAATGCCCTACACATGCTTGAAATGGGAGCTAGATCTGATAAGATAAAGTCAGTGGTAAGATTAGTGCAAAAGGTGTGCAATTATGTCCTGTACACTTGATATAGATGGGCCACTAATTTGACTCTAAACTTGCATAAAGAAGAGAAATATTTACAAAATGCAGTGCTTGTATGGTTAAACAAGAAAAACAATATTGGAGACCAGGAACAAAATTCTCCTAGTTATTCCTTCATAGGATAGTGGATAATATAAGAATATATAACTTACAAAAAACAATATCCTTACATTGAAGGCAATGGTTAAGTTTATATTTCATAGGAATATCATTTAGTCCCTTGCAGAGACCAGGAGTATTGAGGTAAAGCAGAATTCAGTAAGAGCAATTTTGTATATGATCAATTAGAAAATGAAAAGATCCTTTAGGTTTTATTTTTATTAGTGTATATTTCATGCAAATATATCACTGATGCTAGTGACAGACCTATCTAAATATTGATAATGTTCCTCCTCCTTTTAGATTCTGAAAAAGAGTTTCACATCCTCCCTCACCGAGTTTTTGTCCCCATTCCGGGATCTACTGTAATGTTATGTGATTATAAATTTGGTGATGAGTCAGCTGAAGAAATGAGAGACCATTTCATAGAGATGTTAGATCATATGATTCAAATAGAAGATTTGGAAATTGCAGAGGAAATAAACACAGGTAATTATATGATGTGACTTGAGAACCTGATTAGACTTTTGCTTAGATGACCTATGAGCCATCTAGTTTAAATATGTCTTTAGATTTCTTTAACACTAGTTCTGTTTGATACTTTTGAGGCATTTAAAAATATGTCTGTTTAATTTCTACAGATAGAAACATGCAGTCAGTGTTTTCCTGGAAAATTCTACCAAAATTTAAGATACTTCAGATTTTCCAAGCCTAGCAAGTAGATCTTCATAAAACAAGTTCAGCTTTAAATAGGTGGAAATATATGGCTTTTCAGTGTTTCTTTTATTGTAAGAAAAGTTTGCTTAAAATTCACTATCTTAATTATTTGGTTAAGCTATTTTTTTAAATGTGTTTTCCATACTAGTGGGCTTTATTTTCTTACCCCTTCATACATTTGGGATACTAAGCTGAAATGGGCATTTCCAAATGTTGTAGATCAAGATTATTTTTATAAAACACAGATTTGCCATACTATCTAATTATATAACACAGTTTCTACCCCTAACCATCACTTTCACATTTGACCTTATATTTTAGAAGGCTGTGATTGTTTTGCTTTGTATTCTTTTGCTTTGCTTTGTTTTTATTTTGTATCAAGTGAGATCAGGATATGAAAACATATCTATAAATAAGTATGAGTATATGATAGACTTCCTGAAACAAAAAAAAAGTATGTGATAAAGGTAATTATTTGCAAATATCAATAAATACTGAGTAACTATCAAGCTTCAGATTTCTGACATCATAGTAGTCACTAGGTTACTCTTGAAAATGAATGTTTATGAAATTTAAATATAGCAATTTTCAAGTCTTTATTCTAATTCTAATTTCTTAGTTATTCTTCTGTGACTTAAGTAAGTCCTGCCCCCCCCCCACCATAAGAGTGTTTGATTCAGAGTACTTTTATTAAAATGATGAATCAAGTAAGTATTTGGTTGGTGAATATCAAATCTGTCGGTAAGGTTTCAAATTAGTTGGAGACCACTGAGTTCGTTATTGTTGTTTTCAACAACTCCAGGTTAGTATTATGATGTGGAACGTTAAGTATGTTTTAAAGAAAAAAAAAAACACTTTAAATTGCTCAGTATCTGATGTTAAAGCAGCAGCTGTATTTTAGTCCTTCAAAAACTAGTATAAGAGACAGTTATAGCATATTTCCTAACTAATAGATATTTTGAAAATGACCTGGTAAACATGTGTTTGCTGCTTTCTGAAATATGTTTTCCCAGATTAATGGCTACACTATCTCTGCCAACTAGATTTAGTGTCATCAGAGTAGGGATTTTTTTTTTAATTTAATTTTTTTTTTAGGGATTTTTTTTTATTTTGTTTACTTCTGTCTCTAAGTGTCTAACAATACTTCATTGATAATCTGAATGAATTTTATGTAGGATCATTAGAGTTGAACTAGTTCATCTTTTTTTAACACTGAAATTTATATTCCTAGGAGATGAGGATTTAGACTGTTTTCTTCCTTATTCTGAATACCAGTATGCCTTTCTGCAACTAACACCTTATGCAGTAATCTGGAGCAGTAAAACATGAGTACTTCTTTATTGAGGCCATGCTTTAAATTTGAGAGCAACTATCATGCTCTAAGTATGTTGAAGCCAAATATTTGCACAAACCTTTTAACTGGTCTCTTTATTATAGTTTCCAGACCTCATTCTTTTTTACCACCTTGTTTATGTTCTTCTAGGTTAGAGATTTTTAACATGTAATACCCATAACCTTTGGGGTCCTAGCTGGCTTTCAGGAGATCCACAAACCACTTGAAAGTAATTATTGTAATTTTTTCTAGAGAAAGAACTATAGCCATTAAAGGGTTGGTGACCTAAGAAAGATTAAAAACTACTTCTTTAAATATACTTTGGTTTGCCTTTCTCAAAATACATTACCCTGAATTCAAACTAATGTTCTAATAATATCATTAGCTATTATTTATATAGAACCTATTATGTATAGGCACTCCTTCCAAAGCCTTACAAATACTAAATAATTTAAT